>NC_079192.1:263104377-263423515 GCF_029499605.1 Hyla sarda | reverse complement strand
TTTTCGCAAAAAGACATCTACTAACAGCCTCTTGAGGTGGGAGAGCTGCCACCCGGGCCCCCTTAAAAGGGGGATCCCCAAGGGGCAGTTCTTCCGCCTCAGGAGGAACTGTTCAAGAACCCAGGACTTTCAGGTGGAGGCCCAAGATATGATCACAAGATTCAGAGATAGAGGCTATCCACAATACATTATTAAACAGGCATACAGAGAGGCAGCATCCAGACCACGCACGGAACTACTTACTCCAAAAACAAGAGAATCCAATCACTCGCATCAAGCGAGAATAATTGGAACTTTTGATAAAATGGCTGCTCCAATACGGGAGATTATCTCCCGCCATTGGGAAATTCTAAGAATGGACACTGATCTCCTTGACTTGGTAGGCACTAAACCTCAGATAACTTATAGACGAGGTAAAAGCTTGGGAGACCTTTTGGTACATAGCCATCTTTCCACTAATGACACTCAGGTACATACTTGGCTTAATAGTTCTAAACCTCCACAGGGGTGTTTCCAATGCGGACATTGTCGGGCATGCCAATATGTCTTGAAAAGTACCACAGTCCCACAGTCTTCGATCAAAATCAAACAATTTATGAATTGCTCTTCTACAGGTGTCATCTATGTAGCTGTGTGTACCTGCCCGCTCCTCTACGTAGGCAAGACCATTCGCCCTTTCAAAAAAAGAATTTTGGAACATGTGGGCGATATACGCAATGCACGAGACACCCCGGTGGCAACACATATTATAGAAGTACATAGAGGAGACCTGAGCCAGATTAAATTTACAGCAATCGAAAAAGTAACTCCCTCTGTACGTGGAGGCAACCTGGACAGGTTGATCCTACAAAAAGAATGTAGGTGGATATACCACCTAGATTCGTTATCTCCCAGAGGTCTAAATGAGCAGCTCCATTTTGCATGTTTTTTATAGTTTACACTTTCTCCCCACGGGTGTATTCCAGGTAGTTAGGGACGACCGTAGCTGGTCGGACAGGAGATAACTATCACCCGAACCCTATTATCCAAAGGGCCTAACAGTTTTAGTCTAGGAGGTTCCTGTGCGGGACCGCCCTTTTTAGGGCGGCCACCCCGCCTAGGTTTAGGGACTGATTACAGGGTCTACTAGGGCGAGTTCAGGATCCCTAGGGCCCCGCTATCCCCACTCCCTCCCTATAGACAGTTAGGATCGGCCCCCCCCCCCCACCCCCTCCATAGCCAACTTACTTTACCCTCACCCCCCCTTTTTTTGAGGGTTACCTTACAACCAGCAGTAGTATTACCACTTACCGTGGGGTGGTCTGGATTCTTGCCTCTATTTCATCCTCTGCATATATAACCACTAATTATAGCCCCAGTAAGGGGTTTTGATCTTTATGTACAATTACAATTGATTCTAATACCCCGATTGTGGGATGACCATAGATACACCAATCTTGGATCAGAACAATGCATCTTTGATAGCATTGTCCCTACACCAGGTTTATTTGCATATTGACCTCTCCTGTCAATTGCGACAATGACAGCTACATATGAGTGACAGTCAGCTATGCCTCGGTTTCTCGCCATCTTTAGCCTGTATCTAGAATAATTGAACTCCTCCATTCCTTACCTGTTCCTTTACTGTTTAATTAATACGCCTACAGACATCGGCATCTGCTACTTGACATTGACAGCGCGGCATGTCTTTGTTTACATGCGATCGCACGCCCCCTTTTCTGGCGTCACAGGGGCGGTGCGCGCCGCACTGCATATAAGCAGAATAGCCGACGGATATGACGTCAGACGCCTTCGCTCCCCACACGAGGAGAGAGCGGCCGGACAACTCCGGCTCCCGCTGACAGCGGGACTGCGCCTGCATACAGTTCACAGTTCGGCTAACCGTGAGTAATGATACACTATCAGTGTATAGTGTGGGGCTTTCTTTTCAGGTCCGTTCCCTCAAAATGGTCTCTCTTTCTCTTATAGGTGGACCCGGTTTATGCCGACTGCATTATATCTCTGTGTGCATAAGTGACCCTAGGGACAGCTTTTTTCTTCCCCACAGGAATAAATACCTTGCATACATTAATTTTTGCAGGTTTTATTAGGGATAGAGTAAAAATTTTTTCCAGGCTCCTGGGTCACTATACTTATTTATATTTTATGCTATGGATGTCATTGCATATTTAATTGACTCCTTTATTTTGCATATATAGAGATGTACCTTTCTCTTAACAGTTGTTGGATATGGATGACGGAATTTACATATCATATCCTCTCGGTCATTGATTTATTCTTTTGTCTATACCCCCTGAGGACGCCCGCTATATACTAGCGAGCAGAAACGCGTTGGGTTATTTGATTACTATACTCTATAGGTGTGCAACTAAACTGCACCCTCTAGTGAGAGGTGATTCGGGACTGGCTGGGCCCTGCAGAGTCCCGGACACACCTTGTTAATGTCTCTTATTAGACCGAGATAATCATACTTTTTCATAATACTAGACACTTGTTAATATCTTTAATTTGACATTAAAAGTTAAGATTAAAGGAGTTACAATTGTTTAGTCTTGAGAAGAGACGTTTAAGGGGGGATATGATAAACGTATATAAGTATATTAATGGCCCATACAAAAAATATGGAGAAAAACTGTTCCAGGTTAAACCCCCCCCCCCCCAAAGGACGAGGGGGCACTCCCTCCGTCTGGAGAAGAAAAAGTTTAGTCTCAAGGGGCGACACGCCTTCTTTACCGTGAGGACTGTGAATTTCTGGAACGGTCTACCTCAGGAACTGGTCACAGCAGGAACAATTAACAGCTTTAAAACAGGATTAGATAAATTCATGGAACAAAATAACATTAATGCTTATGAAGAAATATAAAATCCCATCCCTTCCCCAATATCGCGCCACACCCCTACCCCTTAATTCCCTGGTTGAACTTGATGGACATATGTCTTTTTTCGACCGTACTAACTATGTAACTATGTAACTGCAGATTTTGAAATGTGGATTTCACCACTTTTTATGTAGAAGTGGTGATATCCACTGCAAATGAAAGGCAACATTAGTATGTAACATGCAGATTGTGCTGTGCAATCACTGTGGATATATTTCACCCTGCATATGCATACACTCTTGGGAAAGCTGCTTACCATATTTTCCGGCATATAAGACGACCCCCAACTTTTACAGTTAAAATATAGAGTTTGGGATATACTCACCGTATAAGACTACCCCTCTACCGCAATACATGTTTTAAGTGATGCTGTCATTTAAAAAAAAAAACTTCAAGTCACTTGGTGATCGAATCTGCACCTTTGTAAACTTGTCCAGAGACCTAATCCCTGGAGATAAAGTGTGTTATGCTAAGTGATCAGGTGGCAAGCTGCCTCAGTAAAATATAAGTTTTATCCTGCAATCCATGTACTAGTTTAGTAGCTCTTCTCTGAGCTCTCTCTAGAGCATCTATATCCTTCTGGAGACCGTATCTCCAGAAGGATATAGATACTCTAGAGAGAGAGTTTAGAGAAGAGCTACTAAACTAGAACATGGATTGCAGGATAAAACTTACTAGGTAAGGCAAAAAGGACCCTAACATGTTGGAAGAAAGAAGAGAGAGGGGCTATGATAGAGAGGGGATGTGATAGAAACTTCTAAATACATAAAGGGAATCAACACGGTAAAGGAGGAGAGCATATTTAACCGGTTGCCGGTGTATGACACGGGCTCCTGACTCGAGCCCATGAAGCCCCCAGCTGATTCCTGTAGCTGGGGGCCACCATAAATAGCAGACATGTGGCGATCACCACAGCTGGCTATTAACCCTTTAGATCGCCGCTGTCAAAGTTGACAGTGGCATTTAAAGGGCCATTTAAAACCATCCCTGGTGGTCCAGAGGGGTGGCTTGCCCCCCTTAAGCGTGATCGGAGGGGGGGGGGTCGTCATCGATCTTGGACTAAAAGTGGAATAAAAATAAGTTAAATAAAAAAAAAAAAAAAACACCCATTAAAGCCTTCCATTTTAAAAGTTTGAATCACCCTCCTTTCCCTAAATTCCATATAAAAAATATGTAAACATAATAAAAATAAACGGATGTGGTATCGGCGCATGTGTAAATGTTCGGACTATAAAAATATGTTAATTAAACCGCATGGTCAATGGCGTACAGAAAAAAAATTCAAAAGTCCAAAATTGCGTATTTTTGGTCACTTTGTATACCCAAAAATGTAATAAAATGCAATCAAAAAGTCCCATCAAAACAATTGTACCGATAAAAACTTCAGGTCACAACGCAAAAAAATTAGCCCTTATACATCCCTGTATATGGAAAAATAAAGTTTATAGGGGTCAGAAGATGACAATTTTACACATACTACTTTTGGTGCATGTAGTTGTAATTTTTTAAGTAGTAAAATTAAATAAAACCTATATAAATTAAGTATCCTTGTAACCGTATGGACCTACAGAACATATGGTGTAATTTGTACCTAAAAGTGCGCTGCGTAGAATCGGAAGCCCCCAAAAGTTACAGGGGTTGCGGGGTTTTTTCCCAATTTTGCCCCACAGATATTTTTTTTTCTGGATTTTGTGGCAAAATTATTGACGTCATTATAAAGTACAATCGGTGTCGCAAAAAAAAAGCCCTGATATGGGTTTGTATGTGCAAAGCGTTATGATTTTGAGAAGGTGATGAGGAAAAAAACGAAAGTGCAAAAACTGAAAAACCCTGCGTCCTTACAGGGTTAAAAGGTGAAAAACATAGTTTTTAATTAAAGGGCCAAAGGTTTATGCAGTAATATGAGTAAATATAAATTTATTGAGAGAGTAGTGGATGCATGGAATAGCCTTCCTGCAGAAGTGGCAGCTGCAAATACAGTGAAGGAGTTTAAACATACATGGAATAGGCATAAGGTTATCCTTCATATAAGATAGGGCCAGGGACTATTGATGGGATTCAGATTATTGGGCAGACTAGATGGGCCAAATGGTTCTTATCTGACGACACATTCTATAACAAAAAGCCACTTCAGCTTAATATATATTAGCTTAGTATAGCAAAAGAAAACTGCCCCTTACTCCACTTATTTATCTCTTTTCCTCCTAAACTCATCATTAACTCTTAAAAACATCTAAAAGGCAAAGTTTACATTGCAAAAAATTGGGCACACATTCTATTTTATGCACTTTTAATTGTTGTGCAAAAAAGATATCCATGTGTAAAATACAATACAAAAGTTTACATTGTGCGAACCTAGCCTCAATGTCAGGCTGGAGATGGACCAGCTCAATAATTTATCAGGTTGCAGCTGCCCACAGAAGTCCAATGATAGGGGCGAGTGAGTGGCATAAGAGAGACACAAAAAGGGTCTGCAGGTGTGTGTGTGTGTCTGTGTGTTTGGCATAAGAGACACAAAAAGGGTCTGTAGGAGTGCCCAGAAGGGAAAAAAAAGCTGACTGGTAACCTATAAGTATGTATCTTGATTACCCTTAAACCTACTTTCTGAATAGTCTCCTCCACCTCCAATACCTGCAGACTGAGTTCTGTTCCATAAGATAAAGTTTTTGAGGTACAGCGCAATAACAACATTCTTCTCCCAGATGTAAGCCATGAATTCTGCATTGATTTGGGGAAATGCCCCTGGAGCCTATGAAATGCCGAAAATGAGTGGTGGCCAACACGCCTCCGTGCAACTATATCGAAGAGTATCTTCAGGTCTCCCACAGAAATGCATATGGGGAGGAGGAGTGTCAACCCCACACAAAAAATTTCGACCATGTGAATATCGCCTTAAGGTGGTGTGTTCAAAGATTATAACCTGTATACCCAGATGTAAAAAAAAAAAAAATAATAATAATAATTAAAGGGGTTGAGTTGCTGGTTGTCATCTTAAACCATTCTTCCTTTTCTCTGACATCGACAAGGAGTTTTAGTCCACACAACCACAGCACACCGAATATAAAAAAAAATTCTAAGTTTTCTCTGTAAATCAGATTGTTGTGCATACAAAAATCTGATAGAAATACTCAGGCTAGCCAGTCTTGCACCAACAACCATGCCACATTCAAAGTCCCCTTAACCCCTTAAGGACACATGACGTTCTCATACGTCTCCATTTCCGAGTCCTTAAGGACACATGACGTATGAGAACGTCATGTGTTTTACCGGCCCCCCGCAACCATCTGGAGCGGAGCTGGTGCCCGATGCCTGCTGAAATCGTTCAGCAGGCATCGGGGCATATCGCCCAGGGGGGTCATTATGACCCCCCATGTCGGTGATGGCCGCAGATGCTGGACAATTCAGTCCAGCGATCTGCGGCGGATTCCGGGCCAATCGGGTCTCCAGTGACCCAGTGACCCGGAATTATTGGCTGATCGGGGCAGTCTCTGACAGACCCAGACCCAGCAGGGGTGAGGTGGCACTGGTGCCACCTCACAATCACCCTGATTCGTCGGCCGGATTACCGGCCGACCAATCAGGGCGCCTGCTGCGGGTGTCACTCCCGCAACCCGCTCCACCCCTCTTCCGGAGGACGTGAGCGGGTGCGGGACGTGCACCCCAGGTGCTGGGGACCCCGATCCCCGGCGTCAATGTTGGGATCGGGGCCCCAGGAGCAGCGGCGGCGGCGACGACGACGAGGGACTGACCTGTGCGGCGAGGATCGTTGGAGGTGAGTGACAGCCTCCTGCTGTTGCTTAGCAACAGCTCCCAGCATGCAAAAAGGGCATGCTGGGAGCTGTAGTTATGCAACAGCAGGAGGCAGACCACCACAACTCCCAGCATTCCCTTATGGGCATGCTGGGACTTGTAGTTTTGCAACAGCTGGAGGCACATTCTTTCTATGGAAAAGTGTACCTTCAGCTGTTGTATAACTACAACTCCCAGCTTGCACAATCAGCTAAAGTGCATGCTGGGAGTTGTAGTGGTGCATCTGGTGGTTGCATAACTACAACTCCCAGCATGCCTGTTGGCTGTCGGTGACTGCTGAGAGTTGTAGTTTTGCATCAGCTGAAGGCACACTGAGTTAAGTAGCAAACCAGTGTGTCTCCAGCTGTTGCATAACTACAATCCCCAGCATCCCCAGCCAAAGTAGTATGCCTCCAGCTGTTGCATAACTACAACACCCAGCATGCCCTTCCACTGTCCGTACATGCTGGGGGTTGTAGCTTTTGCAACAGCTGAAGGCACACTGGTTGCAAAACACTGAGTTTGTTACCAAACTCGGTATTTCACAACCAGTGTGCCTCCAGCTGTTGCAAAACTACAACTCCCAGCATGCACTGATAGACCGTACATGCTGGGAGTTGTAGTTTTGCAACAGCTGGATGTCCCCCCCCCCCAATGTGAATGTACAGGGTACACTCACATGGGCGGAGGATTACAGTAAGTATCCGGCTGCAAGTTTGAGGTGCGGCAAAATTTCTGCCGCAGCTCAAACTGCCAGCGAGAAACTACTGTGAACCCCCGCCCGTGCGACTGTACCCTAAAAACACTACACTACACTAACACACAATAAAATAATAAGTAAAAAACACTACGTATACACATACCCCTACACAGCCCCCCTCCCCTCCCCAATAAAAATGAAAAACGTCTGGTACGCCACTGTTTCCAAAACGGAGCCTCCAGCTGTTGCAAAACAACTACTCCCAGTATTGCCAGATAGCCGTTGACTGTCTAGGCATGCTGGGAGTTTTACAACAGCTGGAGGCACCCTGTTTGGGAATCACTGGCGTAGAATACCCCTATGTCCACCCCTATGCAAGTCCCTAATTTAGGCCTCAAATGCGCATGGCGCTCTCACTTTGGAGCCCTGTCGTATTTCAAGGCAACAGTTTAGGGCCACATATGGGGTATCACCGTACTCGGGAGAAATTGCCTACCAAATTTTGGGGGGTATTTTCTGCTATTACCCTTTTAAAAAATGTAAAATTTTTGGGAAAACAAGCATTTTAGGTAGAAACAAATATATATTTTTTTACATATGCAAAAGTCGTGAAACACCTGTAGGGTATTAAGTTTCACATTACCCCTTGTTACGTTCCCCAAGGGGTCTTGTTTCCAAAATGGTATGCCATGTGTTTTTTTTTTGCTGTTCTGGCACCATAGGGGCTTCCTAAATGCGGCATGCCCCCAGAGCAAAATTTGCTTTCAAAAAGCCAAATGTGACTCCTTCTCTTCTGAGACCTGTAGTGCGCCAGCAGAGCACTTTTCATCCCCATATGGGGTGTTTTCTGAATCGGGAGAAATTGGGCTTCAAATTTTGGGGGGTATTTTCCGCTATTACCCTTTTAAAAATGTAAACATTTTGGGAAAACAAGCATTTTAGGTAAAAAAATATATATATTTTTTTTACATATGCAAAAGTCGTGAATAACCTATAGGGTATTAAGGTTCACTTTACCCCTTGTTACGTTCCCTGAGGGGTCTAGTTTCCAAAATGGTATGCCATGTGTTTTTTTTTTGCTGTCCTGGCACCATAGGGGCTTCCTAAATGCAGCATGCCCCCCAAAAACCATTTGTCGCTCCTTCCCTTCTGAGCCCTCTACTGCGCCCGCCGAACACTTTACATAGACATATGAGGTATGTGCTTACTCGAGAGAAATTGGGTTTCAAATACAAGTAAAAATTTTCTCCTTTTTACCCCTTGCAAAAATTCAAAAATTGGGTCTACAAGAACATGCGAGTGTAAAAAATGAAGATTTTGAATTTTCTCCTTCACTTTGCTGCTATTCCTGTGAAACACCTAAAGGGTTAATACACTTACTGAATGTCATTTTGAATACTTTGGGGGGTGTAGTTTTTATAATGGGATCTTTTATGGGGTATTTCTAATATGAAGACCCTTCAAATCCACTTCAAAACTGAACTGGTCCCTGAAAAATAGTGAGTTTGAAAATTTTGTGAAAAATTTCAAAATTGCTGCTGAACTTTGAAGCCCTCTGGTGTCTTCCAAAAGTAAAAACTCATAAATTTTATGATGCAAACATAAAGTAGACATATTGTATATGTGAACCCAAAAAATATATATTTTGAATATCCATTTTCCTTACAAGCAGAGAGCTTCAAAGTTAGAAAAATGCAAAATTTTCATTTTTTTCATCAAATTTGGGGATTTTTCACCAAGAAAGGATGCAAGTTACCATAAAATTTTACCACTACGTTAAAGTAGAATATGTCACGAAAAAAAAATCTCGGAATCAGAATGATAACTAAAAGCATTTCAGAGTTATTAATGTTTAAAGTGACAGTGGTCAGAATTGCAAAAAACGCTCCGGTCCTTAAGGTATAAAATGGGCTGGTCCTTAAGGGGTTAATCCTCTTACTGAATTTAGCAAGTCAGGGTGAAATCACATCACATTTTAGGGATATGGTGGAAAATTTGAAAACCAGCTGCTGATCTATTACAGCCACACTCCATTCATTTGAATTTGAAAAAGCCAAACAGTCAGCTAGTGACTTCAGCCGGCTCAATTTTTTTGACCATATCCGGTTTAGTTTCCAGACTGAAAACCGTGGTTTGCAGTAGTTTTGGTCCAGCAACAAAACCGGATACGGTCTAAAAAGGAGCCGCCCATTTTGTTACCAGACCAAAACCACGGCAAACCAGTTTTCAGTCCGGAAAGAGCACAAAAATTAGATGACTTCGTCTTGCTTATGGGGTGCAGCACATGTCCAGCAGCAGACATAATTCACCCACTGTATCCCTAAAACACAATGTGAATGAGACCTTACTCACTTATGAGTCTTTTCCCTGTGATGTAATTACATACTACACTGACTTATTGTACAATATTGCTATATTGAAGATAATTGTCCAGTGAATTATGACTTGCTCTATTATATTTTCTATTTATACATAACTTGTTCTGCACCATACATTTACTGTATGTTTATTTCAAAAACTAATAAAAAGATTAAAGAGAACTTCAGCAAGTTGCTTTTACCACATCTTTATACATTGTGCTTCTGGCATGTGATTTGTTTAACAAAATAGCTAAAATGTTACGGTTATTAAAAACAACTTCTGACAAGCCAGACATGTCATAAATTGATCACACCAGGTCAGGATAAGTCCATATTTCAGCATAGAAGTTTATGCAGAGAAATGTATAGATGTCACAACAATAGCAGCAGGTCTTAGGAGTGAGATCCAGTGTAATGAACACTTTTTAACAGGAGCTCTTAAAGGAGTTCTCTAAGCTGAAACTTTTAACCCCCGCTGTGCCCGGGCTGTAAAACTATACATAATAAGCTTTCACTTACCTTGGCGAACTCCTTTAACCCTTTAAGGACTGAGTGTTTTTCCACTTTAGTTTTTTCCTCCTCACCTTTTAAAAATCATAACCCTTTCAATTTTGCACCTACAGACCCATATGATGGCTTATTTTTTGCGCCATCAATTCTACTTTGTAATGACAAAAGAAATTTTACCCAAAAATCTATGGCGAAACCATATAAAAAAAATCATTGTGCGACAAAATCAAAGAAAAAACGCCATTTTTTAAATTTGGGGGCTTCCGTTTCTACGCAGTGCATTTTTCGGTAAAAATGACACCTTATCTTTATTGGCATCGGAGAGCATGGTTTTCGTGTCTAAGGAATATGTCAATCACTAATCCTTGGATGCTTCCCTGCTTTGTCCTCCCTGACTTTTTGATCACTCGGGGGATAAGAATCAAGGGTGGAAAAGCATATGCTAGCTCCCAAGTCCAGACCTGCGACAGGGCATCTACTGCTAGTGACTTGTCCGCTGGGGACAGAGTAAAATCTCACTTGACAATTTTTTCTTGTGGCAAATAGGTCTATTTGCGGCTTCTCCCAAAGTGAAACAATTTTCCAAAATACCTTCGGGTTCAGTTGCCATTCCCCTTTAGATATCTGTTGTGGCTGAGATTATCCGCTCTGAAGTTCAGATCCCCCTTGAGATGGACAGCTGTGATGGAGTTCTAACAAGGATAAAATCTGAAAAGAAAACTCCATTAAACTATGACTTTTTGTAGTGCCTTGTCTATGGATAGCGGAAACTACAGTAGTGTTATCAGACATGATTTTTCCATTTGCACCCTGAATAGAAGGACCTTTTGCTGGTGTGGGGAAACAAAAAAATGTACTAAACTTTTTGTTGTTTTTTTCTGCGAAAATTTAGATACGTGAATGCGGAGGGCTATGTCAGATTTGGTGGACTGCGACGATAAACAGCGTTTTTTTAAATGTCAATTAAAGGGTTAACGAGGGCTGTGGGGAGTGTTTTTTTTAAATAAAATTATTTTTTCAATGTCTTGTGTTTTTTATAATTGAATTTTCAGGCTTAGTAGTGGAAGGCGTCTTGTAGACAGAATCCATTACTAAGCTGGGGCTTAGCGTTAGCCCCCAAAGAGCCGGTACCAACAGGCCCGGAGTGTCAAAAATTGCGCTCCTGTGCCTAGGTGGTAACAGGCTGGCGTTATTTAGGCTGGGGAGGGCCAGTAACAATGGTCCTCGCCTACTCTGGTAACATCTGGCTGATACTGAAAAAATGAGGTAACCACATACTTTTTTAAATTTATTTATAATAAAAAAAATGCATAGGGTTCCCCCTATGTTCAGTATCAGCCAGATACCAACCAAGCAGCAACAGCCTGACGTTACCTGGTTGGGCGAGGACCATTGTTACTGGCCCTCCCCAGCCTAAATAACCCCAGACTGTTACCGCCTAGACCCAGGAGCGCCATTTTTTATGCTCCGGTCCTGTTGGTACTGGCTCTTCCCGGCACCCCTGTGGCTGTGGGTACCTGGTCAATAATTGGGGGTTAGCACTAGCTGATTTTGGGGCTAACACTAAGCCCTGGCTTAGTAATGGATTCCGCCTATAAGATGACTTCCACTACTAAGCCTGAAAATTCAATAATAAAATACACGACACATTAATAAAAAAAAAATCACTCCCCCACAGTCCTCGTTAACCATTTTATTGTAGTTAAGCAGCAGCTGGAGTCTCCCTGTTTGGGAACACACTGCTCTGTTTCCACTATGAAAAACGCATAATGTGAACAGAGATCTGTCCCTCTGCCCTTGGACTACTACTCCTATCATGGGACAGAGTATTTCCCATGATGGGAGTAGTTGTAGTACTGCAGCGCTGCTGAGGGATGGCACTTGCACATCCCCCGGCTGCGGGACTTTTAGGACTACTACTCCCATCATGGACAGACTCTGTCCATGATGGGAGTTGTAGTCCAGGGGCTGAGGTGAAGATCGCATCGGGTCTTTCTGCAGAGACCCGCTGCGATCCGCATTTAAGTTAGGAAGCCGGGCGGTACATGCGTCTACACTGCGCTGCCCGCGGCTTCTATATACACTGACATAATTCATAATCCCCGCCGCCGGGAGAGGGGAGCTCTGATTGGTCAATAGGTATTCTCCAATCAGAGCTCTCATCTCCCGGCAGGGATTATTAATTATTACATGAGTATATAGAAGCCGCGGGCAGCGCGATGTAGAAGCATGTACCACCTGGGTTGTTAACTTAAATGCGGATCACAGCAGATCATTCTCTGGAGATCCGCTGCGATCCGCATTTATTAACTATACAAAGGGCGTTACATGTGTCTATACTGCGGCTTCTATATACAGCTGTCATAATTCATAATCGCCACCGCCGGAACACGGGAGCTCTGATTGGAGAACAGTTATAGACCAATCAGAGCTCCCCTCTCCCGGCAGGGATTATGAATTATTACAGTGTATATAGAAGCCGCAATGTAGACGCATGTACTGCCGCTTTGTATAGTTAAGATCCGCTGCGATCCGCATTTATTAAGAGAATGATCTGCTGCGATCTGCATTTATTAAGCGGTACATGTGTCTACACTGCGGCTTCTATATACAGCTGCCATAATTCATAATCCCCGATGGAACACGGGAGCTCTGATTGGAGAATACGTATTGACCAATCAGAGCTCCCCTCTCCCAGCGGGGATTATGAATTATTACAGTGTATATAGAAGCCGCAATGTAGACGCATGTACCGCCGCTTTGTATAGTTGATAAATACGGTTCGCAGCGGATCTTCAGAGAATGATCTGCTGTGATCCGCTTTTATTAAGTGGTACATGCGTCTACAGTGACCCAGTGCAATCTGCACCTCAGCCTCTGGACTACAACTCTGTACTACAACTCTGGACTACATGCGGCTACACTGCACTGCCCGCCAGCTCCTATATACAGTTCTTATAATTCATAATCCCCGCCAGGAGAGGGGAGCTCTGATTGGTGGATAGCTATTGACCAATCAGAGCTCCTGTATCCATGCGGCGGGGATTATGAATTATGACAGTGTATACAGGAGCCGCATGTGCCGCCGGCTTTTTAAGTTAATAAATGCGGATCGCAGCGGGTCTCTGGAGAATGATCTGCTGCAATCTGCCCCTCAGCCCCTGGACTACAACTCCCATCATGGGCAGAGTCTGTCCATGATGGGAGTAGTAGTCCTATAAAATCCCGCAGCCGGGTGATCACAAGTGTCCATAATCATTACATTGTTATTAAAAGGTACATGCAAAGATTTTAAGTATCATAGAGATAATCTGACTAGAGGCAAAAGCAGAGTAATCTTCACAATCCGCTCTGAAAAATGACATCGATGATTTAGAGCATCTCGCTAAGTGCAGTCCAAGACGGCTTATATTTGCGTTCAAAAAAAGGTACTTATATTTGCGTTCAAAAAAAGGTACTTGCGGAAAATTTTGAGGTGTAAAGGATAAGTACACAGTTAATAAATCCGTGCCTACTATAGATGTCACTCCAAGGTACCCCATATCGCGACATCAGGAGGAAATGCTCTATCAGAATGTATGTAAAAAAAAAGATGCAAAAAACTGCTTGTGCAAAATTTTGCGCAAGAATTTACACACAAAAACTGTGTAAATTCTTTGATACATGTCCACCAGTGTCTTCTCTTTTGTTTCTGCTACAAGGAGAAAGTTGTCCAGGTATGGTACAAATATTCCGTCTCCTTCTCTGATGTGTTGCGCCATTTCCGCTACAATCTTGGTGACCACCATTGGGGCGATGGATATGCCAAAGGGAAGAGCACAGAATTGAAGATGGAAAAGCTGAGAATTTGTGTGAACGGCCAGTCTTAAATATTTTTCGATGATCTCTGTGAATTGGTACATGAAGCTAAGCATCTGTTAAGTCTAAAGATGCCATGAAACAGTGACTTGATAGATTTATGGTTGACTTCAGTGTCTCCATTTTGAGCCGCTTGTATTTGATGAACCGGTTTAGGGGCTTCAAATTTATTATGACCCTGAACCCCTGACCCTGCTCCTCTAAGGAAACTGGCACCAAGATACCTTTTTGAAGTAGAGCTAAAACTTCGGACAGAAGTTGACATTGTCCTGTAGGACCCAATGGACTTCTTGTTATTATAAAAGGGAAGGCGGCAGGTTGGAGAATTCTAGCATAAGACCATTTTTTTTTTTGGTCTCTAACACCCAGGAGCTCCTGGCTATCTCCTTCCATTGGGGAAAGAATTCCTGCAACCTGCCGCCCACTCATTGAGAATTGGGTTTTTGGGTTGAGGTGGAGGGTTGATTATACATGAGACCTGTACTTTTCTTTGAAAATTTCCACCTGGCTGACCGACCTCCTCTGTACTGCTGGTGTTTTACAAAAATACAGAGTTTTTTCTGCGTATAGTTGCGCATATTACTGCCCTCATCAGTGCATACCGCATAAGTACATCCAAGTACTGCACCATTTTGTACCTGTTAATCTGTCAAGGGGCTACATACTTTCAAAGTCTAAACAATAGTACTCACCGGCTGGTGTTTTACAAAAATATAAATTTTTTCTGCGTATTGTTGCGCATATTTCTGCCCTCATCAGTGCATACCGCATACATACATCCAAGTATTGCACCATTTTGTACCTGTTAATCTGTCAAGGGGCTACATACTGTGAATGTCCAAATAAAAGTACTCACCGGCTGGTGTTTTACAAAAATACAGAGTTTTTTCTGCGTATAGTTGCACATATTACTGCCCTCATCAGTGCATACCGCATACGTACATCCAAGTATTGTATCATTTTGTACCTGTTAATTTGTCAAGGGGCTACATACTGTGAATGTCCAAACAATAGTACTCACCGGCTGGTGTTTTACAAAAATACAGAGTTTTTTCTGCGTATAGTTGCACATATTACTGCCCTCATCAGTGCATACCGCATACGTACATCCAAGTATTGTACCATTTTGTACCTACTAATCTGTCAAGGGCATACATACTGTGAAAGGACAGCAATAAGTAATCATCTGCTGCTGTTCTAGACAAATACTGTTTAAAGAATAGTGTAGCGTATTGTAATACCCTCATATACACACTGAGTATGTCAGGCAGAGAAGCGCCAGGACATGCACAGAGGAGCGGCAGAGGCCTAAATACTTCAGGCAGGTTTGGCAGCAGACTAGGGGCGAGTGGCAGCAGGAGTCACAGTGAGAGGCCTGAGCTCCCGTTATCAACCAGCGGTCGTGTCTCAACCAGCAACCCATCTGCCGTCGTCGATTGGTTAACACACTCATCCACATCATCACAAGTGACATCTGACACCCCCAGTCAACAGTCGGTGGGTTCCTCAGACACATCCCTCAGTTGGCATGGCCCGGGAGCAGTCCCTGTCCTCCAATTGCCTTTGTCCTATGCTGTTCCCTCTCCTAGAAAAGTATCTTATGCTGTGGGTTCAGCTCCACTATTCACTGAGGACGATCTAATAGAGGACAGTCAGCAGCTACTGCCCAGCCAAGAAGGGGAGGAGGCATGCGCCGCTTGCTCCGCTAGGCGGCCAAGTAGTGATGCGGAGAGTGACGTGGGAGGCAGTGTTGCAAGGGTTCAGGGTCCTGAAGCAGACACTGTTGGGGAACCTGAGGAGGACATCAGTGACGTGCACACACCTGTTGATGATGAAGCTGATCGCAATTGGGAGCCGGGTGCAGAAGGGGCTTCATCATCATCATCAGGAGAAGAGTTTTGCAGGTTGCCCTTGAGGCAGCAAGGCGGTAGCATGATTGGCGGTCAGCATGGTGTCATGAGTGGAAATTCTGGAGCCAAATGTGCCTGGGGGAGACCACCTGCTTCGCTGCAGCCTACCTTTCCGGGAGGTAGTGGAACAGGGGTTCCTGGAGACGGCGCCAGTAGCAGTCAATGCAGACTGTAGGTGGAAAAATCAGCTACTTGTCGGTGTGGCAGTTTTTCATCAGGCATCCGGAGGAGGTTCACATAGCCACATGCAAGATATGTCGACAGAAAGTGAAGCGTGGCCAGGGTCCCAATGTCGGCACCACGGCCCTGCGTCAACACATGCTTCGCCACCATAAAGCAGCCTGGGAGAACTGTGGCTCCGATGTAGTGGTCCAGCCTGCTGCATCACCCAGTGGCCATCCGCTCCCTCCTTCATCCAAGGCTCCACCATCTCAGCCAAAGGGAGCTGTGTGTCAAACCCTCCTTCTGTCGCTCCAGATGCTCCTGCTTCTCCCACTTTTAGTCAGCCATTCCGCCAACAATCCATCGGGAAGAGAAAACAGTGTGCGCCCACTCCAACGGCGCAGAAGTTGAATGTGCTCCTGTCCAAGTTGCTGGTGCTGCAGTCCCTCCCTTTTCAAGTGGTGGACTCTGCACCTTTCAGAGAATTGATGGCTTGTGCCGAGCCGAGGTTGAGAGTCCCAAGCCGTCTTTTTTTGCGAAGAAGGCAGTACCAGCCCTGCATAAGTTTGTACAAGAGAAGGTGGGCAAGTCCTTGAGCCTGTCAGTGTGTTCAAAAGTGCACGGCAGCGCCGACGTGTGGAGCTGTAACTACGGGCAGGGACAATACATGTCTTTTACAGCCCACTGGGTAAATGTGGTTCCTGCACAGCCAAAACAGCAACTTGGAATGGTCACACCGCTTCCTCCTCCACGCTCTCAGGCAGTTGGTCCTGTTACAGTATGTAACGCCGCCTCCTCATCCTCCACCATGTCCTCGGCCTCCACTGCACGTCCAAATCTCGGTGGCCCTTCATCGTACCATGTGTGTAGGGCACGGCGGTGTCAAGCTGTTCTTCACTTGGTTTGCCTTGACGTACGGAGTCACACAGGGGAGGAACTGCTAAAATTCATTCGTAAAGAAATCCGAGTATGGCTTACTCGACAAAATCTGGAAATGGGAACCATGGTGACCGACAACGGGAAGAACATCGTGTCCGCGCTGCGACAAGGAAGTGTGAAACATGCGCCCTGCATAGCACACGTGTTGAATCTGCTTGTCAAGCACTTCCTCAAGTCTTCACCCCATTTGCAAAACATCCTGAAAATGGCAAGGAAACTGTGCATGCACTTCAGCCACTCGTACACCGCCAAGCACACCTTCCTTGAGCTGCAACATCAAAACGGTATACCAACGTCTTATTTGTGAAGTTGCCACACGTTGGAATTCCACCCTACATATGTTGGACAGACTATACGAACAGAGAAAAGCCATCACCGATTTCTTGATGATCCAAGCAGATAGGAGTACTCCCTTGTGTAACTTCATTGTGAACCAGTGGCAGCTCATGCGTGACACCTGCCGTTTGCTGAGGAGGAGGAGGAGGAGGGGCAGTGTGGAGCACAGTTTAGGTTGGATGAGATGGCCGGTGTTTCTAGTCATCGGACAGGAGAGGAGGAGCAGCCGGAGGGTTATGGGGAAGGCGAGACAGAGGACCCAGACACACCTTGGCAGTATGCAGTGGAGATGGAGGCAGGTAGTCCCTCTGAGTCACTTGCGCAAATTGCACGATGCATGCTCAGTTGCTTGCGTAGTGACCCCCAAATTGTCAAAATCCGTCAGCAGGATGACTTCTGAATCTCCACCTTATTGGACCCTCGCTGCCGTCCCAGATTGGGGGCCTTTTTTACACCGAGAGGGAGGACAAACTGACATACTACAGAGAGATCCTACAGTCAGTTGGCTGATGCCTATCGGCCACATAGTCCATCCACTCGCAGGTCTGACTCGGGGGGCCCTCTGCGCTCACCTTCCACTGCCATGGCTGCTGGGGAGGGGTGGCAGGAGCAGTACCAGCTCAATCAGCAGAAGCCTGAGTCTACAGTCGCTGATGAGTAGCTTTCTTCACCTGCATAGTGAAGCAACTCATCAGCAGCAGGTAGACATGGAGCAGGACCTGAACCAGCAGGTGGTGGCATACCTTGACATGGCCATGCCAACAAACATTGAAGAACCGCTGGACTTCTGGGCAGAGAAACTTGATTTATGGCTGCAACTAGCAGAGTTTGCCCTGGAAAAGCTGTCCTGTCCGGCCAGTAGTGTGCCATCAGAGCGGGTGTTTAGTGTGGCCGGGGCCATAGTCACCCCAAGGCGAACTCGTCTGTCCACTAAAAATGTGGAGAGACTGACATTTGTCAAGATGAATCAGGGATGGATCAGCCAGGATTTCCAGCCACCAATGCCAGATGCCTCAGAGTAGATTGACCATGCTGCTACAACAAAACTTCCCAATTATGGTTATGAAACCCTCTTGGGTTATCAATTAGGGTTATGAAACCCTCTTTGGTACTGCGAATGCCTGCTCCTGGCTCATCCTGTGTCTTTCAGGAACTACTTGCCTCACTGACACTTCTGGCCTTGGGCCTTTCATTTTTGGATGTTTAGCAGTAGCTAAATACATGCTTAATGCAAATTTCAACATTGATCTTTAGTGAAGGGATTATGAAACCCTCTTAGGTACTGTGAATGCCTTCTCCTGACTCATCCTGTGTCTTTCAGGAACTTCTTGCCTCACTGATGCTTCTGGCCTTGGGCCTTTAATTTTTGGAAGTTTAGTAGTAGCTAATACATGCTTAATGCTTAATTTCAACAATGATCTTTAAATTCTCAGCGCTCTGCCAGGGCCGTCGCCTAACCCGCCGGGGCCGATCCGAGCACCTCACTAAACCATCCAATCGGTAGTAGAGACAGGCAGTGTGTACAAAGGCCAGGGACTTAATGAACCCGAGCTTATGACCCGCAGTTAGTTGGAATTCTTCTTTTATGGCAAATAATTGCAATCCCCGTTCCCTATCACGAACGGGGTTGAGCGGGTTACCCGCACTTGTCAGTGAGGGATAGACACACGCTGGTCCGTTCAGTGTAGCTCGCTTGCAGCCCCGGACATCTGAGGGCATCACACACCTGTTATTGCTCGATCTCGCGATTGATCGTGCAATGTAAGGGGTTATGAAAGCCTCTTGGGTACTGCTGATGCCTACTCCTGACTGCTCTAGTGTCTTTCGGGAACTACTTGCCTTCTGATGCTTCTGGGCTTGGGGCTTTAATTTTACGATTTGTGAAAGATACATACATGCTTAATTAAAATTTCAACATTTATGGTGCAATGTATGGAGTTATTAAACCCTCTTGGGTACAGTTTTTTCAAATTTTATGATAAATTTCTCAGTAATAAACTAGAATTTTCAAGAATAATAACCATTACACCATTGAACGCTTGTTGCGTGTGATTTTTTAATTAAAATTGTCAAAAATAATACGGAGATGGATGAACTCTGCTTCTTTATTTCAGAAAACATTACTTTAGAGAAGAATGTCTTTTTGTGGTCCACCGTCCTGCATTATAGTCTTCTGGACTCTTGGATATGCGCTTGTTCTTAAACAAAGGTACAAAAAAAAAAAAAGGGCCGGTCAGGGCAATGGAGACGTTGTGCCTACATCTCATGGCCACATGAGCCCTGTGGGGACTTGTTGGATTTGGTCCTTCACACACACATGCTGGGGTCCGGGACACTCAAAGTTTGTTTTAAATTTCAAATAAAAAAATGATGGCGCTGCTGGGACTGGGAATTTCAAATTTTCTCATAGGTAGCACCCGCTATCCAAAATTCTTCTTCATAAATTTCTACAATCGTTGTGTTTTTTGGGGGGGATTGTGAAGCCCTGGTGTGTACTCATGCATCAGCCAACTCCAGGCTGTGTCATTGAAGCAATATATGGTTTACTGATGGCGCTGTGGGGCCTGGGAATTTAAAATGTTCTCATAGGTAGCACCCGCTATCTAAAATCTTTTTCATAAATTTCTAAAATTGTGGTGTTTTTTTGGGGGGGATTGTGAAGCCCTGCTGTGTACTCATGCATCAGCCAACTCCAGGCTGTGTCATTCAGGCAATATGCGGTTTACTGATGGCGCTGCTGGGCCTGGGTCTGGGAATTTCAAATTTTCTCATAGGTAGCACCCGCTATCCAGAGTCTTTTCAAAAATTGTTGTGTTTTTTTGGGGGGGATTGTGAAGTCCTGATGTATACTCATGCATCAGCTAACTCCAGGCTGTGTCATTCAGGCAATATATGGTTTACTGATGCCGCTGCTGGGCCTGGGTCTGGGAAATTCAAATTTTCTCATAGGTAGCACCCGCTATCCAAAATCTTCGGTTTAAATTTCTCAATTCATCTTTTAATCTTAGGGATTGTGAAGGCCTAGTGCCTACTCATGCTGCCAACACCTTCACGCTATGTCATTCAGCCACTATATGTTCTCCTCATGCTGCGCCAACACCTCCACACTGTGTCATTCAGCCACTATATGGTGTCCTCATGCTTCAGCCTCATCCAAGCTGTGATTCAGCCACTATATGGTATCCTCATGCTGCCACCTCCACCCTGGGTCATTCAGTCACTATATGGTCTCCTGACACTAATGCCACCACCAGGCTCTGTCATTGTGCTGCTGTGCGGCAGTGATTCTAAAAGCAATGCCGGTAATCTGCATGTTATTCTGAATAACAGTATTATTTCACTACCCCAGCACACTCCATATATACGTTTTAGAACACAGCAAAGTGTTCTATACCCCTATTGAGGCTGTATGTAGGCTAGAAATAGCCTTTTTTTACTATAGATTCGGCGCAAAAAAATTCGGATCGAAACAAACTTTTTTGGAAAATTCGGCAAATCGAATTTTTCAAAAGTTCGCTCATCTCTAATATCCATGCTGGACTACCTACTCCCTTCTTAGTTAGTTAGGGGGGGGGGGCTTGTAGTGTTAGCTGGCCGAGGTTCAAGTTCCACCTAGGGTTTCACTGGTTAGAGGGTCAAGGGGGGTATTGACCTTAGTTCATTGTGTGGGCAGGAGGAGGTGGTTGGTGGCTTATCAGTAGCTCCTGCGCTCACCTGATCTGGTTATCTTGTTTGGGTCTGCACTGGTTTAGTTAAGTGTTAGACAGGGATTTGTTTTGGGAATATTTTACTGTTATTATCTGTTTTTTGCTGTTCTCTGGTGTGGTGTCTGTTGTCTATCCGTGTTGTTTGGCTATATGTGGTGTGTTATATGTGGTTTTTTTATAGGAAACTTCAATATTGTGCCTGACCCCCGGCTTGATCGCACCAGTGCTGCGCACCCTGGCTCATCTGCATTAGCCTTTTGGCATCTGGGACTGGGCCTTACTGATGGAGATGGTATATCTGAATGACTCTGTCTTCTCCTTTTACTCCTCGGTGCATAAGTCTTTCTCTTGAATTGACCTCGCCTTTGCTTCAGCTGACTTATTATCTGCGGTGAGTGAGGTGTGTTATACTATTAGGGGGATCTCAGATCATTCTGCCTTAATGGTTACATTATCTCTAGGTCCCAATTCCTCTTCCCGTTTGTGGAGAATGCATCCTGGGTGGCTTCAAGCGGAGGAAATATCTTCTGCCCTGGAGATTGCTCATTCTATTGGGCCGATAATGCCTCCCATCCGGATGTTCTAATCCAGTGGGATGCTTACAAAGTGACTGTTCGGGGAGCATTTATGTTTGGGCTTGCGGGTCGGAGGGCGATATTGGGAGCCCTGGAAGGGGCGCTACAATCAGAAATAGGAGTCCTTGAGGCAGCGGTGGTGAGGGACCCTACTCCGGAGGGGGAAAGGGAGTGGGCTAAGGCACAGAGGGCTCTTTTGATTATACAGAAGGATAGAGTGCATTTGAAGATGGCGGCAAGGAAGGTAATTGAATTGGGGGACTAAAATTGTAAACTGTTGGCTTACCTGTCTAGGGAGAGCCATCCTGTGGCCTCCATACCCGACGGGTCATTAATGGGGTATTTCATTCCTTATATTCTTCCTCCTACGGGGTGGCCCCTGAGGTTATAGTATCGTTCCTGAGGGAGCTTCCCCTTACACCATTGACCTCGCTTCAGTCTTCTGGTCTTGAGGCCCCATTGACGTATGAAGAGGTGGCAAGGGTTATAAAAGATTTGCCCTTTGGGAAGACTCCAGGGCTAGATGGGTTGGTGGGGGACTGGTACGGGGTAAATGAAGAGAAATTGATCCCTATCTTGCTTATTCTGTATACCACGGCCTTTGAGTCTGGGGCCCTGCCTGACTCGATGAGAGAGGCTCTCGTTGTAGTACTTCCCAAGCCTGGGAAAGATCCGACTTTGCCAGATTCTTATCGTCCCATTTCCCTCCTCAATGTTGATATTAAAATTTTGGCAAAGGTTCTGGCGAGCAGGCTTAACCCCTTAAGGACTCATGACACTCTCATACGTCTTCATTTCAGAGTCCTTAAGGACTCATGACGTATGAGAACGTCATGAGCTTTCCCGGCCCCCCGCAGCCAGCTGGAGCGGAGCCGGTGCCCGATGCCTGCTGAAATCGTTTAGCAGGCATCTCGGCATATCGCTCAGGGGGGTCATGATGAACCCCCCTCCCCCCCCCCCCCCCCCCCATGTCGGCGATGGCCGCAGATCGCTGTACAATTCAGCCCAGCGATCTGCGGCGGATTCCGGGTCAATCCAGTCTCCAGTGACCCGGAATTACTGGCTGATCAGGGCCGTCTCTGACGGCCCCGAACGGCCATAGCCAGCAGGGGTGAGGTGGCACTGGTGCCACCTCACGATCGCCCTGATTCGTCGGCCGGTTTACCGGCCGATCCAATCAGGGCACCTGCTGCGGGTGTCACTTCCGCAACCCGCTACGCCCCTCTTCCGGAGGACGTGAGCGGGAAGTTGACCCCGGCAGCTGGGGACCCCGATCCCCAGTGTCCCTGTTGGGATCGGGGCCCCAGGAGCGGCGGCGACGAGGGACTGACGTGTGCCGGAACAGCAGTTGGAGCTGAGTGACAGCCTCCTGCTGTTGCTTAGCAACAGCTACCAGCATGCAAAATGGGCATGCTGGGAGCTGTAGTTATGCAACAGCAGGAGGCAGACCACCACAACTCCCAGCTTTCCCTTGTGGGCATTGCTGGGACTTATAGTTTTGCAACAGCTGAAGGCACATTTTTTCTATGGAAAAGTGTACCTTCAGCTGGTGTATAACTACAACTCCCAGCTTGCACAATCAGCTAAAGTGCATGCTGGGAGTTGTAGTGGTACATCTGCTGGTTGCATAACTACAACTCCCAGCATGCCCGTTGGCTGTCGGTGACTGCTGAGAGTTGTAGTTTTGCAACAGCTGAAGGCACACTGGTTGTGAAACACTGAGTTAGGTAGCAAACCAGTGTGTCTCCAGCTGTTGCATAACTACAATCCACAGCATCCCCAGCCAAAGTAGTATGCCTCCAGCTGCTGCATAACTATAACTTCCAGCATGTACGGTCTATCAGTGCATGCTGGGAGTTGTAGTTTTGCAACAGCTGAAGGCACACTGGTTGCAAAACACTGAGTTTGTTACCAAACTCGGTGTTTCACAACCAGTGTGCCTCCAGCTGTTGCAAAACTACAACTCCCAGCATGCACTGATAGACCGTACATGCTGGGAGTTGTAGTTTTGCAACCGCTGGATGTTTCTCCCCCCCCAATGTGAATGTACAGGGTACACTCACATGGGCGAGGTTTACAGTAAGTATCCGGCTGCAAGTTTGAGCTGTGGCAAATTTTCTGCTGCAGCTCAAACTGCCAGCGAGAAACTACTGTGAACCCCCGCCCGTGTGACTGTACCCTAAAAACACTACACTACCACAAAATAAAATAAAAAGTAAAAAACATTACATATAGACATACCCCTACACAGCCCCCCTCCCCAATAAAAATGAAAAACGTCTGGTACGCCACGGTTTCCAAAACGGAGCCTCCAGCTGTTGCAAAACAACTACTCTCAGTATTGCCAGACAGCCACTGACTGTCCAAGCATGCTGGGAGTTTTACAGCAGCTGTAGGCACCCTGTTTGGGAATCACTGGCGTAGAATACCCCTATGTCCACCCCTATGAAAGTCCCTAATTTAGGCCTCAAATGCGCATGGCGCTCTCACTTTGGAGCCCTGTCGTATTTCAAGGCAACAGTTTAGGGTCACATATGGGGTTCTGGCACCATAGGGGCTTACTAAATGCGGCATGCCCCCAGAGCTAAATTTGCTTCCAAAACGCCAAATGTGATTCCTTCTCTTCTGAGACCTGTAGTGCGCCAGCAGAGCACTTTAAAAATGTAAAATTTTGGGGAAAACAAGCATTTTAGGTAAAATTATATTTTTTTTACATATGCAAAAGTCGTGAATCACCTGTGGAGTATTAAGGTTCACTTTACCCCTTGTTATGTTCCCCGAGGGGTCTAGTTTCCAAAATGGTATGCCATGTTTTTTTTTTGCTGTTCTGGCACCATAGGGGCTTCCTAAAGTTGACATGTTCCCCAAAAACCATTTTTTGCTGTTCTGGCACCATAGGGGCTTCCTAAAGTTGACATGTTCCCCAAAAACCATTTGTCGCTCCTTCCCTTCTGAGCCCGCCGAACAATTAACATAGACATATGAGGTATGTCCTTACTCGAGAGAAATTGGGCTACAAATACCAGTAAAAATGTTCTCCTTTTTACCCCTTGAAAAAATTCAAAAATTGGGTCTACAAGAACATGCGAGTGTAAAAAATGAAGATTTTGAATTTTCTCCTTCACTTTGCTGCTATTCCTGTGAAACACCTAAAGGGTTAAAACACTTACTGAATGTCATTTTGAATACTTTGGGGGGGGGGGGGGTGCAATTTTTATAATGGGGTCATTTGTGGGGTATAGACCCTTCAAATCCACTTCAAAACTGAACTGGTCCCTGAAAAATAGGGAGTTTGAAAATTTTGTGAAAAATTAGAAAATTGCTGCTGAACTGTGAAGCCCTCTGATGTCTTCCAAAAGTAAAAACTCATACATTTTATGATGCAAACATAAAGTAGACATATTGTATATGTGAACCCAAAAAAAAAATTAATTTAGAATATCCATTTTCCTTACAAGCAGAGAGCTTGAAAGTTAGAAAAATGCTAAATTTTCATTTTTGTCATCAAATTTGGGAATTTTTTACCAAGAAAGGATGCAATTTCCCACAAAAATTTACCACTATGTTAAAGTAGAATATGTCACGAAAAAACTCTCTCTGAATCAGAATGATAAGTAAAAGCATTCCAGAGTTATTAATGTTTAAAGTGGCAGTGGTCAGAATTGCAAAAAATGGTGAAAAAGGGCTAAGTCCTTAAGGGGTTAAGGGGGTCGTTTCCTCTGTGGTTTACCCTGATCAGACCAGGTTTGTCGACTGATATAAATGTCAAAATATTTCAGCTTAACATTTCCGCAGCGGAGGAGGACGGCTCCCCTTGTTATGTGGTTAGCATTGATGTATATAAGGCCTTTGATTCAGTTGAGTGGCGCTATATTTGGTGCCTGATGAGAGTCCTCTGCTTTGGACCTGTTTTTAGGAAGTGGCTTTGTTTGCCCTATGACACCCCTAGGGCCCGAGTATGCACCAATTTGAAGATTTCAGGATCATTACTGCTGGGCAGGGGCACCCAGTAAGGGTGCCCCCTATCTCCCTGTATGCTTTAGCTGTAGAACCTCTGGCGGCGGTTCGCTTCTCTGACTCTAGTAACTCCTTGGGGACGAAGGGCGTATGCATATGCCCTCGCGTCCCGTCACTTAAGGACGGAGGGCGTATCCATATGCCCTCCGTATATCCGATCACTGCCGCTCGCCGGGCGGTGATCGGACCGGGATGCCTGCTGATATCTATCAGCAGGCATCCCGTGGCAATGCCTAGGGGGGTCCTGAGAGCGCCCCCCCCCATGTCGGCGATCGCAGCAAATCGCAGGTCAATTCAGACCTGCGATTTGCCACGATCCGGGCAAATCGTGTCACTGGTGACCCGATCTCCCGGAAAATAAGCGTGATCGGAGACAGCTCCGACCAGCCTAAAGGATAGGAGCGAGGTGGCAGTTTTGCCACCCCCTCCTATTGGTTGGTCAGGCTGACCACCAATGGCAGGAGGGGGGCGGGGGGTTAGAGTTCATTCCCCGCCCCCCCCCACTCTGCCCACCGATCGAAGTCGGTACAGAGCGGGGGGAACACGGGCGGCGAGGGGGGGGGTAACATGGCCCGGCTTACCAGGACCTGCGGCGGTGGCATCATCTGAGCGGCGGCCGGAAAGTGCGGGGGAGAAGGCTGCAGTGAAGATCGCGATAAGTGATCTTCTCTGTGGCCTTCTAAAAGCTGCAAAACTACAACTCCCAGCATGCCCACACAGCCAAAGGCTATCTGGGCATGCTGGGAGTTGTAGTTTTGCAACATCTGGAGGGTCACAGTTTGGAGACCACTGTGTAGTGGTCTCTAAACTGTGGTCCTCCAGATGTTGCAAAACTACAACTTTCAGCATGCACTGACTGTCTGGGCATGCGGGGAGTTGTAGTTTTGCAACATCTGAAGTGGCACAGCTTGGAGGCCACTATATGGTGATCTCCAAACTGTAGCCCTCCAGATGTTGCAAAACTACAACTCCCAGCATGGCCAGACAGTCAGGGATGCTGGACATGTAGTTCTGCAATATCTGGCTCTTCAGATGTTGCAGAACTACAACTCCCAGCATGCCTGGACAGTCTAGGCATGCTTGGAGTTGTAGTTTTGCAACATCTGGAGGGCTACAGTTTGGAGGCCACTACTTAGCGGTCTCCAAACTGTTCTTCCCCAGTTGTTGCATAACTACAACTCCTAGCATGCCCAGACTGTCCAGGCATGCTGGGAATTGTAGTTCTGCAACATCTGAAGGGCCAGATATTGCAGAACTACACGCCCAGCATCCCTGACTGTCTGGCCGTGCTGGGAATTGTAGTTTTGCAACAGCTGTAGGCACACTGGTTGGGAAACACTGAGCTAGAGTCTGTTTCCTAACTCAGTGGTTCCCCACCAGTGTGCCTACAGCTGTTGTAAAACTACAACTCCCAGCATGTACGGTCTGTCAGTGCATTCTGGGAGTTGTCATTTTGCCACAGGGTACATTCACACGGACGGGTTTACAGTGGGTTTCCTTCAAGGAAACTTACTGTGAACCCCTGCCTGTGTGAATGTACCCTAAAAACACTACACTAACAAATAATAAAAAGTTAAACACTACACATAAGCCCCCTTACACGTTGCCCCCCCCCCCAAAAAAAAAAAAACATCTCATATGGCAGTGTTTCCTAAACGGCGCCTCCAGCTGTGGCAAAACCACAACTCCCAGTGTTGCCGGACAGCCAGACTGTCCTGGGAGGCTTGCAACAGCTGGTGGCACCCTGTTTGGGAAACACTGCTGTAGGGTTTTGGAGGAGACAAGCCCCATCCTTGTAACCGGGTCCACCCCTATTGCAAATTCCTAATTTAGGCCTCAAATGCGTATGGCGCTCTCTCACTTCAGAGCCGTCGTATTTCAAGGCAACAGTTTAGGGCCACATATGGGGTATCTCCGTACTCGGGAGAAATTGCGTTACAAATTTTGGGGGGATTTTTCTCCCATTACCCTTTGTAGAAATGGCAAATTTTGGAGAAAAACCTGCACTTTAGTGAAAAAATTTTCTTTTCATTTACTCATCCGAATTTAACGAAAAGTCGTCAAGCACCTGTGGGGTGTTAAGGCTCACCGGACCCCTTGTTAAATGCCTTGAGGGGTGTAGTTTCTAAAATAGTATGCCATGGCGTTTTTTTTTTGTTGTTGCTGTTCTGGCACCATAGGGGCTTCCTAAATGTGACATGCCCCCAAAAATCATTTCAGCAAAATTCACTCTCCAAAATCCTGTTGTCGCTCCTTCCCTTCTGAGCCCTCTACTGCGCCCGCCGAACACTTGACATACACATATGAGGTATTTCCTTACTCGAGAGAAATTGGGTTACAAATATTGGGGGGCTTTTTCTCCTATTACCCCTTGTAAAGTTTCAAAAACTGGGTCTACAAGAACATGTGAGTGTAAAAAATGAAGATTTTGAATTTTCTCCTTCACTTTGCTGTTATTCCTGTGAAACACCTAAAAAGTTAACAAACTTTTTGAATGTCATTTTGAATACTTTGAGGGGGGCAGTTTTTATAATGGGGTAATTTATGGGGTGTTTCTAATATGAAGGCCCTTCAAATCTACTTCAAAACTGAACTGTACCCTGAAAAATTCAGATTTTGGAAATTTTGTGAAAAATTGGAAAATTGCTTCTGAACTTTGAAGCCCTCTGATGTCTTCCAAAAGTAAAAACATGTCAACTTTATGATGCAAACATAAAGTAGACATATTGTATTTGTGAATCAGTATATAATGTATTTGGAATGCCTGTTTTCCTTACAAGCAGAGAGCTACAAAGTTAGAAAAATGCAAAATTTTCAATTTTTTCATCATATTTTGGAATTTTTCACCAAGAAATGATGCAAGTATCGACAAAAATTTACCACTAACATAAAGTAGAATATGTCACGAAAAAACAATCTGGGAATCAGAATGAAAATTAAAAGTATCCACGAGTTATTAATGCTTAAAGTGACAGTGGTCAGAATTGCAAAAAATGCTCCCGTCCTTAGGGTTATAATGGGCTCCGTCCCCAAGGAGTTAAGAGAATCACTAGAGGTTCCCTAACTGAGAAGATATCCCTGTACGCAGAAAATCCCTTAGTTTATTTAGCTGAAATGGAGGGCTCCCTAGATGCTCTATTTGGTCTCTTGGAGAGGTTTGGGAAGGTCTCGGGTCTGAAGGTTAATTGGGCCAAATCATCTATTATGTCCTTATCCAGGGGAGGGGTTTTACCTTCTATAATTCCTAATAGGTTGCAAGCGGTGTCCCGCTTTTGGTATTTGGGAGTAGAGATATCACCTAATAATGAGTTTATGGCACTTAATTTAGACCCTCTTCTCGGTAACACACTTACGCGTTTACAGGCGTGGGATTCCTTAGCAGGTAGGGTTAACATATTCATAATGATCTTCCTCCCAAAGTTCCTTTACCGTTTTCATTTGTCAAATATTATTCCCCCCCAGGGCTTTTTTGTGTTAAACTTAGCAGGGTTCTGACATTCTTTTATTGGCAGTATAAACCTCCGAGATTGGGACAGGCACTGCTCCAGGCGCCAAAGCCTCTTCTAATATGCATAACTATTTTTTAGCTTCACAACTGGTGTACACGGCCTGGTGGATTGACCTGGACCTTTCCAATGCCTGCACGGCTTTGGCGGGGGCTCTCATGGGTTCCTATGAGATGTTGACTAATACATTATACAGGTATGTTCCCACTTCATCCTTGCCAGCTATTAGGACGGTGGTAGCTGTCTGGTTGGTGGTATCTCCTAGAGCTCCCCTGTGGGGTAATCCTCATTTGGAACACCTATAGCAGTTGGAGGCGGATGGATTTTTGGATCTCTCAGGGACTCAAATTTACCATGCACTTGTTTGGAGATGACTGTCTTTACTTCATTTGCTGATGTTAGACAGCATTTCCATGTCTCTCAGGATGCCCACTTCCGGTATCTTCAGTTGCGACATGCGGTCTCTACAGTTTGGTTCCCTGGAGGTTACCCCTGTGTTTAATGACGTGGAGCTGCTCCTGAGGACCACCGACCTGGTTAAGCCTTTCATGTTATGCCTTATTGCAATCAGTGGATCCAGGATATTCTTAATCTTTCTGTAGACACATGAAATGCTTACCGTAAAATCTCTTACTCGAAGGATCCATTGGGGGACACAGACCATGGGTGTATGCTGCTGTCTCTAGGAGGTATGACACTATGGCAACAAAAAAAGTTGGCTCCTCCAAGCAGGATATACCCGCCTCCAGGCCCTGAGCTAATCAGTTTTAGTACCAGAGCAATAGGAGAGGACCGACAGGTCAAGGAAAAAACACGAACTGTCCGAGAACAAGAAGAAAAAGTATAACTGAACACACCCTCGGACAGAGAACCAAAGAGGAACCCAAAAGGGCGGGAGCTGTGTCCCCCAATGGATCCTTCAAGAAAGATTTTACGGTAAGCATTAAAAAAAATCTCCTTTTCTCTATCGGCTCCATTGGGGGACACAGACCATGGGACGTACCAAAGCCGTCCCTTGGGTGGGCAGATACTCAGTCAGGCAGACGGCTGTTCCACTGCCGTCTGCACCACTTTACGGCCCAGACTAGCATCAGCCAATGCGAAGGCATGAACCCGGTAGAACCTCGAGAAAGTGTGCAAAGACGACCAGGTAGCCGGCTTGCAAATCTGCGAGGCCGAGGCTTTGTTCTGGAGAGCCCAGGATGCACCAACAGAATGGGTAGAATGAGCCACAACCCTGAAGGGAGGAATCTTCCCCCTACAGCAATAGGCTTCCGAAATGGCAGACCGGATCAACCGAGAAATGGTGGCCTTGGAAGCAGGTTGTCCCTTACGACGACCTTCCGTAAGGACGAAAAAGGAATCGCACTGACGAAACGAAGAAGTGATAGAGAGTTAGGACCTAACAGCCCGAACCACATCCAGTTTGTGGAATAAAGCTCCTTAGGATGAGAAGGAGCGGGACAAAAGGACGGAAGAACAATGTCCTCATTGAGATGAAAGGCCGAAACGACCTTAGGCAAAAAGGAAGGATCTGGCCGGAAGACAACCTTGTCCTGGTGAATCACCAGGAACGGAGAACAGCAGGAGATAGCTGCCAATTCAGACACTCTCCGAATGGAGGCGATAGCAACAAGAAACGCCACTTTCAAAGAAAGGAGACGCAGGGACACCTTCCTAAAAGGTTCAAAGGGGTCACCTTGGAGGACACCCAGAACCAGGTTTAAGTCCCAAGGGGGAGAAGGTGACCGATAAGGAGGGGCGGCATGCGCCACTCCTTGAAGGAAGGTCCGGACATGAGAATTAGAAGCCAGAGGATGCTGAAAAAGAATAGAAAGGGCCAAAACCTGACCCTTAAGGGAACTGAGAGACAATCCCAGTTCCAATCCCGACTGCAAGAAGGAGAGAAGACAGGGAACAGAAAAAGTAACAGGAGACAAGACCTGAGCTTCACACCAACAAAAATAAGACCGCCAGGTACGGTGGTAAATTTTTGCCGAGGAGGGCTTACGAGCCCTGAGCATGGTGCGAATGACTTGGGAAGAGAAACCGCGGACTCTCAAAACCGCGGTCTCAACCGCCACACCAAATGCGACTGTAAATTGGGGTGGCAAAGAGGACCCTGAGAGAGCAGGTCCGGACGGAGTGGAAGGCGCAGTGGAATGTCGACCAGGAGCCGGACCACGTCGGCGTACCACGTCCTTTGGGGCCAATCCGGAGCTACCAATATGGCGGCAATGTCCTCCGCTTTGAGCTTCCTCAGAACCCGGGGAAGGCATGGAAGTGGAGGGAACAGATAGGGCAAGGCAAACCCCGCCCAAGGAATCACTAGGGCATCCACGGCTAGAGCCAGGGGGTCACGGGTCTGACACAAATGGAAGAATCTTCCGTATGTGCCGAGACACGAAGAGGTCCACGTCTGGAATGCCTCAGAGGTCGCAGAGCTGAGCGAAGAGCTCCGGATGTAGAGACCACTCGCCGGGTTTGGCTGAGGACCAGCTGAGGAAGTCCGCTTCCCAGTTGAGCACACCCGGAATGTGAATCGCCAAAATGGCCAGAACCTTGTTTTCCGCCCAGAGGAGAAGTCACCTCGGCCATGGCTGCCGAGCTGCGAGTGCCGCCTTGCCGATTGATGTAAGCTACGGCCGTGGCATTGTCCGACTGGACGCGGACAGGGCGGGTCTGAAGCAGGGACACCCAATGAAGAAGACAAAGAAGAATCGCCCTCAGTTCCAAGATGTTTATCGGAAGAAGGGCTTCCCGAAAGAACTTTTTGTCTTCCCGGGGAGACCAGAGGCCTTGAACCGTCCAGTCCCTGAACACACCGCCCCAGCCCGACAGACTGGCATCTGTTGTAACCACCTGCCAGTGGAGGGGAAGAAATGATCGCCCCCTGAAGAAGAAGGGGGAGCGGAGCCACCAGAGCAGAGACTGACGGATCCGACGAGGGAGAGCAATCTTGCGATCGAGAGAATAGATCTGTCCCATCGAGAGAGAATCGCCAGTTGAAGGGGGCTGTAATGAAACTGAGCAAGGGGTACCGCCTCCATGGCCGCTACCATCCGACCCAAGACTTCCATGCAAATGCGGATGGAAACTGGGACCTGGGCTGACAGGAGAGTCAGATGTTTGTCCGGCGGAAGGCAAATCAGGGCAGAGGCCGTGTTGAATTGAAGTCCCAAGAAGATCAGAGACTGGGTGGGAGAAAGGACATACTTGTCCCAGTTGACCATTCACCCGAAGCGATCCAAGGTCTGGAGAGTGAGATCCACATTCTCCAGAGTCAGGACACTTGTGGGAGCCTTGATGAGAAGGTCGTCCAGGTAAGGGATCACTGAGACTCCTCTCGACCGCAACAGGGCTATCACTGGTGCAAGGATCTTGGTAAAGACCCGAGGAGCAGTGGCCAGACCAAAGGGGAGGGCTACGAATTGAAAATGCCCCTCCGGAACCGCAAAGCGGAGGTACCGCTGATGGCCGGGAAATATTGGAACATGGAGGTAGGCATCCTTGATGTCCACCGAAGAAAGAAACTCCCCTTGTTCCATGGATGCCACTACTGAATGGAGAGATTCCATTCGGAAGTGGCGGATGAGAAGATGACGGTTGAGACATTTGAGGTCCAAGATTGGCCGCACAGAACCGCCCTTCTTGGGGACCACAAAAAGATTGGAATAGAAACCCCCGAAAACGTTCCCCTGTAGGAACGGGGACAATGACTCCTTGGAGAAGTAGGGACTGGAGGGCCTCCCGAAACTGCTTCGCCAGAGAAGGAGACCGGGGGGGCCCGGGACTGAAAAAAATCGATCCCACGGAAGGGAGGCAAATTTGATTCGGTATCCGTTGGACACCACGTCCCTGACCCGAGTCCTGAATGTTTGGGGTCCAGATGTCTCGAAAAAGTAAGAGACTGCCTCCCACCCGAGAAAAATCTGTGGGTGGGGGCTTCACTTCATGCGGAAGTGGGTTTGCGGTTGCTCGATTTGGCCGGAACGTTTGGTGGCCGACTTCCAAGATGGGTGCCCCCTTGTCCTGCGGAGGCGCCTGCCCAGACCCCTTATTGGGGCCAAAAGTCCGAAAGGACCGGACGGAAGAGGACTTCCTCTATGGAAGTAGAGCGGGTCTTATTTTGAGGCAACAAGGAACTCTTACCCCCATCGCCTCAGAGATAATCTCATCAAGGCGCTTGCCAAAAAGACAGGTATCAGTAAAAGGAAGCTCGGTGAGAGACCTTTTGGAGGCAGCTTCCGCATCCCACGCCTTAAGCCACATGGAATGGTGGAGGGCCGCTAGGTGACCAACAGCAAAGGAAGCACAACGGGCTGACTGCATGGAAGCTGTGCACAGAAAGTCCCCAGCTTGAGAGCATTGGAGAACCAAAGCAGACAGATCCTCTGGGGGGGGATCCCGCCAGGATACCCTGACGGAGTTTTGAGCACCACACCGATAGGGCCTTGGACACCCATGCAGAGGCGAAGGTGGGAAGCAGAGAAGAGCCTGCTGCTTCAGAGGCAAACTTCGCTAAGGACTCCACCTTCTTGTCCGTTAGATCCTTGAAGGCAGCCGCGTCTGCTAGCGGCAGTGTAGTAGCCTTAGAGAGGCGGGAAACTGGTGGATCCACCGAGGGAGGGGAAACCACCTTTGAGACAAGGTCCTTGGCGAATGGATAACGCACTTGAACCTTCTTCATTCCCAAGAACCTCTTGTCTAGATGTCTCAATGCAGATTCCAGAAGGGTGTCAAATTCAGCGTGAGAGCTGAACATTTGAGGTACTGGTTAAGCACAATGAAAGGATACTTCAGGAGTCACATCCGAAGATCCTGGGTCCTCTAAGTGAAAGGTGTCTCTTATGGCCGCAACCAATGAGTTCACCATTTCAACTGTATCCGAGCGGTCCTGAGTCAGATGCCGATTTGGAAGCCTCATCCGCCAGTTCACCAGGAGAATGTGAACGAGTGGATGCAGCCCTGGAGGGGGGGCGACCCTGATCAGGTACGCGGCTCTGGCGAGACAGAGCGGCGACTCCGGGAACGTCTTCTGGAGGAGCGACATTTCTACTTGAAGACTAAATGGAAGAGTCAGAAAAAGCACCCCTAGTATGCTTGTGAGAGCGTGAAGCATGTGGAGAAGAGGAGCGGGACCCTTTAGAGCGCCGGCGCAGGGCAGACCTCTTCAAGGCAGACACCACGTCACGGGAGGCCTCAGCCACCGAACGGGAGACTTGAGTCAAGTCAGCCATATACTGGGATAGGGAAGAAACCCAGGCTGGAGGGGCGGCTGAATCCACTGGGACTGAAAGAGCATCCGGGGGTGCCAGGGGGAGCAGGCAGAGCAAGTGGGTTCAGAAGAACCAGGCATTTTGGAATTACAGCTCTTACAGACAAAATGGTAAACTAACACTCCAGTTGTCTGTTTAGAGAGAGAAACAGTTCTGGGTACGGACATAATGAAAAAAGAACTCTCTCACCCGAGTCTGTGTCCCCAGGGCAGCTGCTGCGAGAACTCCGCTCTAGTGTAGATAGAGAAGGAGAAAAAAATCAGCCAATAGCCAGAGAGGGGCGTGCCTGGCCCCTGCCACCTACAATCGCACGCACAGCGCTGATTGGAGGACAATTCGCACCTCCAGTAAGCTTCGGCAGCCCTGTGGGCGGAGCTAAAGCGCCCCGGCCGCCAAAGAAGAAACACAGTAATGGCGCCCGCTCGTTGCCCGGAACGCACGTCGTCTGCATATGCGCTCGCAGGGAAGTGAGCGGACGAGACTCGTATTCGCCGGCAGCAGACTGCTCCCGAAAGTGAAAGTAAGTCGTCGCTTCGAGCGCCCGTACAGTATAAACGCTGCGGCTGTCAGCCGCATAAGTAAAAGCACACACATCCACACATAACTTAAGTGCATGTGAATAACTGAGCACCTTCATCCAAAAATGCCACTGCTCACCCCAGAAATAAAGATAAAGCCCCTTGTCCAGGCCAGCCCAATTAGACCCTGAAAGGTGGGCCAAAAACTGAGGGTCTCCAGAGGTTGCAAGTCTGCACCTAAGGGAGAAAGGGAATATATACTCACCTCAGTCAGAAGAACTTACCTAATGGAGTCTTCTGGAGAGTCTTCAGTCAGCTTTCTGTCAGTATAAACGCAGTATACAGTATAAACGCTGCGGCTGTCAGCCGCATAAGTAAAAGCACACACATCCACACATAACTTAAGTGCATGTGAATAACTGAGCACCTTCATCCAAAAATGCCACTGCTCACCCCAGAAATAAAGATAAAGCCCCTTGTCCAGGCCAGCCCAATTAGACCCTGAAAGGTGGGCCAAAAACTGAGGGTCTCCAGAGGTTGCAAGTCTGCACCTAAGGGAGAAAGGGAATATATACTCACCTCAGTCAGAAGAACTTACCTAATGGAGTCTTCTGGAGAGTCTTCAGTCAGCTTTCTGTCACCTGCATCACACCGAGCTACCATGTGCGAGCGAGGCGAGCATGGAATAGGGGGACCCGGACCCATGAGGTACAACCCCAGGCGCTGACCGTTGGCAAGAGGGGGTTAACAGCACATATACGCATTGTCTGTGCCCCCTCAATCGCAATGGGGAAACAGTGAGCCACAGTTCCTGAGTCCCCACCTGAAAACATGAAAGAAAAAGGAATAAAAAAAAAAAAAAACTAACATCCCTAACTAGGAAAATAATAAAACAAGACCTGGTCTGGAGAATTCCAGACCATGTCCACCTCCTTCAGACATTAAGCTAAAACGGATTAGCTCAGGGCCTGGAGGCAGATATAGTGCTGGGAGGAGCAGACTTTTTTTGTTGCCATAGGGTCATACTTCCTAGAGACAGCAGCATACACTCATGGTCTGTGTCCCCCCAATGGAGCAGATAGAGAAAGACATATTACCCTACGGTGGTTAGTGCCCACAATATGCTCATTCCATCCAGGTATGTCCTCCGTCTGTATTACACTCCTGTTAGACTACATGGCATTAGGGTCTCGGGGTCGATTATATGTTTTAGGTGTGGGTGGGAGAGAGGCACATTCCTCCATGCAGTTTGGACATGCTCGTGTTGAGCCCTTTTAGAGAGGTGATGACATTGTCAGATCATTTGAAATTCACCTTTGTTTTGACGACAGTTGTGTGTTTGTTGGGAGTTATTAAAGGGTTAGAGACAGGCTCTTATAGACGCATAATGGTCAGTTTCCTCTTGTTTTATGCGTGCAAGGTTATAGTAATGGCCTGGAAAGACGTGGATAGCCTTGGTGAACAAATATGTTCCCTTATATCGTGCCTTGTATGTAAGTCGGAAATGTCAGAAAAAAGTTTGATAAGGTCTGGGTACCATGGTTGTTGTTGGATGTTTCTGCTGATCCTCCGGTTCATGGGTCCTCACAGACTTAACCACTTAAGGACCTAGAGCATATGGATACGCCTTGACGTCCTGGAACTTAAAGACCCAGGGCATATCCATACGCCCGTGGGAATTTCGGTCCCCGCCTCGCGGGGACTGGACCGGGGTGACTGCTGATATCAATCAGCAGGCACCCCGCACAAATGCCCAGGGGGGGGGGGGGGGGGGTCATCAGACGACCAATAGCATATCGGGGGCAGGGGGTGTTAACTTTCGTTATCCCCGTCCTGCCCACCCACAATAGGCGGGGCAGAACGGGGAACCGAAGGGGACCGGGTGCCGACGTCCACTTACCGATCCGGAGGCTGCAGCGATGGTGATCGGCGGGCGGCATGACGTGCGTCAGACGAGGACGGCTCCCGGGATCCTACGGAAGCCGGTAAGTTGATCTGGAGGGCTACAGTCTGAGACTGTGGTCTCTAAACTCTAGCCCTCCAGATGTTGCAAAACTACAACTCCCAGCATGCCCAGACAGCTGTTTGGGCATGCTGGAATAAGGAGATTTTTTTTTAACACTTACCGTAAAATCTCTTTCTCGAAGGATCCATTGGGGGACACAGCCAGTGGGTGTATGCTGCTGTCTCTAGGAGATGTGACACTATGGCAACAAAAACAGTTGGATCCTCCCAGCAGGATATACCTGCCTTCAGGCTCTGAGCTAATCAGTTTAAGTTCCAGAGCAATAGGTGGAGACTAACAGGTCAAGAAAAACCCCAAAACTGTCCGAGAACCAGAAGAAAAAAACATAACTGAACACACCCTCGAATAGAGAACCAAGGAAAATCCCAAAAGGGTGGGAGCTGTGTCCCCCAATGGATCCTTCGAGAAAGAGATTTTACGGTAAGTGTTAAAAAATCTCCTTTTCTCTATCGGTTCCATTGGGGGACACAGACAATGGGACGTACCAAAGCCGTCCCTTGGGTGGGCAGATAAGCAGTCAGACAGACGGCCGTTCCACTGCCACCTGCAACACTTTACGGCCCAGACTAGCATCAGCCGATGTGAAGGTATGAACTCGGTAGAACCTCGAGAAAGTGTGCAAAGACGACTAGGTAGCCGCCCTGCAAATCTGCGAGGCCGAGGCTCTATTCTGGAGAGCCCAGGATGCCCCAAAAGAACGGGTAGAATGAGCCACAACCCTGAAAGGAGGAATCTTACCCTTAGAATCTTACCCCGAATCCCTCGAGAAATGGTGGCCTTGGAAGCAGGTTGTCCCGTGCGATGACCTTACGTAAGGACGAAAAAGTAATCACACTGACGAAACGAAGAAGTGATGGAGAGATAAGACCGAACAGCCCGAACTACCTCCAGCTTGTGTAGTAAGCGCTCCTTAGGATGAGAAGGAGCAGGAAAAAAAGAAGTGGGGACAATGTCTTCATTGAGATGAAAAGCTGAAACCACCTTAGGCAAAAAGGAGGGATCTGGCCGGAAAACAACCTTGTCTTGGTGGATCACCAGAAACGGAGAACGGCAGGAGAGAGCTGCCAATTCAGACATCCTCCGGATGGAGGTGATAGCAACAAGAAACGCCACTTTCCAAGAAAGGAGGCAGAGAGACACCTCTCTAGGGGGCTCAAAGGGTGCACCCTGGAGGGCACTCAGAACCAAATTCAAGTCCCAAGGGGGAGAGGGTGACCGATAAGCAGCATGCGTCACTCCTTGAAGGAAAGTCCGGACATGAGAATTAGAAGCCAGGGGCCGCTGGAAAAGAACAGTAAGGGCCAAAACCTGACCTTTAAAGGGAACAGAGAGACAACCCTAGTTCCAACCCCGACTGCAAAAAGGAGGGAACCGAGAAGGTTACCGGGGAGAAGTCTTGAGCTTCACACCAACGAAAACAAGACCGCCAATTATGGTGGTAAATTCTTGCAGAGGAGGGCTTACGAGCCTTGAGCATGGTGTGAATAACTTGGGAAGAGAACCCGCGGGCCCTCAAAACCGTGGTCTCAACAGCCACGCCGTCAAATGCAGCGACTGTAAATTGGGGTGGCAAAGAGGACCCTGAGAGAGCAGGTCCGGACGGAGTGGAAGGCGCAGTGGAGTGTTGTCCAGGAGCCTGACTACGTCGGCGTACCACGACCTTCGGGGCCAATCTGGAGCTACCAAAATGGCAGGGACGTCCTCTGCCTTGAGCTTCCTCAGCACCCTGGGAAGGAGCGGAAGAGGAGAGAACAGATAGGGTAGGGAAAACCCCGCCCAAGGAATCACTAGGTCGTCCACAGCCAGAGCCTGAGGGTCCCGGGACTTGGACACAAAAGGAAGGATCTTCCGATTGTGCCAGGACGCGAAGAGGTCCACGTCCGGAATGCCCCAGAGGTCGCAGAGTTGTGCGAAGACCTCTGGATGTAGAGACCACTCGCCGGGGTCGGGTAAGGACTGACTGAGGAAGTCCGCTTCCCAGTTGAGCACCCCCGGAATGTGAATCGCCGAAATGGCCGGAACCTTGATCTCCGCCCAGGTGAGAATCTTGGTTACCTCGGCCATGGCTGCCGAGCTGCGAGTGCCGCCCTGTCGATTTATGTACGCCACGGCCGTGGCGTTGTCCGACTGGACGCAGACAGGACGGGACTGAAGACGGGACTCCCAATGAAGAAGACAAAGAAGAATCGCCCGTAATTCTAATATGTTTATCGGAAGAAGGGTCTCCTGGGGAGACCAGAGTCCCTGAACCGTCCAATCCTCGAACACGCCGCCCCAGCCCGACAGGCTGGCATCCGTTGTAACAACCTGCCAGTGAAGGGGAAGAAACGACCGCCCTTGGAGAAGAAAGGGGGAGCAGAGCCACCAGAGCAGAGACTGACTGACCCTGCGAGGGAGAACAATCTGACGGGACAGAGACCACCTGTTCCAATCGGGCAAAGGGTACGGCTTCCATAGTTGCCACCATCTGACCCAGGACTTCCCAGTGCGGCTGGAGACTGATACCCGGGACCGAAGGGAGCGGACCCCCGACCAGAGCGCCAGACGTTTGTCTGGCGGAAGACAAATCTGGGCAGATGCAGTGTCGAATTGAAGTCCCAGGAAGGTTAGAGACTGGGTAGGGCGGAGGACTGACTTGTCCCGGTTGACCATCCACCCGAAGCGAGTCAGAGTGTGGAGAGTGACGTCCAGATTCTCCAGAGTCTGGGCTCTGGTTGGAGCCTTGATGAGAAGGTCGTCCAGATAGGGTATCACTGAGATTCCCCTCAACCGTAACAGGCCCATCACTGGCACAAGGATCTTTGTAAAAACCCGAGGAGCTGTGGTTAGACCGAAGGGGAGAGCTACAAATTGAAAGTGCCCCTTCGGAACCGCAAAGCGGAGGTACCAATGATGGCCTGGGAATATTGGCACATGGAGGTAGGCATCCTTGATGTCCACTGATGAAAGGAACTCCCCTTGTTCCAGGGACGCCACCACCGAACGGAGAGATTCCATTGGGAAGTGGCGGATGAGAAGTTGATGATTGAGACGCTTGAGGTCCAAAATTGGACGCACAGAACCGTCCTTCTTGGAAACCACAAAAAGATTTGAATAGAAACCCCGAAACCGTTCCCCTGGAGGAACGGGAACCATAACCCCCTGGAGAAGCAGAGACTGGAGAGCCGCTCGAAATTGCTTCGCCAGAGGAGGAGACCGGGAGCAAAAAAAGCGATCTCTCGGAAGGGAGGAGAATTCGATCCGGTAACCGTTGGACACCACATGCCTGACCCAAGAGTCCTGAATGCGAGAGGTCCAAATGTCTCGAAAAAACAAGAGACGACCTCCTCACTTCATGCAGAAGTGGGCTTGCGGTTGCCTGATTTGGGCGCAAAGCGGCCGGACCGGTTGGAGTCCGACTTCAAAGACGGGCGTGGCCGGAACGAGGGAGCCTTCCTGTCCCGCGAGGGCGCCTGCCCGGACCCTTTGCTGGAGCCAGAGGTCCGAAAGGAAAAGGACTTCCTATGGGAAGTAGGGCGAGCCTTATTTTGAGGTAACAAGGAACTCTTACCTCCTGTTGCCTCAGAGATAATTTCATCAAGGCGTTTGCCAAAAAGACGGCCACCCGTAAAGGGAAGCTCAGTGAGAGACCTTTTGGAAGCGGCATTCCAAGCTTTAAGCCACATAGAGCGGCGGAGAGCCGCTAGGTGACCCACAGAAAAAGCAGAACAACGGGCTGCCTGCATGGAAGCTGTGCACAGGAAGTCCCCAGCTTTAGAGCATTGGAGAGCCAGAGCAGATAGATCCTCTGGGGGGATCCCGCTAAGATATCCTGATGGAGCTTTTGGCACCACATCGCCAGGCCCTTGGACACCCATGTTGAGGCGAAGATGGGAAGAAGAGAAGAGCCAGCTGCTTCAGTCACAAAACTTTGCTAAGGATTCTACCTTCTTATCTGTGGGATCCTTGAAGGCAGCGGCATCTGCCAGAGGCAGTGTAGTCGCCTTAGAGATCCGGGAAATTGGTGGATTCACTGAGGGAGGGAAAACCACCTTAGTGACAAGGTCCTTGTTAAATGGATAACGTTCTTGAATTGTCTTGATTCCCGGAAACCTCTTGTCTGGATGTTTGCATGCAGTTTCCAGAATGTCGTCAAAGTCAGTGTGAGAGCTGAACCTTTGAAGTGCCGGCTTAGCACAATGAAAGGATATTCCTGGATTGACATCCAAAGATCCTGGGTCCTCTAAGTGAAAGGTGTCTCTTGTGGCTGTCACCAGAGTTCACCGTTGCAATTGAGTCCGAGCGGTTCTCTGAGTCAGATGCCGGCTCGGAAGCCTCGTCCACCAGGGGAATAAGAATGAGTAGAGGCGACCCTGACCGAGTACGCGGCTCTGTCGTGGCAGAGTGGCGACTCCGAGAACGTCCTCTAGAGGAACGACAGTGACGGTTGAGCATAGATGACCGGGGGGGCAGGACCCACGAGGGAAACGCTCACGTCTATCTGAAGACTCAATGGAAGAGTCAGACGAGGCACCCCTAGGACACTTGTGAGAGCGTGAAGTATGTGGAGACGAGGAGCGGGCCCTTCCAGAGGTCCTGCGCAGGGAAGACCCCTTCAAGGCGGACACCACTTCCCAGGAAGCCTCAGCCACCGAACAGGAGCCTTTGGTCAAGTCAGCCATATACTGGGACAGGGAAGAAACCCAGGCTGGTGGAGCGGCTGAACCCACCGGGACCGAAGGGACATCAGGGGGAGCAGTGGAGCAGGCTGGGCAAGTGGGCTCAGCAGAGCCAGACATCTTGGTATTACAGTGCTTACAGAGATAGTAAGTCACAGAAGTTCCAGGTTTCTGTTTAGAGGAAGGAACAGCTCTGGATACGGACATAATGTAGAAAGAAAAAAGGAGATAGGAACTTTCTCACCCTAGTCTGTGTCCCCTGTCAGCTGCAGTGAGAAGAACTCGCTCTGAGCAGCTAGAAAGAGTGAACAGGCCAGCCAATAGGAAGAGAGAGGCGTGCCTGAAGCAAGGCACTCACTAACTGACCCCTTCTAACTGAAAATCACGCTCATGGCGCTGATTGGAGGCTGCTTCCCTGTGAGCGGAGCTATAGACGGCCTTAAAGAACGGTCATGGTGCCCGCTCCTTGTCCCGAGCGCACCAGACGGCCGTTTATGCGCCCGGGGGAAGAGAGCGGGCGGACAAAGCGCCAGCAGAGACTGCTGGTGAAAGAAAGTAAGCCGGCGCTGAAGCACCCGGCTCACGGCAGCGCTGCGGCTACCAGCCGCATATAAGGCGCTGCCGACGAAACGAAAGTAAACCGGCGCTGAGAGCGTCCGGCCCGATACAGCGCCGCGGCTGACAGCCGCATATAAGGCGCTGACATGGTAACACAAGCACACACACATATAAGTGAAGAGCACCAGGCACACACACACAAGTGTAGTGCCCCATAAAAATGCCCCCTCAGGTGCCACTGCCCCCCCAGAATAAAGTACAGCCCTTACATAGGCTAGCCCATAAAGGGTAGGTGGGCCAAAACAGGGGGTCTCCAGAGGTTGCGAGTTGGTACCAATGGAGAAAAAAGGGGGGAAAGTACTTACCTCAGTCAGAAGAACTTACCTAATGGAGTCTTCAGTCAGCTTTAGTTACCTGCATCATGCCTGGCTGCTATGCGGGAGCGAGGCGAGCAGGTAAATAGGGGGACCCGGACCCATGAGGCACCCCTCAAGCGCTGACCGTTGGCGAGGAGTGGGGGGGGGGGGGATTGGGGGTTAACAGCGCATATACGCAATGTGTGTGCCCCCTCACTCACAATGGGGAAACGGGGAACCGCAGTCCCGAGTCCCCACCAGAAAAGAAAAGGAATAAAAAACTAACACGTCCCTAACTAGGAAAACAATAAAACAGAAGACCTGGTCTGGAGCAACCAGACCCGTCCATCTCCTTAAGACACTAAGCTTAAACTGATTAGCTCAGAGCCTGAAAGCGGGTATATCCTGCTGGGAGGAGCCAATTGTTTATGTTGCCAAAGTGTCACATCTCCTGGAGACAGCAGCATGCATCCACTGTCTGTGTCCCCCCAAAGGAGCCGATACAGAAATGTACTTTTGCAACAGTTGGAGGGCTGCAGCTTGAGACCACTATACAGTGGTCTCTAAACTATATCCCTCCATCCAGATCTTGCAAAACTACAACTCCTAGCATGCCCACATAGCTGTTTGCTGTCTGGGCATGCTGGGATTTGTAGTTTTGCAACATCTGGAGGTCCACAGTTTGGAGATCACTGTGCACTGGTCTAAAAACTGTAGCCTTCCAGATGTTGCAAAACTGCAAATCCCAGCATGCCCAGACAGCAAACAGCTTCTCGGCATGCTGGGAGTTGTAGTTGGGTACCTCCAACGTTGCATAACTACATCTCCCAGCATGCCCTTCGGTGATTAGTACATGCTGGGAGTTGGTAGCTTTGCAACAGCTGGAGGCACACTGGTTGGAAAATACTGAGTTTGTAAAACCTTCAGTTAGGTTCTGTTACCTACCAGTGTGCCTCCAGCTGTTGCAAAAGTACAACTCCCAGCATACACGGTCTGTCAGTAATGCTGGGGGTAGTAGTTTTGAAACGTACAGGGTACATTCACACGGACAGGTTTACAGTAAATTTCCTGCTTCAAGTTTGCGCTGCGGCAAATTTTTCGCCGCATCGCAAACTCCTAGCGGGAAACTCACCGTAACTCGACAGTGCGAAAGTACCATAAAAACACTACACTGACACATAATAAAGGGTAAAACACAACATATACGCCCCCTTACACTGCCCCCCCCCCCCCCCCCCCCCCCAATAAAAATTAAAAACGTCTTGTACGGCAGTGTTTCCAAAACGGAGCCTCCAGCTGTTGCAAAACAACAACTCCCAGCATTTCTGGACTGCCACTGACTGTCCAGGTATGCTGGGAGTTTAGCAACAGCTGGAGGCACCCTGTTTGGGAATCACTGGTGTAGAATACCCCTATGTCCACCCCTATGCAATCCCTAATCTAGTCCTCAAATGCGCATGGCACTCTCACTTCAGAGCCCTGTCGTATTTCAAGGAAACAGTTTAGGGACACATATGGGGCATTTCCGTACTCGGGGGAAATTGCACTACAAATTTTGGGGGGCTTTTTCTCCTTTTACCCCTAATGAAAAGGAAAAGTTGGGGGCTACACCAGCCTGTTGGTGTAAAAAAATAAAACATTTTACACTAAAATGCTAGTGTTGCCCCATACTTTTTATTTTCACAAGCGGTAAAAGGAAAAAAAAAAAAAAAAATTTGTTACGCAATTTCTCCCGAGTACGGAAATACCCCATATGTAAGCGTAAAATGCTCTGCGGACGCACAACAAGGCTCAGGAATGAGAGCGCACCATGTACATTTGAGGCCTAAATTGGTGATTTGCACAGGGGTAGCTGATTTTACAACAGTTCTGACAAACTCAAAAATAAATACCCACATGTGACCCCATTTTGGAAACTACATCCCTCATGGAACATGACAAGGGGTATAGTGAGCCTTAACACTCCACAGGTGTTTGACAAATTTTCATTAAAGTTGGATGGGAAAAAGAAAAAAAAAATTTTTCTCTAAAATGCTGGTGTTACCCTACATTTTTCATTTTCACAAGGGAAAATAGGAAAAAAAGCCCCCCAAAATTTGTAACCCCATCACTTCTGAGTAAGAACATACCCCATATGTGAAAGTGCTCTGTGGGTGAACTACAATGCTCAGAAGAGAAGGAGCGCCATTGGGATTTTGAAGAGAAAATTTGTCCGGAATTGAAGGCCACGTGTGTTTACAAAGCCCCCATAGTGCCAGAACAATGGACCCCTGACACGTGACCCCATTTTGGAAACTACACCCCCTCATGTAATGTAATAAGGGGTACAGTGAGAATTTACGCCCCACAGGTGTCTGACAGATTTTTGGAACAGTGGTCCGTAAAAATGAAAAATGTAATTTTTCATTTGCACAGCCCACTGTTTCAAAGATCTGTCAAACGCCAGTGGGGTGTAAATACTCACTGCAGCCCTTAAATTCTGTGAGGGGTGGTTTCCAAAATGGGGTCACATGTGGGGGTGTTCACTGTTCTGGCACCACGGGGGGCTTTGTAAACGTACATGGCCCCTTGACTACCATTCCAAACGAATTATCTTTCCAAAAGCTCAATGGCGCTCCTCGTCTTCTGAGCATTGTAGTTCACCAGCAGAGCACTTAACGTCCACACATGGGGTATTTCCATACTCAGAAGAAATGGGGTTACAAATTTTGGGGGTCATTTTCTCCTGTTACCCCCTTGTAAAAATGTAAAAATTTAGGGAAATTATTTTTTTTTTTTTTTACTAAAACGCAAAAAAAAAAAAATTCTCATTTACACATCCAACTTTAACGAAAAGTCGTCAAACACCTGTGGGGTGTTGAGGCTCAGCGGACCCCTTGTTACGTTCATTGAGGGGTGTAGTTTCCAAAATATGCCATGTGGGTATTTTTTGCTGTTCTGGTACCACAGGGGCTTCCTAAATGCGACATGCCCCCCAAAAAAACATTTCAGCAAAAGTTGCTTTCAAAAAGCCAAATGTGACTCCTCTGAGCATTGTAGTTCGCCAGCAGAACATTTTACGTCCTAACATGGGGTATTTCCATACTCAGAAGAGATGGGGTTACAAATTTGGGGGGGGGGTATTTTCTCCCATTACCCTTTGTAAAAATGTTAAATTTGGGGGGAAAACTGCACTTTAGTGACTTTTTTTTTTTGCCATTTACACATCCGATTTTAACGAAAAGTTGTCAAACACCTGTGGGTGTTAAGGCTAACTGGACCCCTTGTTACGTGCCTTGAGGGGTGTAGTTTCCAAAATGGTATGTGGGGTTTTCTGCTGTTCTGGCATCATAGGGGCTTTCTAAATGTGACACACCCCCCAAAAACCCTTTCAGAAAAATTCACTCTCCAAAATCCCATTGTCGCTCCTTCCCTTCTGAGCCCTCTACTGCGCCTGCCGAACACTTGACATACACATGAGGTATTTCCTTACTCGAGAGAAATTGGGTTACACATTTTGGGAGCTTTTTCTCCAATTACCACTTGTAAAAATTCAAAAACTGGGTCTACAAGAACATGAGAGTATAAAAAAAAAAAAAAATGAAGATTTTGAATTTTCTCCTTCACTTTGCTGCTATTCCTGTGAAACACCTTGAGGGGTAACACACTCACTGTGTGCAGTTTTTATAATTTGGTCATTTGTGGGGTATTTCTAATATGAAGGCCCTTCAAATCAACTTCAAAACTGAACTGGTCCCTGAAAAATTCCAATTTTGAAATTGTTGTTAAAAATGGAAAATTGCTGCTGAACTTTGAAGCCCTCTGATATCTTCCAAAAGTAAAAACCATGTAAACTTTATGATGCAGTCATAAAGTAGACATATTGTATATGTGAATCAATGTATAATTTGGAATATCAATTTTCCTTATAAGCAGAGAGCTTCAAAGTAAAAAAAAAAAAAAGCAACATTTTCTAATTTATCAAATTTTGGAATTTTTCATTATCAACATAATTTTACCACTAACAAAGTAGAATGTCACGAAAAAACTCTGAATCAGAATGAACGGTAAAAGCATCCCAGAGTTATTAATGCTTGAAGTGACAGTGGTCAGATGTTCAAAAAAAATGGCCAGGTCCTTAAGGGGTTAAAGATCTGTAGTACTCTGAATAGGGGATAAAGTTCAAAGCATACCAGAAAGTGGGCATTCCGTCCCCGCATGACGCTGCAGCCAGCACTTCGCGTCATACGGGGACGGAACACCCCCTTTCCTATACATTGCTGTGGCCCCACACAGATCGGAGCCCCAGCACTCAAACAACCCCCCCAATCTAAAACTTATCCCCTATCCTTCAGATAGGGGGATAAAGTTCAGAGCACTACAGATCTCCTTTAAGGCAGTTAAGTGGATAACTGGAGAATGGTTGTCTGTAGTGTGGTCTGTGGTGGTGTTCTAAGGAGATTCCCTCCACGCTTACTTCTAGAGGTCTATAATTCTGGACTGCAGTCTACCTCTTTGATTCTTTATACATCTGGTCCTTTGATATGATTGTCATTTTGGGTGGGTGGAGAGGGTCCACTGGAACTGTGTATTTGTATGTTAACTGAAAATGTATAAAAATAAAGAAAAAGCTGGCTATCCAGTGTATCTTAGAAGGCAAGAGAGCAGATTGGATTTCCTCTTAAAACTGCTGCCCTTCCCCCAGAGACCCAGCATCACTTACAGTCTGCAGCCTTATTCTCCTACCAGCCATCACATTCTGTAAGGTGGTGCTCATATGACCTAAGCTCCACCCCCAACATGGCTGCAACCACCGAAGCACACTGCGTGACTGGAACCCACTGCATCCCCCACAGGTGTCTTTGCACAGCTCTGGACCCCTACAGGTAAGCACTGTAATTTGCACATAAGCCTGAACTACAGGCTTGCAGTGCAGAGGATACAGTTGGCAGAGTAGAGTGGGGAGGATGGACAGTAACTAGTACCAGCTGGGGTTACACAGGATGGCTCCCAACCAAGACTTTAGGGAACCCACATAACCAAACTTTGCGGGATACTGCTTCCAGGGCTCCCTCCATCAGCACCCATCCAGAAAGATGGATTAGCTCCAAGTTTCCTGTCCCTGGGGGAGGAGTCCATATCTCTGGTGGTACTGTCATGGGGGGGGGGGCAGGGATGAGAGTCAAACTTATTAGGGGAGGAGTTAAAATCCTGAACAGCCCAACTGAGACGGCGGGAAGCTTTCACTTTAGACATGATCAAAGTTTAACTAAAGCATTAAATGCCAGACCTTGGCCTGATTGCTAGTGTCTGGCATTAGCCACAGGTTCTGGCTGCTGATAGGAGCTGGGACCGTGCAGTTATGATGCAAGCTCAGCACCTGAACTCGTTTCATAACCCTGCCATACCGCAGTGCAGTTTATAAACTGTTCTGCATCAAGGGGTTAAAAGTTGTTTAATGATAGTAATGCTTTAACAATTGAACAGGTATAACTAAAATTTACCAGTAAGTGATTTGATTATTTCCTCTTGTACTCCCAGAGCACAGTGACTTCTCTTGTTTTGTGTGGTGCTAGTGTACCAACATTCTTGCATAGACTGGGGTCCTCACACTGCCTCAGTGAGAAGGATTATTAAATCATTAGTGCCTGTGCTTGCATTAGAGAATTGAGTAGGTACAATTACAGCCTATGGTCCTCTGACCAGATATTTGAAAGTTGTTTTAACTACTTTGATAGCAAAGAGGACATTCAGGCATGGTAAGGGAACCTGATCCTCAGATTTACAACTTGTTGCAGAGTGTTTATCTATTTTCTTCAAATGAAACCTATTAGGCTGGGTTCACATCACGTTTTGTCCCATACGGGATCGCATACAGCAGGGGGAGCTGAAAACTTGTGCTCCCGTATGCAATTCACTTCAATGAGCTGACCGGAGTGAAATACTGACTCCGGTCGGATCATTTGTCCCGTATGCGGTTTTCCACCGGACCTAAAATAGTCAACCACGATTTCAGGTGCGGTGGGAAAACTGCATATGGGGCAAAAATGAGCCGACCGGAGTCCACGTTTCACTCCGGTCAGCTCATTCAAGTGAATTACATACGGGAGCGCAAGTTTTCAGCTGCCCCTGCCGTATGCGGTCCCATATGGGACAAAATGTGATCTGAACCCAGCCTCACTTATATGGATTAAACTGTGCCAATATGCAGTATGTTTCAATCTGTGTGTTAAATAAAATAAAAAATTATTCAACAAAATGGAACCAATAAATACAGATCACAGCACAAGAGATTTCTTGATCATTTAACACTGGCAGCCTAAATAGAAATTGCTAGAATGTTTTCCTATCCAATACTTTACATAGCAGAACAGAACTCCCTATGTTCTAATTGACATGCTTTGGCCAGCTGTGGCAACCTAGCTAGGGAGAAACCTACTAGGAATAAATTAAACATGTTCCTATTTGTGACATTTTCTGAGAATGATAATGTCTAGTTAAGTTGCCTTCCGATACATACATTCCTTCACATGCGCGCGCGTACACACACACACCAAAAAGGTCTCCATTTAAGGAGTTAACAAATATACAAGTAGTATCTTGTGAAGCAATTTACCATTAAGAGTTTAAGTGTGAGCTATGAATGTACAGAGACAATATCTTGACAGGGACTCCCAGACTTGAAGTTTCTACTCTAGTGAAAAATATCAAAAGGTGGTTTAAAGCTTAGAGAGAATTAATCAGGGTCGCCCATTTTCCCGATCAATATAGACCAACCTACATAACGCAAGGCCGGTCTATTGTGTGCCTAATTTATCAAAAGTCGGAAGGCTCTTGATAAATTCTGCGTGCAGATTTCGGGAGCTACAGTTTAGACTGTATTTAAACCTGCTTAAGCGTAGTCGGACATTTCAGCCGACTATCGCCTGAGGAGCAATTTTCGCCGAAAAGTCGCAATTAATAAATTCAGCACCAATGCATTTTTCCGTCTAAAATCGCCTTTAATGCCTCATGTACTAAAAGTTCTAAGGAAAAAGAAAACCTCTAAAGAGTTGTGCGTATTTAGACTGCAGCTTTGTGTGTGACAGTCCTAGATTTGGGGGGGGGGGGGAACTGTCTAAATCCTTTGATAGATCTCCCCCAATAGGTCAATAGCTACTCTAAGGGTGCATTCCCACCTGGCGTATTTTGCTGCATATTTGCTGTTGCGCATTTTATTTCACATTGAATGGGTTCGAAAATACGCAGCAGCAAATACGCAGCAAAATACGCCGGGTGGGAACATACCCTAAAATTGCTTTTTTTTGTGGTCTTAAAGATACAAAAAAGGTACATTTTACACAAACATGTCAAAAAGGAATTAAACTGTAGTAATCCAAGCTGTTGGTAAAAACATGACCCTTTTGATCATAAACACCTGAAAGTAATACTTTTTAAAGCATCCTGCTGTAGAACACTACATGTCCAAAAAAAAAAAAAAATTTTAAATTTTTCGAAAGTTACTCAGGCTATGTTCCCTAACACCCTGTTAAATTTCCGAGCTTTAAAAAGAAAAGAAACTCTATCATGCCTTTATTCTTGCTCACAGTGCAACCTCCCAGCTGGGGGACCATTTCTGCCCTAACGTTGTTGCATTTTTGTGATGAATATAAGACCTCGTGCTCTGTGCAGCTTTCAATGAAGCTCTTTGCAGCTGTCAGTCAAGCTCAGTGCAGAGAAACCCTTCCTTAGTCTGGTCTCCTGCCAGGCCTATTTATTGCAGAAGGGAACAGAACAGCGTCCCCTAGTGGCTGTTTCTATTACATTTTAAAACATTTATGTTGATCATTTTAAGAGCAAGTAAATGGGAAAGTATGCTAATTACACAAAGACCACTTTTTTTTAAGTTTTATTTGGTGACCGGTATTCCAACAGTGGTAGTATGGTGTGAATGCCGTAATAGCTTATACTCTGCAAGAGAATCAAATAGCTCATTGTATGTCAGACCGCAATTTTATTTTTCACATTGCAGATTGTCCAGAAGAATCCATTTTGAGTTAAGAGTACAACCCCTTTCAACATTTATAGATTCACTCCAAGTTGGTCAGTGACAAGCCAAAACTTTCAGCTACTAAACAGTCATGTGTATTTGCTACGAAGAAAAAAGAAAAAGAGAGTCTGGATGCCCATCTGTCCGGTCTGGTGATTTCTAGAGCTGCAGGCAGCTTCCCAAGCAAAAGTAGTCAGTAAGGAGCCTGTTGAAAACTATAAAATATACAACAAACAGCTTTCTGAAAATACTAGGTTTTATTCACACCCCAGTGGTAAACAATAACCTTGTTATGTTGACCATCAGATTGCTTTGTAGATCACAGTCACATAAAATACAAAAACCCATAGCATAACAAGCAGATATGATCAATGGACATGGTTGTTGCAAACTCATTGCAAGGATAAGTTATTTAATGTACCATTTCCAAGGTAGTAACTAATTCTAGAACAAAGTCATGAAGGCAAAGCTATTGTAAGCTACCTACACCTGTTTAAACTACTGGGCTGAGAAAATACTTTGGTTCCTTAGGAGTTTTATCTTAGACTGGTCTGACAGCTGCTGTGATGAATGAGAACTGCTGAGATAGACATGGCAAAGACTTCACAAGAACCAAGACTATGAAGCAGTGAAAAACATGCTTTAAATGGATTTCTGCACCCTATTACATACTTGGCAGGAAAGTACACTTAATACTAAGTCCAAAGATCTTACCATTAAACAGATTTTTAGAGGTTTAAATTTTATATATATTTTTTTAACAAAAATGTTTACTTTATTCTACCAAGATACAAAACATAAGGCTGTAAGTAACTAAGAGTTTAACTTATTACAGTGCAGGTAATCCTCAAGGCCACGTATATGCCACTTCATTGCTGCTTGCACTCAGCTGGGTTTTGATCTTTCTGTAAAGAGAAAGTATATGAGCAATCTTACAAAGTCATCACAGGCTGTCAAACAGATCAATACATCTGCATATATGTTAAAAAAAAACTGAAGTTGCTCCTCATAAAACAAGGATATTTCATGGTAACTAGGTCATGAATTTAAACTTTAAAGGGGTATTCCAGGGGAGACCAGGAAGCTGAGATTAGTGAGGAGAGAATGAGCATTAACAGCAGGGGCACAAGATTGAATAGGAGAGCAATCTAAACATTTAAAAACATTATGCAGCTGGTTAACCCCTTTAGAGGTTAACTTGTCAAAATTCTATTGGTTCCTTAAAAAAAAAAAAAAAAAAAAAATTTAGATAAGACCAATGCGTGTGCATGTGACAAAGTGGGCATTCTGTGAGGGGAACCAGAGGGATAGAACAAATTTGTAACAGCAATATTAAAACTCTTTACACATCCCTCATGTTTTGCATGATCTAAAAAAAAAAAATTGCAAAATCTACTTTGTGTAGGAAATGTAAGGCAAATTGCATGTATTTCTAGAACCTTTGATCATGTGTGAGATAGGATATCTATACTTTTATAGACTAGAAGTCTTTTTGTGATTCTCTTTAAAGAACAAAAAGTATTCTCATTGGTAGGTTTCACATCAGTCACATGTTAGAACTGGTCTGAAACTCATTTACCGTATATACTCGAGTATAAGCCGACCTGCGTATAAGCCGAGACCCCTAATTTCAACCCAAAATCCCAGGAAAAGTTATTGACTCGAGTATAAGCCTAGGGTGGGAAATACATCATCCCCCCCTATCATCCAGACCCGTCATTAACATCCTCATCATCATCACCGCCTGTCATCATCCAGACCCTCATCATCATCACCTGTCATCCCCTTGTCATCATCCCACACATCCCCTTCATCATCCCCTTGTCATCATCCCCACCCCCTTCATCATCCCCTTGTAATCATTCCACACACCCCTCTTCATCATCATCCCACACCCCCCTTCATCATCCTCTTATCATCCGCCCTCAGTGGTCTTCAACCTGCGGACCTCCAGAGGTTTCAAAACTACAACTCCCAGCAAGCCCGGGCAGCCATCGGCTGTCCGGGCTTGCTGGGAGTTGTAGTTTTGAAACCTCCGGAGGTCCGCAGGTTGAAGACCACTGCGGCCTTCAACATCATCCAGCCCCCTCTCACCCCCCTTTAGTTCTGTACAGTACTCACCTCCGCTTAGCGCTGGTCCGGTCCTGCAGGACTGTCCGGTGAGGAGGTGGTCCGGTGGGATAGTGGTTCCGGGCTGCTATCTTCACCGGGGGCGCCTCTTCTCCGCGCTTCCGGCCCGGAATAGAGGCGTTGCCTTGACAATGACGCAGAAGTACGTTGGCAATGAACGTACCTCTGCGTCGTTGTCAAGGCAACGTGACTATTCTGGGGCCGGGCCCGAAGCGCTTAGAAGAGGCGGTGAAGATAGTAGCCCGGAACCCCTATCCCACCGGACAAACTCCTCACCGGACAGTCCTGCAGCACCGGACCAGCGCCGAGCGGAGGTGAGTACTGTACAGAACTAAAGGGGGGTGAGAGGGGGCTGGATGATGTCGAAGGCCGCGGTGGTCTTCAACCTGCGGACCTCCGGAGGTTTCAAAACTACAACTCCCAGCAAGCCCGGACAGCTGATGGCTGCCCGGGCTTGCTGGGAGTTGTAGTTTTGAAACCTCTGGAGGTCCGCAGGTTGAAGACCACTGCGGGTGGGGGAGTTCACTCGAGTATAAGCCGAGAGGGGTGTTTTCAGCACGAAAAATCGTGCTGAAAAACTCGACTTATACTCGAGTATATACGGTATCTAAAAACTGATAGTTTTAAGAAGGGTGCTTCTCAAAGCAGTTCAAGTGTGTTATGGCAGGTTTTAACAGTAATTAACTTATAAAGTTGAACAGTTGACTCAATAGGGGAGATTTATCAAAACTCATGGAAACCAGCTTGCTTCTTTCATTTTTTAATTAGGCCTCTGCGACTAATCCTATCACTCCTTGCATAGTTCAATGGGCAACTGGTCAACTTTTAGGGAGGAAATTTAAATAAAAGCCACAATTTCGCACATTTGAGGGTTTGTTTTCACTGTACAATTTACGGTAAAAATGACATGTTTTATCTGGAGGTTAATACGATTAAAAAGGATACCCATGGCTAGGTACTTTTATATTTTTGTACTGCTAAATAAAAAAATTTGTGCCAAATTAATAATCTAAAAGCCTTATTTTGACCTATAAATCTCATTTTTCCATATATAGGGCAGTATGAGGGCTCATTTTGTGTTGTCATTGTACTTTTTATCGATACCACATTTGCATATATAAAACTAAAACTTTTGGAATAAAATGTGCCAAAAAAGCAGCAATTTGGACAATTTTTTTACGTTTATGCAGGAGATGCTGGGAGAGGTACCGAGGCAGATGAAGTGACCTCCGTCCGCCATTACAGATTATCGGATCGCTGCGGCAGCACTGCGGGCGATCCGATCATCCATTTTAACATTTGCATTGCCGCAGATGCAATGATCTGTACTGATCATGGCATCTGAGGGGTTAATGGCGGACATCCGTGAAATCGCAGATGTCGGCCATTTCAGGCGGGTCCCCGGCTGCTGATAGCAGCCGGAACCTGATGTGTATGACGCGAGCACCGCTCCGATGCTCGCGGTCACATACAGGACGTAAATGTACGTTCTGGTGCGTGAAGTACCGCCAAATCAGGACCAACATTTAAGTCAGTGGTCGTTAAGGGGTTAAAATACCCTGACAAGAGATACATACCCAGGGTAGGAATTCTACTGGCAGCAGTTACATCTAATGAAAAAATTTAAAGGGTAGACAGTATTTCTCTTCTCCCACAAGTTAGACTAAAATGTCTAATTAAGGGGAGGATTGATGAAAACGACATGCTACTAGTCAGTATACTCCAACCACATTTCAAGTATAAATATAGATCTTATGGAAAATTAAAAATCTCAAAATATATTCCTTACACATGCAAAACCCTTACCTTGGGTTCATAGTCTGGATCATTTTCTTCATCTGCCTCCTCTTCTCCTTCCTGGAGAAACATAAGGTGCATTTAAACCATGAACCTTGGAGGGTATGGTAGCCTAGGGCAGCATTTGCTCCAAATGTTTGATAGGTGCATGCCCCCCCCAGAGGTGGGTCTCACACACACACACACACCATTGTCTCGCTGTCGGCCCACACAAGTCAAAAAACACTTCAGGCATCAATATCTGAGAAAGGAGAGTAGGTTTCAACTGCAGTAGCAACCCCCATTAAGCCTTACAGAAGTTTTAACAAATCAGTATCTTAAGTGAACGTAGAACATATGCCAGCATCTAAAAATTAAAGGAATAGGTTTTTTTTTTTTTTTTAAATGACTGGACTGACAGTTGTGTCAACAACTGCACGGAGAAAATAAAGACTTAAGCTATTGGAGAACCGAGGTACCCAAGTACAGAGCTCCAACCTCCACTATGCAGGATAGTCATTGGGGGACCCAGCAATCAGTCCCCCAAGATCTGACCTTTATCCCCTATCCAGAAGGAGTAAAATTTTAAAAAATAAAATAAAAAATCTTAACTGGATAACTTATTTAACTCCAAACAACCTTTTAGCACAAACTTTAGTCAGAGCAATTACCTAGTAGTACTTGTTCAAGCTAAGTAAACTTAAGCCAGAGTGAAAAGTATTAAAATGATTCTTACCTCATCATCTGCTTCTTCACCTTCTTCGTCATACTTAAAAAGTAAAATTAAAAAAAAGTTAAATTAGGAACAGACTGGATAGCAAATTTAGGTTATCTATGACAAAAACTGCTTTAAAAACACATTTAATTTTAATTAAGGAAAAGTCACTCAGTAAAAGCAAGCTTACATCATCATCGTCATCTTCAATGGCTTCACCAGTAAAGTATAGAACGGATCGAGGAATTATACGCTCACGTAGAAAGTGTCCTATTTCAAAATCTGCAGTAAGAATTGCTTCTGCATCATCATCCTAGAGACCATATCAAAATGTTAAAACCTTATCCAATAATTCAAGATTTGCTGTTAACAGGCTTTATTATGCTGCAATTGTGAACATTATGCTGTAGAATAGCTGAACAACAAGCTGAGATAACAAGCTTAAAATATTCACAAAATACAGAAAAGACTGATTTAACTAGCAAGATACCTAAAAATTTGCCAAAATGTACTATGGGTTAGTCTTCATTGTTTAGAATGTTTTAAGATTGTGCAGCATACACCTCATTTACAGGAGGCATTTACTTGGCACATGCCCAAAAAGTTTCCTTTTCACATATGCTGGGATGAACTGCTGTTTCATGCAACAAAGTATGTCAAAAAACAGACTGCTTTATATACAAAATATACAGTGCATTGCATAAGTATGCACGAGTGTATTTTCTACTTTTGTCATGGTATAACCACAGAATAAGATTTCTTTAGTTGAGAGGTGAATACTTCGGCAAACAAATGTCTGGTATTTTGCATCAAAATTTTTTTTTTTAAAGTTGACACCGTTCAGTGGAAAATTTGTCAATTGTCTGGAAAAGTAGCATGTTTCACCGGTGCTAGGACTGCTGGAAAATGTTCTGTCTCCATAGGATTGCAATGCATTTCCAAATAGAATCTGCAGAAATATTTCCATGGAATTCCACTTGGAAGTTCTGTGTAACAGTAGCAAAATTGTCAAAAAGTACAACTGGGGAATACTTTTGCAATGCACTGTAGTATGTGGTGTGATTTTTTTTATGGGTAAAGACTACTAGTGATATACAGCAGAGTTACTGAACATAGACTTACCAGCTCTCCATTTTCTGGTACTAAAGGATAATAAAAATAATAAAAAAATTGTGTTAGATTACAGGATTAGTACATTTATAAAAAATGAACTACAGCAAAAACAGAGCACCTTTAAGTTCCTATCCTTAAATTCCCTAGGCAAAGGGGTTTCCCACTGATAAAAAGCTAGCTTCCAACCTACCTCAAGCCTATTTGTGACAGCTAGAGTGAGAAAGCTGGAAACAGATGAATCTGCGGTCATGCGCAATTCCAATTAACATTAATGGAAATTGTGTAAATTGTAGCACCGGAAGCTAGGTAAACATAGCTCAGTTTTTGGCTTCGCAAGCTAACACTTTAACCCATGGGGAAAACCCCTTCACCAAACTAAGAATAACTAAACCATTGCCTTACCTTCAGGGGGACTGAAGAAGTTGAAGAAGGAGTCATTGGGAACAGTTTTTGTGACAGTCCTTACTGTTCCTCGGCCCTTGTGTTTTTGTTTTTTCTTTATTGTCTTTAGAGTAACATTTTTGCTTTTTTTCCAGTCAATCTGGCACCTGTCCAAATAAAGCATTGAGTATCATTACATCTATAGTGCATGTTGAAGCAGAAGACAGACAACAAACCAAAATGCAGTCATTTTACAGAAAGGTCCTATTAAAAGATTTAGAGAACATGACCGATATGAAGTGATACAATATAAAACCAAGAAGGCATATTTTTTACTTGTGTCAGTCATAAGCAGTCAAGAGTTGTCAGCCTGTACATATTACATTTTAAAAACATACATTTCCCCCAAAATCCCCAACATTCCCTAAACCCCACCATTAGATAAGCGATTTGAACTCCAATAGAATTAGGACATTTTTTGTAAAAACTACTAAAGATACACTTACCCTGTACAGCCCATAATTTCTGGTCCATCAAAAGAGAATGGATCAGACTCATCAGGTTCCGATCTCATTTTGTAAGTCTTAGTCAAAACTTCATTTGTGAAGAACTCATTTGGCTCAAAATGGAATTCTAAAGTGAAACTCTAGGGTGGGAAAAAAAATTTTTTAATAAAAGTCAGACCAGTTTTTTGGGCATGTAAGATATACTGTATGACTAAAAGCATACCCTTTTTTAGCTTACAGCTGTATTTCCCCAGCCTGTGTATACTAAGCCACTTAATTACCAGTAATTTTTAGGCCCCTTTCACACTATAGAATTATCTGTTTTAAAGATCTGTTATGATGTTCTGTTAACAAAACCCTTTAAGCAGCAGTTACAAAATCCCATTATAGTCTATGGGATTTTTACATTATCCGTTTTAACCAGTCATAGCCCATTATTAATAACGGACGTTATTTTGTGATGGCAATAACGGAAGAAATTGTGCATGCCCCATTTCTCCTGCTACAAAATAATGTCTGTTATTAATAACTGGCTATGACGTTAGAAGATTAGGGCCCGGTAAGCATCAAACTGATCAGTGTCCCCCGCACTACCAGCCACAGTACGGCTGGTTCCTGAGGGTGGAGAATGCTGACCGTTTTCCTTTAATGTATACTTAAAAGAACAGGTCATTATTATAATGTAGGGCAATACAATTCAAGGGATACCCATGTTTACTTTTTTTATATAGTAATGCACCGCTTAAAATATATATAAAAAAAAGTTGCAGAATAAAAATTACCATTGGTTGACCAGCATCTGAAAATTTTACTTTTATGTCTTTTAAGTGCTTGAGAATTGGCTCATCATGTTCCTGTATTGGGATAAGAGACAACTATAAAATAATGGCACATTTTATACGCCAAAATAAAATAAAAATTTAAGAGCATACCTGAACCATGTCACTAAGGAGATCAACATTTTTAAATACAGTTAACCAAAATTCTGGAATTCCTTTAGGGTCTTCCTTTTCTTCATCTTTCTTTTCCTCTTCAACCTTTGCCTTCTCTTTCAGATCCTCCTAGGGCAAAGGGAAAATAAATAAAAAAAGAAAAAGAAAAAAAAAAAAGCTAGCTTGTGTTTTTTTGCAAGGCAGATTTATTTTAGCTCAAATAGAAAAAGGCAACATAACACAATAACTTAAAAAGAAGCATTCTATAAAGTTACCTTAGCTATTAAAAGTGCTAAGGAAGATCTAGAGTAGACTGCTAAACCCGAGCTGTTAAAGGGGTAGGCTGGCAAAAACAGAATATTCGTCAGATCAGCTACAGAGAGCACAAGATTTCTATGGGAGAGCTGGAGGTGTACAGCACTCTGGTTTCTCCGGTGCTCATTGAAATAGAGCGCTTTCCATCTGCACAGGATTTGAAAAGCCTCCCCCTGTTTTAATCATCCCATTCAGGCCCTTTAATGGCAGGACTTATACTAGTAAAGTTACTCACTGAAATTTCTTCCTCTTCATCTACTTTCCATTCACACTCTTCTTCTGTGGGTTCATATATAGCATTTATGATTTCACTTCTCTATTGGAAAAGAAAAAAAAAATTCAAATCTATATTTTTTTTGTATACTAAGTTTGTCATTTAACTTTCAAAAAAATAAAAACAAACCACACCTTGTCAAAGAGTGGCTGATATAGATCGGCATACTTCCTCTCCAGCGCATGGACCTCTTCATAAAATTTTGCTTCAATTTGTGCACATTTCACTTGGAGGTTCTTAAGAGCATTCACTCTTCTTTTAACTATTTTAGGTAAACTTTAAAAAAATAAAATAAAAGGTTAAGTTTATGCAAAATCAGGTCTGATGTGACAAACATGCACACCCACCCCTTAGATTGTACATATACAGCAGATGCACGTTTGGAGACTAAAGCAAAATTTGCTATAAACAGCCAACACTGATTGTAAAAAATAAATTGAAAAAAAAAAAGATTAAAAAATTCCTTTATCCATTAGAGTACATCAACCAGTGGCTTTGGCAATTAACGACCACTTCTAAAAAACGCTGAAGTAAAATAAAAGTACAAACTGGTGACTAAAGTATAAAAGAGGTATCAAAAATATTTTAGTTTTATATATCAACTGGCTCCAGAAAGTTAAACAAATTTGTAAATTACTTCTATGAAAAAAAAAAAAAATTCTTAATCCTTTCAGTACTTATGAGCTGCTGAAGTCGAGTTCTTTTCTGTCTACATGCTCTCTGATGACAACTGTCCAGAGTAGAAGCAAATCCCCATAGCAAACCTATTCTGCTCTTTGCAATTCCCGAGACAGACAGATGTCTGACAACAGTGCTCTCTGCTGACAGAAAAGAACTCCTCAACTTCAGCAGCTGATAATTAGAAGGATTAAGATTTTTTTAATAGAAGTAATATACAAATCTGTTTAGTGTTATGTATCAACTGGCTCCAGAAAGTTAAACATTTTTCCTTTAATAAGGACCAAGCCCATTTTCACCTTAACCTCTTAAGGACCCAGCCATTTTACACCTTAGGGCCCGGCCATTTTTTGAACATCTGACCACTGTAACTTTAAACATTAATAACTCTGGAATGCTTTTAGTTATTCTGATTCTGAGATTGTTTTTTCGTGACATATTCTACTTTACCACTATGTTAAAGTTTTTTTGGTAACTTGCATCCTTTCTTGGTGAAAAGTCCCAAAATTTTTTCTAACTTTGAAGCTCTCTGCTTGTAAGGAAAATGGATATTCAAAATATATATATTTTTTAATTCACATATACAACATGTCTACATTATGTTTGCATCATAAAATTGACAAGTTTTTACTTTTGGAAGACATCAGAGGGCTTCAAAGTTCAGCAGCAATTTTCCGATTTTTCACAAAATTTCCCAACTCCCTATTTTTCAGGGACCAGTTCAGGTTTGAAGTGGATTTGAAGGGTCTTAATCTTAGAAATACCCCACAAATGACCCCATTATAAAAACTGCACCCCCCAAAGTATTCAAAATGATATTTGGTCAGCCTTTTAACCCTTTAGGTGTTTCACTGGTGTGGTGCTGTGCGGTGTCCGTTACTGCCGTGGCGCCGTGTCTGCGGGGGGGTGCGGCACATAGACTGGTTTGAGTGGCATTGGGGCCGCTCTGCCGGTGGGTCGTTCCCCCTGTGGGCATTGGTGTTGTGGCGGTGGTCGGTGCTGCGCCATTTTATGCTAGGGACCCACTCTAAATAGGTGGCCTTGACGTGGCGAGTGGGCTTGTACTTTTTGATCAAAAATGTATACTAACAACCTGTTAGTTTTTGATATTATGCTGAGAAGCAATCAGATCATTATACAAGATTGTAGATGTGCACCATGTCTGTTTTTCTACCCGAATTTTCACAGGAATAGCAACAAAGTGAAGGAGAAAATTCGCAATCTTCATTTTTTACACTCGCATGTTCTTGTAGACCCAATTTTTGAATTTTTACAAGGGGTAAAAGGAGAAAATGTATACTTCTATTTGTAGCCCAATTTCTCTCGAGTAAGCACATACCTCATATGTCTATGTAAAGTGTTTGGTGGGCGCAGTAGAGGGCTCAGAAGGGAAGGAGCGACAAGGGGATTTTGGAGAGTAAGTTTTTCTGAAATGGTTTTTGGGGGGCATGTTGCATTTAGGAAGCCCCTATGGTGCCAGAACAGCAAAAAAAAAAAATTTAAAAAAACACATGCCATACCATTTTGGAAACAAGACCCCTTGAGGAACGTAACAAGGAATTAAGTGAGCCTTAATACCCCACATGTGTTTCACGACTTTTGCATATGTAAAAAAATAAAATTTTACAAAAATGTGTGTTTCCCCCCAAATTTCACATTGTTTTGCAAGGGTTAATAGCAGAAAATACCCCCATCTCTTATGAGTATGGAGGCACCCCATAAGTTGACCAGAAGTGCACTACGGGCGAACTACAATGCTCAGAAGAGAAGGAGTCATATTTGGCTTTTTGGAGAGCAAATTTTCCTCGGGGGAGTGTCGCATTTAGGAAGCCCCTATGGTGCCAGGAGAGCAAAAAAAAAGAAAAACACATGGCATACCATTTTGGAAACTAGACCCCTTGAGGAACGTAACAATTGTACAGTGAGCATTTACCCCCACTGGTGTCTGTCAGATCTTTGGAACAGTGGGCTGTACGACATTTTTAATTTGCACAGCCCACTGTTCCAAAGATCTGTCAGACACCAGTGGGGTGTAAATTCTCACTGTACCCCTCATTACATTCCGTGAGGGGTGTAGTTTCCGAAATTGGGTCACGTGATTTTTTTTGGGTTTGTCAAAACCACTATCAGCCACCCCTGTGCAAATCACCTCAAATGTACATGGTGCACTCTCCCTTCTGAGCCTTGTTGTGCGCCCCCAGAGCACTTTGCGCCCACATATGGGGCATCTCCGTAGTCGGGAGAAATTGCATTACAAATTTTGGGGGCTTCCCCCCCCCCCCCCCCCTTTTTACCTCTTGTCAAAATGAAGTATAGGGCAACACCAGCATGTTAGTGTAAAAAATAAATTGTTTACACTAACATGCTGGTGTAGACCCCACCTTCACCTTTTCATAAGGGGTGAAAGGAGAAAGCCCCACAAAATTTGTTAGGCAATTTCTCCCGAGTACGGCGATACCCCATATGTGGCCCTAGGGGTGAACATAGGTGTATTCTAAGCCAGTGATTCCCAAACAGGGTGCCTCCAGCTGTTGCAAAACTCCCAGCATGCTTGGACAGTCAACGGCTGTCCAGCAATACTGGGAGTTGTTTTGCAACAGCTGGAGGCTCCATTTTGGAAACAATGGCGTACCAGACGTATTGGGGAGGGGGGCTGTGTAGGAGTATATGTATTTGTAGTGTTTTACTTTTTATTTTGTGTTAGTGTAGTATGGTGTTTTTAGGGTACAGTCACACGGGCGGGGGATTACAGCGAATTTCCCGCTGCGAGTTTGAGCTGCCGTGCAAAATTTGCTGCATCGCAAACTTGCAGCTGGATACTCACTGTAAGCCCCCTTCCCATGTGAATGTACCCTGTACGGGGTAACATCCAGCTGTTGCAAAACTACAACTCCCAGCATGCACAGTCTCAGTGCATGTTGGTTGGTAGTTATAGTTTTGCAACAGCTGGAGGCACACGGGTTGGGAAACACTGAGTTAGGAAACAGACAATGTTTCCCAACCAGTGTGCCTCCAGTTGTTGCAAAACCACAACTCCCAAACATTCTCAGGCATGCTGGAAGTAGTAGTACAGCAACATCTTTAGAGCCAGATGTTGCCGAACTATAACTCCCAGCATGCATGGAGTTTTAGTTTTGCAACATCTGGAGGACTACAGTTTGCAGACCACTAATAGTGGTTCCCAATCTGTGCCCTTCCAGATGTTGCAAAACTACAACTCCCAGTATGCCAAAATTGTCCAGGCATGCTGGGAGTTGTAGTTCTGCAACATCTGAAGGGCCAGATGTTATAGAACTACAACTCCCAGCATGCCTGGACAGTAAGGGCATGCTGAGGATGTGTAGTTTTGCAACATCTGGAAGGGCAGTGGTCTCCAAACTGTGGACCTCCAGATGTTGCAAAACTGCAACTCCCAGCATGCCCAGACGCCAAGTGCTGTCTGGGCATGCTGGGAATTGTAGTATACAGGGTCCCATTACAGCAATGCATGTCGCTTTACGGCGACGTGCATTACTGTAAAGGGCCCGACCGCGGCTGAAGATCCACTCACCTGTCGCCTTCATCGCCGGGATCCGGGTCTTCAGGGACGAAGTACCGGGGACTGTCCCTAGCACTCCCGCCGCATCCTCCGGTCTTCCTCCCGTCCTCTGCGGACTTCCAGGGGCTGGGCAGGGCGAGAGGAAGTAAAGCCGTCCCTTGGGTGGCCAGATAAGCAGTCAGGCAGACAGCCGATCCACTGCCGCCTGCAACACTTTACGACCCAGACTAGCATCAGCCAATGTGAAGGTATGAACTCTGTAGAACCTCAAGTGTGCAAAGACGACGAGGTAGCCAAATCTGCGAGGCAGAGGCCCTATTCTGGAGAGCCCAGGATGCCTCAACAGAACAGGCAGAATGAGCCACAACCCTGAAAGGAGGAATCTTCCCCTTACAGCGATAGGCTTCTGAAATGGCGGACCGAATCCACGAGAAATAGTGGCCTTGGAAGCAGGATGTCCCTTACGACGACCTTCCGTAAGGACGAAAAAGGAATCACACTGACGAAATGAAGTAGTGATGGAGAGCTAAGATTGAACCGCCCAAACTACATCCAGCTTATGTAGTAAGCACTCCTTAGGATGAGCAGGACAAAAAGACGGGAGGACGATTTCCTCATTGAGATGAAAGGCCGAAACCACCTTAGGCAAAAAGGAAGGGTCTGGCCGGAAAACAACCTTGTCCTGGTGGATCCCCAGAAACTGAGAACGGCAGGAGAGCTGCCAATTCAGACACTCCGAATGGAGGTGATGGCAACAAGAAACGCCACTTTCCAAGAAAGAAGGCGGAGAGACACCTCTAAGGGGCTCAAAGGGTTCACCCTGGAGGGCACTCAGAACCAAATTCAAGTCCCAAGGGGGAGAGGGTGACAGATAAGGAGGAACAGCATGCGTCACTCCTTGAAGGAAGGTCCGGACATGAGAATTAGAAGCCAAGGGCCGCTGGAAGAGAATAGCAAGGGCCGAAACCTGACCTTTAAGTGAACTGAGAGACAACCCCAGTTCCAACCCCGACTGCAAAACGGAGAGAAGACAGGGAACAGAGAAGGTTACGGGGTTAAGTCCTGAGCTTCACACCAACGAAAATAAGACCGCCAAGTAAGGTGGCAAATTCTTGGAGGAGGGCTTACAAGCCCTGAGCATGGTGTAAATTACTTTGGAAGAGAACCCGCGGGCCCTCAAAACCACGGTCTCAACCGCCACGCCATCAAATGCGACTCTAAAGTGGGGTGGCAAAGAGGACCCTGAGAGAGCAGGTCCGGACGGAGCAGAAGGAGCAGTGGAGCGTCGCCCAGGAGCCTGACCATGTTGGCGTACCACGGCCTTCGGTGCCAATCTGGAGCTACCAGAATGGCGGGGACGTCCTCTGCCTTGAGCTTCCTCAGCACCCTGGGAAGGAGCGGAAGGGGAAGGAACAGATATAGGGTAGGGCAAACCTCGCCCAAGGAATCACTAGGGCATCCACGGCCAGAGCCTGAGGGTCCCGGGACTTGGACACAAAAGGAAGGATCTTCTGATTGTGCCGGGACGCGAAGAGGTCCACATCCAGAATGCCCCAGAGGTCGCAGAGTTGCGCGAAGACCTCTGGATGTAGAAACCACTCGCCGGGGGTCTGGTGAGGACCGACTGAGGAAGTCCGCTTCCCAGTTGAGTGCTCCCGGAATGTGAATTGCTGAAATGGCCGAAACCTTGCTTTCCGCCCAGGTGAGAATCTTGGTTACCTCGGCCATGGCTGCCGAGCTGCGAGTGCCACCCTGTCGATTTATGTACGCCACGGCCATGGCGTTGTTCGACTGGATGCGGACAGGACTCCCAATGAAGAAAACAAAGAAGAATCGCCCGTAATTCTAATGTTTATCGGAAGAAGGGTCTCCTGGGGAGACCAGAGTCCCTGAACCGTCCAATCCTTGAACACGCCGCCCCAGCCCGACAGGCTGTCATCCGTTGTAACTTCCTGCCAGTGAAGGGGAAGAAATGACCGCCCTTGGAGAAGGGGGGAGCGGAGCCACCAGAGCAGAGACTGATGGACTCTGCGAGGGAGAACAATCTGACGATCGAGGGACAGAGACCATGAAACTGGGCAAAGGGTACGGACTCCATAGTTGCCACCATCCGACCCAGGACTTCCATACAAGTGCAGATGGGGACTGAGACCTGGGTCCGAAGGGAGCGGACCCCCGACAAAAGCGCCAGACGTTTGTCTGGCGGGAGGCAAATTCTGGCAGAGGCCGTGTCGAATCGAAGTCCCAGAAAGGTTAGAGACTGGGTAGGACGGAGGACTGACTTGTCCCGGTTGACCATCCATCCGAAGCGATCCAGAGTGTGGAGCGTGAAGTCCAGATTCTCCAGAGTCTGGGCTCTGGTTGGAGCCTTGATGAGAAGGTCGTCCAGGTAGGGTATCACCGAGATTCCTCTCGACCGTAACAGGCCTATCACTGGCGCAAGGATCTTTGTAAAGACCCGAGGAGCCGTGGCTAGACCAAAGGGGAGGGCTACGAATTGAAAATGCCCCTCCGGAACTGCAAAGTGGAGGTACTGATGATGGCCTGGAAAAATTGGCACATTGAGGTAGGCATCCTTGCTGTCCACCGATGAAAGGAACTCCCCGTGTTTCAGGGATGCCACCACCGAACAGAGAGATTCCATTCGGAAGTGGCGGATAAGAAGATGACAGTTGAGACGCTTGAGGTCTAGGATTGGTCGCACAGAACCGTCCTTCTTGGGAACCACAAAAAGATTTCAATAGAAACCCTGAAACAGTTCCCCTGGAGGAACGGGAACCATAACCCCCCTGGAGAAGCAGAGACTGGAGAGCCGCTCGAAATTGCTTCGTCAGAGAAGGAGACCGGGGGCCTGGGATCGAAAAAAGCGATCCCTCGGAAGGCAGGCGAATTTGATTTGGTAACTATGTCCCTGTCCCAAGAGTCCTGAATGTGTGAGGTCCAGATGTCTCGAAAAAGTAAGAGACAACCTCCCACCCGAGAAGAAACCGCGGGTGGGGGCCTCACTTCATGCAGAAGTGGGTTTGCGGTTGCCTGATTTGGGCACAAAATGGCCGGGCCGGTTAGAGTCTGACTTCCAAAAAGTGTGCCCAGAACGAGGGAGCCTTCTTGTCCCGCGAGGGCGCCTGCCTGGACCCTTTGCTGGAGCCAGAGGTCCGAAAGGAAAAGGACTTCCTTTGGGAAGTAGGGCGAGCCTTATTTTGAGGTAACAAGGAACTCTTACCTCCCGTTGCCTCAGAGATAATCTCCTCAAGGCGTTTGCAAAAAAAAAAAAAAAAAAAGGGCCACCCATAAAAGGAAGCTCAGTGAGAGACCTTTTGGAAGCAGCATCCGCATTCCAAGCTTTAAGCCACAGAGCGGTGGAGAGCCGCTAGGCGACCCACAGCAAAGGTAGAACAACGGGCTGACTGCATGGAAGCTTCGCACTGGAAGTCCCCAGCTTTAGAGCATTGGAGAGCCAGAGCAGAAAGGTCCTCTGGGGGGATCCCACTAAGATATCTTGATGGAGCTTTTGGCACCACTCAGACAGGGCCTTGGACACCCATGTCGAGGCGAAGATGGGAAGAGGAGAAGAGCCAGCTGCTTCAGAGGCAAACTTCACTAAGGATTCTACCTTCTTGTCCGTGGGATCCTTGAAGGCAGTGGCATCTGCCAGAGGCAGTGTAGGCGCCTTAGTGATCCGGGAGATTGGTGGATCCAGGGAGGGGAAACCACCTTAGTGACAAAGTCCTTGTCAAATTGATGACATTCTGGAATCTGCATGGAAACATCCAGACAAGAGGTTACCGGGAATCAAGACGATTCAAGAAAGTTATCCAAGTCAGTGTGAGAGCTGAACCTTTGAGGTGCTGGCTTAGCATGATGAAAGGATACTCCTGGAGTAACATTCGAAGATCCTTGGTCCTCTAAGTGAAAGGTGTCTCTTATGGCTGTCACCAATGAGTTCACCGTTTCAATTGAGTCCGAGCGGTCCCCTGAGTCAGATGCCGGCTCGGAAGCCTCGTCCACCAGATGAATGTGAACGAGAAGAGGCAGTCCTGGAGGGGGTGACCCTGACCGGGTACGTGGCTCTGGCGTGGCGACGTTTGTGCCCAGATGACAGGGGGGGGTGGGACCCACGAGGGAAACGCTCACGTCTATCTGAAGACTCAATGTTAGAGTCAGACAAGGCACCCCTAATACGCGTGATGTGGAGACGAGGAGCGGGCCTTCTCAGAGGCCCTGCACAGGGAAGACCCCTTCAAGGCGGACACCACTTCCCGGGAGGCCTCAGCCACCGAATGGGAGACTTGGGTCAAGTCAGCCATCTACTGGGTCAGGGAAGAAACCCAGGCTGGTGGAACGGCTGAACCCACCGGAACCGAAAAGGGCATCAGGGGGAGCAGTCGAGCAGGCAGGGCAAGTGGGCTCAGTATAGCCAGGCATCTTGGTACTACAGTGCTTACAGATAAAATAAGTCACTGACGTTCCAGGTTTCTGTTTAGAGGGAGGAACAGCTCTGGGTACGGACATTATGAGAAAAAAAAGGCAGGAACTTTCTCACCCTAGTCTGTGTCCCCTGGCAGCTGCAGTGAGGAGAACGGCTCCATGCAGCTAGTGTGAGAAACAGGCCAGCCAATAGAGGGGGCGTGCCTGAAGCAGAGGCACTAACTAATTGGCCCCCTTCTGACAGAAAATCAAGCCCACGGCGCTGATTGGAGGCTACTTTGCGCCTCAGAAGAGCTCTGACGGCCCTGTGGGCGGAGCTAAAGACAGGCCGAGAAGAAGCTGTAATGGCGCCCGCACCTTGTCCTGAGCGCACATGTCAACCGCATATGCGCTCGGGGGAATAGAGCTGGCAGCCAATACGCTGGCAGAGACTGCCGGAGAAGGTCCGTATCAGCGCCGCAGCTGTCAGCCGCATATAAAGGTGCTGCGGCCTAGTCACAGCAACCACACACATCCAGTGAAAACAGAGTACATGCCCCCTCAGATGCCACTGCTCCCCCGGAATAAGTGTCCAGAAAATAAGTCCAGCCCCATAACCTGAAAAGGTGGGCCACAAATAGGGGTCTCCAGAGGTTGCAAGTCCGCACATAAGGAGAAAGGGGGGGGGGGGGGAGGTACTTACCTCAGTCAGAAGAACTTACCTAATGGAGTCTTCAGTGAAGTCTTCAGTCAGCTTTAGTTACCTGCATCACGCCTGGCTGCTATGCGCGAGCGAGGCGAGCAGGAAAATATGAGGTACCAACCCAGGCGCTGACCGTTGGCGAGGGGGGGGGGGGTGAACAGCGCATATACGCAGTGTCTGTGCCCCCTTACTTGCAATGGGGAAACAGGGAACCGGGTCCCCGAGTCCCCACCTGAAAACAAAAGAAAAAAGGAATAAAAAAATAAAAATAAAAAACTAACACGTCCCTATACTAGGGAAAAAAAATATATATAAAAAAAAAAAAAAAAAGAAATCGGAAGACCTGGTCTGGAGAATTCCAGACCATGTCCACCTCCTTCAGACACTAAGCTTAAAATCGATTTTTTTTTTTTTTTTTTTTTTTTTTTTTTTAGGGATGTGGAATTCTTATCTCCCGACGACGATGTGAATTTTTCAGGCTCGTGCCAGCAGGGCAGGACCTTACAAGCGCGGCGGCGACTCGTGCCCGCTCCGTACTCTGCAGCCCCCCAGCTGATTTCAGTAGCCCGGGGCCGCCGCTAATAGCCAGCATGCGGCGCACAGCCGTCTGTATGGAGCGGGCTCCGGACTCCTGCCTGCTCCATACTCTGCAGCCCCCAGCTGTTTTCAGTAGCCGGGGGCCCCTGCTAATAGCCAGCATGCAGCGATCGCCGGGGCTAGTTATTAACCCTTTAGATCGCCACTGTGAAAGACGACGTCGGCTTCTAAAGGGACCTGTGAATGCTCCCTGGTGGGCTAGAACGACCCCCGCAGAGGTAGCCGGAGGGCTTACCTCCGCTTCCTGCTGTCCCGTGGCACTGTCATAGAGCCTGTCTGGACTATGCTCTATTCATGGATCACAGAACAATGGAATTCAAAAGAACTATTCATCTGTCTGATGAATCTAATGATTCCTCCTAAAAGTCTAATAAAGTGTCTAAAAAATAATTAGAAGTTTAAGAAACATTAACCCCTTCCATATTAAAAAGTTAAAGTCACCCCCTATTCCTGTACAAAAACATGTAAAAAAAAAATAATATTTGGTATCACTGCGTGAGTAAAAAAAAAAAAAAATTCGCAATATATCGTATCGTCATACGTGTATCGCGATACGCATCGTATTGCCAAATTCTTGCCGATTCACACCCCTAATGGCAAGATTTTTTTTGCGGTACAAAATAAACTAACAACCTATTAAACACTTTGTACAAAATTAGTAATCTAAAAATCGCCCTATTTTGACCACCTATAACTCATTTTTCCATATATAGGGCAGTATGAGGGCAAATTTTTTGCTTCGTCATCTGTACTTTTTATCGATACCACATTTGCAAATAACTTATTTTAATTAATTTTTTTGAATAAAATGTGACAGAAAAGCAGCATTTTTGGACTTTTTAAAAATGTTTACACATTTATGCCGCTCCCCATACGGGATCATTAACATATTTTGATAGTTTGGACATTTACGCACGTGGCGATACCAAATGCTTATAAATAAAATTATGCTTTTTGGGGTAAAAATGGGAAAAACTGACAATTATTGGAGGAGGGAATTTTTTCACTTTTTTCTCATTTGATTGCTAATACTGTTCAGTGCTACGCATAGGACATAGCACTGATCAGCATTATCGGCTATCTCCTGCTCTGGTCTGCTCGATCTCAGACCAGGGCAGGAGACACCGGGAGACTGCCGGAGGCCGGTGAAGGGACCTCCGTCCGCCATTACAGATGATCGGATCGCCGTGGCAGCGCTGCGGGCGATCCGATCATCTATTTTATCATGCAAATTGCCACAGATGCCGTGATTTGTACAGATCACGGCATCTGAGGGGTTAATGGACATCCGCGCAATCGCTGATGTCGCCCATTACTGGCTGATAGCAGCCGGAAACTGCCATGTATGTCGCTAGCACCGCTCCGATGCTCACAGTCATACACAGGACGTAAATGCATGTCCTGGTGAGCGAAGTACCGCCAAACCAGGACGTACATTTACGTCCGTGGTTGTTAAGGGGTTAAGGTGTAAGCTGGCATGGACTGGTCTATCCCTTTGACCCAATAGTAAGAACCTGTCAGTCTGAGCAATGCTGGATGGAAGCCAGACACGAAGGGTGAGATTTATCAAAATCTATGCAGAGGAGAGTTGACCAGTTACCTATAGCAGCCAGAATGCATTAATTTTTCAAAGGCCATTAAAAAAAAAAAAAAAAAAAATGATTGGTTGTTATGGGCTACTGTCAACTTTCTCTGGACAGGTTTTAATAAATCTTACCCTAAGGCTATGTTCACACAGTTGACTGTCCATACAAAAAGCTTCCATGGCGACGACGGCAGCACATGCCAGCACTAGAACCGCTCAAAAATATGCAGTCTCCGATGGCAATGCACTGCTGTTCGGACTCCACAGAAAGAATAGACATGACTATTCATTCTGAGCACATTGAAGTCTGAAACATCTGCCATGGAAATTCTGCCATGTGAACAGTGCAGCAGAATCTGACCAAAATCAATGGGACTCTGCTGCTGCTGAAATCCCATCATGTGAACATTGCCTAACTTGCTCATTTTAAAACAGTTTTTTCACACCAACAGTTGCATTTCAGCATAAACAGAGGTCCACATTTAGCAAAACTGTCTAATCACTACTAATTGCCTCATCTTTCCTTCAAGCTGAACTTCTAAAATGAAAGTTGATCTAATTGGCCGCAATGAGCAAATTTTTTGTTCTAGTTGACAAATTCTGTGTGGTTCGTTATAAGTGAGCAGTGTGCCATCATGCCTATGATTACAGCTGTATGACAAGTTCTCTAAGCTAAATGTTGAAATGGTAAGTCAGCACAATCTGCCCTTCCACAAAACCTTCAATGATTTTTGTTTTAAATCAAAGACACAACCCTACACAAAAAGAGATCCACATTGTGTAGACTGGGAGGGGAAATGGTGGCTTACCTTTCAATGTATCCAGTAGGGGTACCTACTAGGTCATCTAGCCTTTCTTGTAGAGCAGCTAGAATCTGAGGATTCTGCATCATTTGAGCAGTCAATTGCCTAGCTAAAATGAAAATAAAAAAAAAATTAAAAAAAAAACATTATCCGGCAGCCAATTTCCAGAAGTGGTGGAAAGTTGTAGCTGAAGATTAGAGGGAATTTACTATAAATTGTCATCTCATGCTGGTCTTAAAGGGGTTCTCTGGTGCTTAAACATCTTATCCCCATCCAAAGGATATTGATAAGGATAGTGCTCAGATGCCTGATCGCAGGAGTCCCACCGCTGGGGACCCCCGGGATCCTGCACGTGGCACCCCGTTTGTAATCAGTCCCCGGAGCGAGTTCGCTCCAGGACTGATTACCGGTGACTACAGGGCGGGGTGACGTCACGCCTGCACGTGATGTCACGCCCCGCAATGCAAGCCTACGGGAGGGGGTGTGATAGCCATCATGCCCCCTCCCATAGGCTTGCATTGAGGGGCGGAGCGTGACGTCACACGGGGACGGAGGCGCAACGTCACACGCCGCCCCCCCCTGTAGTCGCCGGTAATCAGTCCCGGAGCGAACTCGCTCCTGGGACTGATCACAAACTGGGTGCCGCGTGCATGATCCCACGGGTCCCCAGCGGCGGGACTCCCACGATCAGGCATCTTATCCCCTATCCTTTGGATAGAGGATAAGATGTTTAAGCACCGGAGAACCCCTTTAAATGGGTACTCCGGTGCTTACACATCTTATCCCCTATCTAAAGGATAGGGGGATAAGATGCCTGATTGCGGGAGTCCCGCCGCTGGAGACTTGTACGCGGCACCCAGTTTGTAATCAGTCCCCGGAGCGTGTTCGCTCCGGGTCTGATTACTGTCGATCACGGGGCTGGCAGCGTGTGATGTCACGCCTCCGCCCCCATGTGACCTCCTGCTCCGCCCCTCAATGCAAGTCTATGGGAGGGGGCATGACCGCTCCTGAGTCAACCACCTGAGTTCATCCCCTAGTCAGATATGCCTGCCCACCTCAAATATTTATGGAACCCCTTAACCCATATGAGCACAGCATATTGTTACAGAGGGAATGGAGGCAGGAAAGCTGGGTATGCTGGTTGCAAATGATCTCATTGTAGTCCTGTTCACCTGCACTATAACCCTGTGTACTGGGTTTAGTGTGGTGAATCTGCTGTCAGTTTCCTTTTAACACCAGAAACATGGCATAAATACTTTCATAAAATAGTAATGAAAGATTTTGTTGTATAGAACAGTTACCTGGTACAACTCTAAAGAGGAAAATACCCCAAAACAAATATTGATCATGGGTCAACTGATCATTGTTCATATTCTGAGAGAAGGTGGCACAGGTATGATCTAGTTTAAATAAGCTTTTGATCCGGTAATCAGTCAAGATGAATACCTTTACAGGTCGCATCTTCTGTTTCTTCTTCCTCCTCAACTTCTTCCACATCTTCCATCTCTTGCTGATCAAACTCTGGCTGATCTTTACTAAAAAATAAAAAAATAAAACACCAATTCACTTAAATTGGAACTACATCTGCATGCAAGACCACTAGACTTCTACCCAATTTAAGTAACTGAACATTCTGTTTTGTCATTTAAAAATTGGTTTCTGGGCATCTCCTTCTGTAACCATCATTATGTAAGTGCTCATAATAGGGATGCAAAGCTCGGTCTGAGTTTTTAATATGGGTATGTTCACACGTGCATATTTTCACTGGAGATCAGCTGCAGATTGCTGCAGCAGATTTTGTTACCCAGTCAATGAGCAGCAAAATCTGCTGAGGCAAATCTGCAGCAGATCATACGCACATATGGACTAACCCTTAAAAGGGTTATCCAGGAACAGAAAAAAAAAAAAAAAGTAATTTCTGCAAAAAACAGCATTACATCTGTACTCAAGTTGTGTGATATTACAACTTTGCTATTCACGTCAGTGGAACTGAGCTGCAATACCACTTATTTTTGAAAGAATTCAGCTGTTTTTCTAATCCTGGATAACCCCTTTAAATGAGTGGTCTGGGCACATTCAAAAGCCTCACCTGCCCCAGTGACCTCACCTCCTTGCAGTGATGTGCAGACCCAGCCAAGAACTGCCCACTCAGTCCCTGTTGCAGGGAAGGAACACCCCACTGGACAAAGTCAAATTTACACCGTAATAGAAGTTCCTACAGACCATATATAACTATACCAAATACATGCACTTTTGTAGAGGGTGACATTACACAAGAGGTCATTTTGTCCTAGCACAGCTCCTACCTGTGGGTGGTATGTGGGACCTTTTACATGGAAGCCAAGCACCCATGTACAGATAAGTATGTCAGGGAATTGCATTTTGTCCCTTTCACATAAATGGGACAACACAATAACATACAAAGCTACTATGAGAAGTACAGCATTTTCCAGTTATGAACCAGGCTCCAACCTATCTAAACATAAGACGCTGCAGTGACACTGCGCCACTGTTTAAGTTTTAACGCCTTAAAAGGAGAATTCCAGAATAGAAAAAATGTCCTCCATACTTCTGGCAGTAAAAAAATAAATAAAATAAAGTTAGATACATACCTTCCTTCGCTCCCCCAGTGCCGAACACATCACGCTGCCGAGTCGGGACTTCGCTGAGGCCGGTGATTGGCTGAGTGCAGTATGACTTTCCGACCACTGGCAACCAGGAAGAGGATCAAAGCGGAGACCGGAGTGGGTTACCGGAGGAGCGAAGAAATCTATTTTTTTTTTTATACTGTCGGCAGTATGGAGGACAATTCTTCTATTCTGGAGTTCCCCTTTAAGGACCACATGTCCACATTTATTAGCACTTTCGTATTTTCCACCTCACCTAAAAATCATAATGCTTTAAAGTTTCCACCTACAGAACTATATGAAGGCTTGTTTTCGTGCCAGTTGTATTTTGTAATTACATCAATCATTTCACCACAAAATCTATGGTGAAACAAAATAAATAAATCTTGCCATTTTGTAACTTTTGGGAGCTCCCGTTTCTACAGAGCACTTTTTGGTAAATATTACACCTTAACTTTACTCTGTATGTCCATAAGGTTTAACATTATACAACTTATTTAGGTTTTATTTTGTTTTACTTTAAATATATAAACTATATTTACAAAAATTAGCATGTTTAAAGATGTCCTCTTCTGACCCCTATAGCTTATTTTTTCAGTATAAGGGGATGTATGAGGGCTCATTTATTCTGGCATCATTTGTTTTGATGCGACTTTTTATTTATTTTTTAGGGTATACAAAGTGACCACAAATACACAATTTTGGACTTTGGAATTTTTTTTTACGTGAACGCCAATGACCGTGCAGTTTAATTATATATTCATATAGTTTGGACTAGGGATGTCCGATACCATTTTTTTAAGACTGAGTACCGAAACTTTAATTCTAGTACTCGCCGATACCGAGTAAGAGTACTTATTTTAAAGGGAATCTGACACCAGGGTGACCCGGTTTCTGGCGCTGCTTACCGTGCTGATATGTGGGTCCTTGTGTACAATGGAGGCGACTGCTGTAGTATGAGCCAAGATTTCTGTCTTCTCCATTGGGCAGAACAGGAAATTTGCATTGGCGGGGAGACCGATGAGCACATATGAGCAGCGGTAGAAACCGGGTCACCTGCACTACCTATAAATTCAAGTTAGTGCAGGTGACTCTGCTGTAAGATTGCCTTTAATAGTAGGTAGTATCCCCTTGCAGACATTAAAAGCAGCCCCCCTCCGGTACGCATCGTGTCGTCCTATGGAGGAGCATGTGACATACACGTCACTGCTGGGCACAGCGGAGGAGGCAGAGTGACGTGTGTGTCACATGCTCCTCCATGGAACACTATGATGTGGACGGGAGGATGGAAGAACGGGGCAGCAGAGCGGCACCAGGTATCGGGCATGGTATCGGGGACATTAAACGAGTGCCCGATACCATGCAAATGGCTAGTATTGGCCCCGATACCAGTATCGGGATATCCCTAGTTTGGACATTTACGCACATGACTGTACCCCATATGTTTATTTGTTTACATTTTTTAATGGGAAAATGGGGTTGTGATTCAAACTTATTAGGGAAGGCATTAAACTAATTTTATATATTTCTTCACTTTTTTTTTTTCCAATAGACTATAGCATAGCATTGGTCAGTGTTATCTGTGCTCAAATGCTCCAGCCTGGCATGGCTGAGGGACAGATTGGACAGCAAGGAGGCAGGTAAGGGCCCTCCCGCCATCCTGTCAGCTGTTCAGGACCGCTGCGGTGAAATCGCGGCATCCCGAACTGCCCAATGAGATAGCTGGGATGACTTTTCCACCATTTTGGACGCCACGATCAATTTTAACCGCGGCAGCTAAAGGGTCAATACCAGATTCCCAGCCTTATCTGCAATGTCCAACATTAGCCGTGGGTCCTGGTAGCCGAGAGCGATCAGCTCCTGACCATGCTTTATATAACTGGAGCGGGCAATGGATGTAAATATACATCTATTGTTCTTAAGGAGTTAAGTGAAGGGGCCAGAGTCTGCTTCCACCAACCCAACATTCACAGCCAAAAGGCTAAGTCAGAGCTCCAATGTTCAAAAACTTCAGTTTCTATCCATATGCCTTTATGGAGAATGATGTCCATTGCTTAAGAATAGCCAAATGCTGGATACAGCAGATACTCACTTGTCTATGTTAGCCATTCTTCTCAGACTTTAACACCTAAGAGAAACAAATAAGCTGTTTTATTGCAAATTGAACTAATAAGACAAGACATTGTTTTCTACACAAGTCAGCTTAGAATCCAAGAAATTGTTACCCCCTATACAGATTTAAAATTTCTTCATTAACACAAAAGTCCTACCAATAAATAGAGAGTAACGTGAGAGGTACCATTATCAGTGTCAAATAGGGACAAGTAAACATGAACTCTTACCAGTTATCAATATATACCCATAGTTGAAGTCAGTTTACAAAAATACCTAGTAACCAAACTAAAATGGTCCAAAAGCAAATATCGAGGGAAGGGACATACGTCTCAGGGTGTATCAGTGTGGTGACTGGGTGCTCTATTCTCAGTAAATTCACAGTCATAAGAAAAAAAGCTCACACGCATTGTTTAACTGCAAAAGCTTCTACCTTCTTTATATGAATAATAATTCTTCTCAAAAAAAAAAAAAAAAAAAAAGCACAACAAAGCAAGAAAAGCAGAAAATGATCACGCAGGTGGATATAGATAGTCCGCAGAGTATACTGGAGAAATAGACATCTTTAGACTTCAATATGCAGCTCCACTGCTAAGCTTCTCCGTCCGTCTCCATTCACATGAAGGACAGGTGAGAATACCGTATTTATCGGCGTATAACACGCACTTTTTAGGCTAAAATTTTTAGCCTAAAGTCTATGTGCGTGTTATACGCCGATACACCCCAGGAAAGGCAGGGGGAGAGAGGCCGTCGCTGCCCGATTCTCTCCCCCTGCCTTCCCTGGGGTCTAGAGCCCTGCTGCCGGCCCTTCTCACCCCCTGGCTATCGGCGCCGCTGCCCGTTCTGTCCCCCTGAATATCGGTACCGGCGCCGATAGCCAGGGGGAGAGAAGGGGCAGCGGCGCCCATTGCCGGCGCCGCTGCCCCGTTGCCTCCCCCCATCCCCGGTGGCATAATTACCTGGGTCGGGTCCGCGCTGCTCCAGGCCTCCGGCGTGCGTCCCCGGCGTCGTTGCTATGCGCACGCGCACGCACACGCACACACACACACACACACACACGTCGTTGCTATACACACACACACACACACACACACACACACACACCCCTCCCGTGCATGAGGCGCGTCGGCGAAAGCGTGACTCCGTGGCCAACACGCCTCCTTCATGTAACTATGGGAGAGGCAGCGATCGTGCCTCCCCACCTCTCCCATAGAACTGTATGGGGAGGAAGAGTACTGTCAACTTCGAGAGGGGTCCTTGTGCAGGAGGTCCCAGCAGTCGGACCCCTGCGATCAGACGCCTATCCCTTATCCTGTGGATAGGGGCTAAGTTTTCTTTTGCTGTAGATGTACTGCTGTGTGGATCAGCTGTGGTTAGGCCATCAATGATTACTCCACCCCTCCAAAGTATAGGGGATAAGATGTCTAATCTTAAGGCCTGGCCGCTTTGACCACCTGGCATTCTGAACATTTATAACGGACACCAACGGATTTCAATTGTGACCATCCATCACCCATAGACTTCAATGTTATAACTTTAACGGACATTATTTATGACAGGACAATTACTGCATGCACTGTCTTTTGTGCCGTCAAAAATAACGGCAGTCATAACAGGACATAATGGTCAAAAAAATGCCATTGACACAAATGGGATATTTTGACTAGAGATGAGCATTTGTCACAGACTTCTCGGCTCGGCAGTTGATGACTTATCCTGCATAAATTAGTTCAGCTTTCAGGTGCTCTGGTGGGCTGGAAAAGGTGGATACAGTCCTAGAAGAGAGTCTCCTAGGACTGTGTCCACCTTTTCCAGCCCACGGAGCACCTGAAAGCTGAACTAATTTATGCAGGCTAAAGTCAGCAAATGCCGAGCCGCAAGGTTAGTGACAAATTGTATCACCAACTTCGCTCATCTCTAATTTTGACTGCAGTATTAGGGACTTTCAGACGTGAGTTTATGACAGAAGATTTTGCAGTAGTGTGAAAGGGGCCTGAATGCTCTGTCAAGACAAAAGAGAAGGGAAAGCCACTATTCTGGAGGCTACTTGTTGAAATACAACATGCCTGACACTAGGCCTGCACAATATATCCCAATGTCAATCGTATTGCCAGTCCACATGACTGCTCTCCTCCCGTGATTGGCAGCGTACATCAGGTAAGGTTAACCCCACCACAGCCGGCCGCCATAAATAAACGGAGCAGCCGTGCAGCAGGTAAATGAAGCTAGCTCAGGAGCGGAGCTCACTTCATACTGGCTTATGCCGGACATCAGATCCGGGTGATGTCTGGCATTAACCCTTTAGACGCCATGATCCAAGTTTATCGCGGCATCCAAAATGCCAATGTCCAAAGTGCCAGTAGCTCAGTGAAGCTGATCGGGACACCAGTGGTAAAACCGGGTCCCAATCAGCTGAGAGGACAGGTGGAGGTTCCCTACCTGCCTCCGGCTCATCCGATCAGAGCTCTCATTTTTTGCACTGTAATATGAAGTTTTTATCTGTACCATTTTGTAGACTATTTGATAGCTTTTTATGGTATAAAAAAAAAAAAAAAAAGACCAAAAATTACATTATTTTGGCCTTTGAGCAGAGCGCTCACCGTGATAGCAGGCAGGTAGCTGGGAACTTTCAGTCCCTAGACCTCCTCGGTTCAAGCAGGGAGGCGGCAGGTGGTACCGGGAGGAGTTCAGACTTCGGGCCACGGACTGTATCACGCCCCTAGGAGCTTCGTCAGGCTGCTGTGAGCAGCCAAATTCTTGACATTTGCGCCCAGAATGTCACACTGCCCCTCAGCAAATCACTGGCCAAGGCAGGACAGTCAATATCTGACAGGAAAAGGATCGCAGCAAGAGACAGCTGGAGATAATGGCATAAAAAAAAAAAACAACCTTAAGTGGTTAATTTGCTAACACTAAATTCCCTTAGGGGGCTTGCATGAGCATACATTGGTTCATTAGACCACCATTCTATTGCTACAGGTTGCCATAGACCGAGGTAGCAATCCACATGTCATGGCAGCCATGGAGGCCTGTACCAATCCAGCCAATTTAAAATTGTTTATAGCCATGAACAGAGACTGTCAGCCATTAGCAGCGGCCCTTTGACATTTCAAACATGTGAAAAGTTGCTGATTGCACCAAGTATCATTCCTGAGACCCGTTATGAGTTTTTAGCCAGGGAAGAGGGTGGCATTGCACTCAATTCCCCTGCTGGCCAAGAGACTTATCAATTTCTTTACATAGACATGTGAACAACTTTCGACATGCCTGATAAACATGTCAAAAGTTTATTTTAATGACAGTAACTTTAAGGCAGAGCTTGACAAATCCCGGGCACCAGAACTTCATCCTGGAGTCTGTTCATTATGCATAATACTATGTGGAACTGCACTACTGTCAATCGGTTGGGTACATGTCTGCAGCAGTGCCTGTATGCCCATAACCTTACTGCCTTAGAAGAATCCAGCAGTATATAAAGTTTTCTGGCAAATGCAAGATGAAGTCTTGTTCAAGCGTACTTGTCATTACAGGAAAAAAAAAAAAAAAAAAAAGTTTAAATTTACCTGTTGGGGACAGAGGGCGTACAGGTACACCCTTGGGTCCCAATGCTTAAAGCGTACCCATCAGATCCAACAAAACTTTTTTTTTTAAATATAAATCACTCAGTACCTAATCCTGACCATGTACAATTATTATGTGTCTAGCACATTTATCACACTTAATTTGGCTCACTAGTCTGAATTCCTCTCAAAGGGAGGGGGTGTGGCCTCACTACCGTCTCCGCCTCAGCTCACATCTCCTCTCCCCCCCCCCCGAGCATTAGCAAAACTAAAACTGCCAGCTTGTCCTCACCAACAGCAGCGGGATTTTTCCTCCAGCTGTGAGCCCTGCGCTCACAGCTGTCAAGTAAGTGTGTCCATGACATAGGTGATGACGCATGGACACAGCAGGACTAGTATGTGTCCAAGCAGGTTGGGGGGGGGGGGGGGGGGGGAGAAAGCAGTTTAACTAGAAAATTCTCAGTATTTCATACTGGAAAAAAAAAAAAACTGTCAAAGCTATTGCAAAACCTATTGTTTTGCATGCTTTAGAACATATCAAAAGTTTCTGTATCCGACAGTGCCCATTTAAGGACTGAGGCCAATACCTGTACACCCTTCGCATTTCCGATCACGGCTGCTAGCCGGGCAGTGATCGGAACTGATTTCAGCAGGCATCCCGTAACATTGCCCAGAGGGGGGACGAGGACGGACACTGCACCAGAGTCGTTAAGACAGCCTAGCTCAGCAGGGATGTGAAATACCTATCGCCCAACGCCTGGGACATGCAGTTTCGGGTGCCGGGCAGGTGAATTTTTTCAGCCCTTAGCTTCGGGCAAGCAGGACCGGACCTGACAAGCGCTGCGGCGCTCTAGACTGTATGGAGCGTGCTCCCGACTCGTGCCCGCTCCATACTCTGCAGCCCCCGGCTGTAGAAACGTGTGTCCTCCTAAGCAGAGCAGAGGGAGATGAGCAGCTGTGCACGTCCCACCTCCCCTGCTCTGCCTTCCCTCCCCCAGCTCTAGCTTCGGAGAGCTGAGGGGAGGAGCGGTAGAGCTGGGCGGTATGACCAAATATGTATATCACGGTATTTTTGTAACTTCTGGCGGTTCCATGGTATAACACAGGATTTCTTTCACACACCCCCAGATCATGTGACCCGCCAGTGCTGTTCTGCTCTCCTCTCCCCCCCCCCCCCCCCCAAACTCATGTGACCCGCCAGTGCCGTTCTGCTCTCCCCCCCCCCCCCCCCCCCCCCCAAATCATGTCACCTGCAAGCACTGCCCTCCATGTTGGGGGCCGCCTGCTCTGGAACTCACTGTACGCCAGTGGTCTCCAACCTGAGGACCTCCAGATGTTGCAAAACTACAACTCACAGCATGCCTGGATAGCCAACGGCTGTCCAGGCATGCTGGGAGTTGTAGTTTTGCAACCGCCGGGCTGCAAAAGATAAAGAAAATAAACTAACTTCCCTACATCAGCCTCAAGCTGGGGACGCGAACTGCGATGTCCCGCCCCGGCCAGTTATAGGTTAAATGCACTGTCATTTAAGAAGCCAGCCAGAGCTCCTTACATGACAGTGGGCTCAGCCTATCACTGGCCGGGGCGGGACATCACTGCGGCTAGTGATAGGCTGACGGCTGTCCGACGTTCCCGTCCCCAGCATGAGGCCGATGTAGGCAAGTTAAAGTTTATTTTCTTTATCTTTTGCAGCATAGGGATACAGCGTACAGCAGTGGTCTCAAACCTGCGGACCTCCGGCTGTTGCAAAACTACAACTCCCGGCATGCTGGGAGTTGTAGTTTTGCAACATCTGGAGGTCCGCAGGTTGGAGACCACTGGCACACAGTGAGTTCCAGTGCAGGCGGCCCCCAACAAAGAGGAAGAGGGCAGTGCTTGCGGGTGACATGTGAGTAGTACCCTGCTGGATTGATAAATGGGGGGGGGGGAGCAGAACAGCGCTGGTGGGTCACTTATGATTAGTTCCCCGATGTGGGGACAGCGCAGCACTGGGCTGATAATCCATTCCCGAGAGGGAGGGGCCCAACCGGTACTGCGGTATGGGAAAAATTCTTATAGTGCAGCACAAAAATTTTGTTATGAACCGGTATACCGCGCAGCCCTAAGGAGCGGACGCAAGTCTGCATGGTGTGCAAGTTTTCAGCCAGCATGCGGCGCTCAGCAGTCTGTATAGAGTGGGCTCTGGACTCCTGCCCGCTCCATACTCTGCTGCCCCCAGCTGTTCTCAGTAGCCAGGGGCCGCCGCTAATAGCCAGCATGCGGTGACCGGGCGGCTGGCTATTAACCCTTTAGATCGCCGCTGTCAAAGCCGACAGCGGCGTCTAAAGGGACCTGTGAATGCTCCCTTCCATGGTAAGTTAAAATGACCCCCTTTTCTTATTTTAAAACCATGCAAACAAAAATATTTAGTATCGCTGCGTGCGTAATTGTACGACCTATTAAAATAACCTGTATCCCATATGGTAAATTTAAAAAAAAATAAATACCAATTGCAATTTTTATAATATCCCAATCAAATCAATACCAAAATGGTACTGATACAAAAAAACAGATTATGGCGCAAAAAATTTGTCCTCATACAGCCTGGTATGGGGGGGGGGGGGGGGGGGGGGAAGCTACAAGTTCACAATTTTTTTAAAATTAGTAAAACATGGCATAAACTATAAAATCTGGTACTACTGTAATCGGGCGGCCTAAAGTGTGAAAAGAACATGTTATCTGACCAAATCTGCAAAATTCTCTCTCTCTATCTATCTCTTTTTTTTTCCAGAGAATGCTATTGAAAAATTAAAAAGGTATCATTATAGTAGGTATTTATGGCTATTATAGGGCCAGAAGGAAAAAAAAAAAAAAAAAAAAAAAAAATTGAGCGTAAAAGCGAAAATTGGCCCGGACAAGTGGATCTTGCTTCATTTTAGTCCTGTGGACAAGTAGTTTTTTTTTTATAAAATTTCCACACCCCTGCTCAGTGTTTCCCAACCCGCATGCCTCCAGCTGTTGCAACACTACAACTCTCAGCATGCAGTCAGTGCATACTGGGAGTTGTAGTTTTGCAACAGCTGGAGGAATCCTCCCCACCCCATATAAATTTTCCGCCACAGCTCAAGTCCCGGCAGGAAATTTGTTTTCTGTGAACCCCCACCTGTGTGAATGTACCCTAAACACCACAAAATAAAGGGTATGACTCTACATATACACCCCCTTACACTTCCTGACCCCGCCCCCCCAAGCATTGATGGACAGCAGGAGGCACCCTGTTTGGGTAACACTGCCATAGGACATTTTTGGTGTCAGAGGCAAGTCTAATTCTTACATCCGGGTCCACCCCTATGCAAATCCCTAATTTAGGCCTCAAATGCCATGGCGCTCTCACTCCAGAGGTCTGTAGTATTTCATGGCAACAGTTTAGGGCCACATATGGGATATTTCCGTACTCTGGAGAAATTGCCCAAAAATTTTGGGGGTCTTTCTACTTTTACCCCTTATGAAAAGGAAAAGTTAGGGGCTACACCAGCATGATGTTGCCCCACACTTTTCATTTTCACAAGTTAAAATGAGAAAAAGACCCCCAAAATTTGTAATGCAATTTCTCCCGAGTACGGAAATACCCCATATGTGGGTATAAAGTGATCTATGGGTGCACAACATTGCTCAGAAATTAGCACACCATGTACATTTGAGACTTAATTGGCGATTTGCACAGGGGTGGATGATTTTACAGCGGTTCTGACAAATGCAAAAACGAAGACACCCACATTTTGGAAACTACACCCCTCATGTAACATAACAAGTTGTATAGTGAGCCTTTACACCCGACAGGTCTTTGGCAAATTTGTTAAAGTTGGACATGGGAAAAAAAAAAAAAAAAAAAAAAAACATTCTCACTGAAATGCTGGTGTTGGCAAATTTCTCATTTTCACAAGGGGTAATACAAGAAATGGGATTACAAATTTTGGGAGGCTTTCATCTGAGTATGGAAATACCCCATATGTGGATGTAAAGAGCTCTGCTGGCTAACTACAATGCTCAGGAGAGAAGGAGCAAAATTCTTTTTTTTTGAGAATTTGGCTGGAATTGAAGGCCATATGCATTTACAAAGCCCCCATGCTGCCAGAACAGTGGACCCCCAAACTTTTGACCCCATTTCAGAAACTACACCCCTCCCGGAATGTAATAAGGGGTGCAGGGAGCATTTACACCCACAGGTGTCATACAGATGTTTTGAACAGTGGTCCGTAAAAAAAGAAAAAAAAAAAAAAATTATAATTAATATATATATATATATATATATATATATATATATATATATATATATATATATATATATATATATATATATATATATATATATATATATATTAGGGATGTAAGAAAAAATCGATTCTCGCGATAATCGCGATTTTTCATTTGCCGATACAGAATCGATTCAAAATATTTTTGAATCGATTCTTTTAGGGATGTGGAATTTTTAATAAAACGCACTTTTCTTACCTGCCAACGAGCCCGCGGAGCTCCGGTACAGGTGTTCGGTCCCCGGGCTGTATTCTTCTTACTTCCTGTTAGTCCGGCACGTCACATGGAGCTTCAGCCTATCACCAGCCGCAGCGATGTCCCGCCTCCGCTGGTGATAGGCTGAAGCTCCATGTGACGTGCCGGACTAACAGGAAGTAAGAAGAATACAGCCCGGGGACCGAACACCTGTACCGGACTGTACCGGAGCTCCGCGGGCTCGTTGGCAGGTAAGATAAAGTGCGTTTTATTTTATTTTGCAGCCCGGACGGGATAACATGAGAAAAGTGCGCGCCGGAGTACTAGATCGCCGCTGTCAAAGGCGTCTATTGGGATCTATGAATGCTCCCAGGTGGGCGATATATCGCGATGTATCGTCACCTAGACGGTATCGCGATTCGAATCGAATCGCCAAATTCTTGGCGATTCACACCCCATATACATATAATAAATATATATATATATATACCATTTGCACTGCCCACTCTTCCAAAGTTCTGTCATACGCCAGTAAATGCTCACTGCACCCCTTACATTGTAAGGGGTGGTTTCCAAAGTAGGGTCACATGTGGGGGGTCCACTGTTCTGGCACCATGGGGGCTTTGTAAACACACATGCGCCCCCCCCCCCCCCCCCCACTTCCATTCCAACCAAATTCTCTCTCCAAAAGCTCAATGGCGCTCCTCTTCTGAGCCCTGTAGTTTGTCCGCAGAGCACTTTACATCCACATACGGGGTATTTCCTTGCTCAGAAGAAAAGGTGTTACAAATTTTTTTTTTTTTTCTCCCATTACCCCTTGTGAAAATGAAAAATTTGGGGTAACCCCTGCATTTTATAAAAACAAATCTAATTTCTCATTTTCATGTCCCACTTTAATGAAAGTTTGTCAATCACCCGTGGGGTGTTAAGGCTCACTGTACCCCTTATGTTCCTTGAGGGGTGTAGTTTCCCAAATCATGTGCCATGTGTTTTTTTTTGGCTGTTCAGGCACAATGGGGGCTTCCTAAATGAGACATGCCCCCCAAAAATCATTGCAAAATTTGCTCTCCAAAATGCCATTGTCGCTCCTTCCCTTCTGAGCCCTGTAGGGCGCTTGCAGAGCATTTACCATCCACATGAGGTGTTGTTACTAGAGAGAAATTGAATTACAAATTTTGGGAGGGCTTTTTCACCTTTTTCCCCTGGTAAAAAATGAAAAATAAAATAAATGGGGCTACAACATGTTAGTGTTAAACAAAAAAAAATTTGAGACTTTGAATTTTCTCCCTCACTTTACTGCTATTCCTGTGAAACATCAAGGGTTAACACCCTTACTGAATGTCATTTTGACTACTTTGAAGGGAGCAGTTTTCATAATGGGGTCCATTATAGGGGATTTCTAACATAAAGACCCTCAAATTCACTTCAGACTTTCAGGGACCGATTCAGTTTTGATTTTGAAATTTGTGAAAAATTGGAAAATTGCTGCTATACTTTGAAACCCTCTAATGTCTTCAAAAAGTAAAAACATGTCAACTTTATGCCAAAATATGTGAATCAATATATAATTTGGCATGTCCATTTTCCTTACAAGCAGAGTTTCAAAGTTAGAAAAGTTTTAACGTTTTTCCAGAATTTTTTTTTATTTTTCACCAAGAAATGTAGCAAGTATTGACAAAAGTTTACCACTAACAAAGTAGACTATGTCACGAAAAAAAAAACAATCTCGGAATCAAATTTATAAGTAGAAGCAACCCAGAGTTACTAATGCTTAAAGTGATAGGGTAAAAATTGGCTCCATCCCCAAGGGGTTGATGTTTATATACGCAACACTAGGTAATGCAGATTCTTTACATGTCTTTGTATGAGACTAGCTTCTGTTTTGGGTTATAAATCCCTCTGTACTGCTGCTCACTCATTTTTAAATCCACTGCTCAGGAAGGGGTGTGTGACGCAAGCACTAAACCGACCCTCACTCACCATGCATCACTTTCTCCTTGTCTTCTTTGCTTCCCATTCACTGCATGCTGCTCTGTAACCCCTCCTTTTTTTACGTGAATGCCATTGACTGTACAGGATTTAATGTTATATTTTTATAGTTCTGACAATCACGCGCTAATTCCAAATATTTTTTTTAGCATATTTTTTTTAGATATAAAAAAGTGGGAAAAGGGGTGATGTGCTTTTTTAATATGCAAGGGTAATGTATGTTCTTTTAAACTTAAGGCCTCTTTCACACTTCTGTTGCTAAACAGCCATTTAAGTCTTAGTGTGACTAACGGCCACTCTTGACGCCACTCTCATTTACTATTGTGGGGGGGCTATTGGGCTCATTTGGTTGTCCCCTTATATCGTTGCTGTCAAAGCTGACATCGGAGATCTAAAGTGTTAATAGCTGGCTATCAACGGTGACCCCCCAGCAAAAGCAATCCGCCTGGGGCCACCAAGTATGGAGCTGGAGCAAGCCAGGAGCCTGCTTCATACACCCTGAGCGATGCTGCCTTTAAATTAGAAGTGCGGACCCCCATCAGGTAGGGCTTCCCAGTAAGTAGACAGGCCCCAGATAGATATGACCGCCATCTCTCATGGGAGTCACATCTGGAGGCCTGTCTACCTACTAGGGCGCCCTACCTGATGATCACTGCTACTTACATCTCCCTGCAGGTACTTCCTGGCAGGGGTACATTATGAGTTACATTGCACAGGATGTCAGCATCCGGGACATGCTATGGCATCATACGCACCTCCAGCTGGAAGGCTCACTATAAGCTGCAGCAATACAGCTGCAGCCTTTAGCAGTTTAGCAACAGGGCAAGACTGGTTGCCCCCTCATGTAAATTCTTCCATCAGGGCTAAATGCCTGAAGAAATCACCTGCCCAGCTCCCAGAACTTTTTAGTGAAGTATTAGAAAAAAAAAAAAGTTATGGGGTACCCCAGTGGAATCACCTAGTGCCAAAAATGTAAAAAAAAAATTGTAAATTACTTCTATTTAAGTGGGCACTGTCAGATTTGAAAACTTTATGTTGTACATCTTGACAAAACAATAGTTTTTCTATTATACTTTATAAAATGTTCACATTTTAGTAAAGGATCTGTCACTACATTCACCTGCACTAACCAGCAGTACTGAAATAATAAATTTGATACCTTGTGTCCGGATCAGTCTCTGGAGCTACGATGTCAGCGCTGTTCAGTGCTCAGCCCAGCTTATTAACTCACTTTGTTCCCTGCTCTGACTTAGGGTACGTTCACACTACGGAATTCCACGGGCGGAATTACGCGAGCGGAACTCCGCCGCTGAAACTGTTCCACGCAACGAACATGTTCATTCTTTGTGTGGATTTCGTGAGCACTGCATAGCCGTCAATGGTGACGGCTCAGTGCCCTGCGGCCCTAGCGCCGAAGTATTTTTCAGCAGTGGCCACCAGACGGAATCTCTGCTTGATGAATTCAGCAAGCGGAGATCCCGCAGTGTGAATGCACCCTTAGTGCAAGTTGAAAGTTTTGCATTGTGCAGTAGGCACTAAGAGCAGTGAATGAAGCGAGTATTAAGCTGGGAAGAGCGCCGACATCTAGCCTGGGATGGTAGCTGTGCCCATACTTCAGACTGCTCATTTGCATATTCGCTAAGCTAAAGTTCTCTGGAAGACAGAGTTTTAAATCAGTGTCACCTGCACTACCCTCCAGTAGTGCTGGTTAGTGTGGGTGAATGTAGTGATAGATTTCCATTAAAGAATAATGCCTTTGAAAATCCCACCATACCTCCTGGGACACTGATGAGTCCCCCACAGCAGCATGAGTGTGTCCAAGGTTCATGGACACAAGATGGCTGATTGACAAGGCTGCAGGAGGAACAGTCTGCAGCAACACTGCTGTTACAGTTTTAGCAAACTTGTGCCTCCAGCTGTTGCAAAACTACAACTCCAAGCATGCCTGGACAGTCAAAGGAAGTCTGGGCATGCTGTTAGTATTTTTGCAAAAGCTGCAGTGACACAGCTGAAGGCAACACTGCTGTATAAAAAAAAAAAAAAAAAAATAAAGTTATCCAAACACTACCTCCAACTACAATTCCCAGCATTACAGGACTGCCTAAGTATGACACATGAATTACAAAGGCAGACTTGAAGGGGTACTCTGCTGCCCTGTGTCGGAAGCTCTGCTCCCCAGCCCAGCGTCCGGAAGTTTATTGTTCCGGACGCTGTGTGCGGGCTTCCGTATTCAGGGCCGCCCCTCGTGACGTCACACCCGCCCCCTTAGCGAAAGTCTATGGGAAGGGGGCGCGACGTCACGAAGGAGGCAGGCGTGACGTCACGAAGGGCAGCCCTGAACACGGAAGCCCGCACACAGCTTCCGGAACAATAAACTTGCAGACGCTGGGGAGCGGAGCTTCCGACACAGGGCAGCGGAGTACCCCTTTAGGATTTAGTTCTATCGAAAGGCTCAAACAGAGGTAAAAACAGGTTTTCCTAAGGGCACACTGCTACTGAAGGTTAAAACCGGACATATAGTAAAATAAAACTGCTTTAATGACAGACAATGCGTTTCGAGAGCGAGGGAGGGAGAAATAGCCCATAACTTATACCGGAATATCGGTATAAGTTATCAGCCATCGGCCTGAAAAGCCACAGATAAGTATCGGCCCTAAAAAAACGATATCGGTCGATCCCCACTTAGAACTGCACTCCCGAAATGCATTGTCCATGTCATTAAAGTAGTTTTATTATTTTACTAGTGATGTCTGCGATTTTAACCTACCGTAGCAGTGTGCGCCCCTAGGAAAACCTGTTTACTTCTCCGTTCAAGCCTTCCAACAGAACCATATCTTCTCTTCAAACAGCATCTACGGAACCGGGTCCTGGCTGCCATGCAACTATTCTTGTTTATGCGCAAAAAGGTGTTGAGCTCGGAGTCCAACACGTCCAGGTACGTGGGGAATTTTACTAAGTGGAAACGTATTGTGATGCACAAGGATAGCACCACCACTGCTTTTTTCTTTCCATATAAACCCAATATGGAGATACAAGTTACAAATTCACCATATTGTCTTCGGTGGTAAAGTACAGGCAATTTTCAATATTATAAAGTACAGCATAAATCCAGAGGAAAGGGTTACAGAACAGGGGTGCCAGGCTCTCTGGAGCGCAGTGAGTCAGTAGAGTGAGGGAGGGGTCAGTGTAGGCAAGAGGGACACACCCCCTTTGACAAGATTGAAAAGACATTGAGCAGCTGTAATGCACCTTTTAGTAACATATGGGTGATGGAGACAAAAATGACATGTACATGATCAGGATGAGGTACTGAGTAACAAGTTTTCTGTGGAATCAGACAGGTATGCTTTAAAAAAATTCTTTACAGCGGCTGTTAAGTACTGGAAGGAATAAGATTTTTTAAATAGAAGTAAATTTACAGATCTGTAACTTTCTGCAAGATTTGTTTTTCACCGGAGTACCCCATTAAGTGTTTTACCAAGATGGGAATAATAATAATAAATTATATATATATATATATATATATATATATATATATATATATATATATATATATATATATATATATATATATATATATATATATATATATATACACATATATATATATAGTTTTTTGCTTCTGAACATGCCCATTTAAGGTAAGCATTACTGTCATCAATTTTTTTTCTTCACTCAGGGGCCACACTGCCTGAACCTACTTATACTAAGAAGGTAGTAAACCATATGCCCAGATCCTGGCACTCACTCTCAGAACACCCTAAGGAGTTGTGCTGCCTGACACCTAGAATTATTACCAGCTGACTGACTCCGTTTCCTAAAAGGTGCACAGATGTGTCAATATGGCCCATTGGCCAGGGAGATCCTGGGCTCCAAGGCCCGTTACCCTGATGGCACATGGGTGGGATTAGTAACAGCTACCTACTGGCAGAATGTGGTTGTTTAGACATAAGCTTTAATCGCTAGGGGTAAGAGGCCATCACAGGCAGGGGCTGGTACCCTTATACTGCCTCACTTGGCAGGAGAGCAGGATGAGGAGGCCCCGGCACCACGTGGTGCAGCACCCCGAGCAGAGGAGCACGTTGCTGCAGAGAGCACAGGGCTACACTGCGGCCGCCGCTCACAATCAATCCCGCCACACGTGGAGCGCTCTGTGGGCTTTCCCGACATTGCCTCCAAGCGGGTGCGACATCATGCCAGCCAGGCCGCTTAGGGACTCTGCCCTGCTACCGTCACATGCCAACAGCCTAGGGGCACCGGAGACGCCAAGTGTGCGCAGACACGAAATGCCATTGTACCCCATGAGTCCCGGCACCGGACGCGCCCTCAGACGGAGCAGTGTGTACGCAGACATGGCAAAACCAGCAACCCGCGGCCTGTCTGCTCCATCATGACTTCGCCCATGCATCCGGGCTTCGCACTACGCACGCTGCAGTACTATGGGCCGACGTAACCAGCCTGCGACCTGCCCGAGAGAGACCGGACCCCCGGCCCAGCAGCCGCTCCCTGTGGGCGCACACGCGTCTTCTCTTACCGAACACCAAACCCCAGCCAGCGTGTACCCAATGTGCTCCCTCAGGGGACCCACTCTTACCCGGGTGACAGAGATAGGTCCGCTGCCGCCGCGCAGTGTCACAGACAAGAGGAGGAGGGAGGAGGAGCGCCCCTCTAGGATGGCGGCAAAATAAGAAGAGGAGCAGAGAGCCCGCCGCCTGCGCTCATATACAACGGGAGGCGTCAGCACGTACACCCCCCCTCCCTGTCTCCATGGTGACGTGCGCCGGCCGCCTAACTTCGCGCTCGTTTCTGGAGGGCGGGTACAGACGTGTTCTGCTGTCAGTGATGGCCGTAACCCTGTGTGTGCCGGCCGCTCATATACCTGTTTGTGACTGTGCTGTGCGGACTACAGGGCCTCTTCACACTGCTCTCATGGAAACAAAGTATAGCTGCCCAGCCAATATGGCCGCTTTTAGTCATCCAGCAGTGTGCTGCTGAGAACTCCACATAGCATTCCTCTGGGTCACCGCCGCTGGAATGTCCATAGCTCCACACTGCCCCTCTGTCCTAGGTTACACGGTGCGATAGTCATTGTTGACTCATTGCAATCCTAGTCACCCGCATCACATAACTCTGTCACAACGGTGCGCCCAGCTGTATGGCCAGGGTCATGGAGACTTGGGGAGGATGTCCCCAAACTACCTCATAGCAAACCATGGGGAAAACAATGTAACCTCCCTCAAATACATGAAAAGCATGGGTTTAACCCCTTCATTTTCATTTGTGTCTCATTTATTTTATTCTCCTAATCTATTAAAGGATAACTTTGGGATGTAACAACTACCGTATTTTTCGCCCTATAGGACGCACCCAATTTATAGGTGCAAAATCTAAAAAAATAAAGATTCTGAACCCAACAGTGCTCTTCAACCTGCAGACCTTCAGATGTTGCAAAACTACAACTCCCAGCATGCCGTTGGCTGTCCGGGCATGCTGGGAGTTGTAGTTTTGCAACATCTGGAGGTCCGCAGGTTGAAGACCACTGGTATAGGAGGTAGTACTCACGTGTCCCCGCCGCTCCGGACGCGTCACCGGTGCCCTGGATGTTGCTCCATCGCTGTCGCCGTGTCCCCGACCCTCCGGACTTCTTCCCCGGGATCCACGTTCACCGTCGCCGTCATCATCATGCCGCTACGCACGCCGTTCCTATTGGATGACGGCGTGCGCGACGACGTGATGACGTTGAAGGAGAGCGCAGGGGATCCCGGCACGGAGAAGACACCTAGGAGGCAGGTAAGGTCCCTCCCCATGTCCTGTAAGCTGTTCGGGACGCCGCGATTTCACCGCGGCGGTCCCGAACAGCCCGACTAAGCAGCCGGGTTAGTGTTATTTTCACTTCAGCTTTGATCGCCGCTTCTGAAGGGTTAATACACCAACTTTTCCCCCCAGTTTTGGGGAAGAAAAAGTGCGTCTTATATGGCGAAAAATACGGTAATCCCCTATCCTAAGGATCGCGGGGGTCTGACCACTGGGGCCCCAGGCGATCTCTCGAACGGCGCCCCAGCTCCCTGCATAAAACAAGCATTTTCGTCCACAGCATGAAGCAGCGGCTGACACTCTATGCAGTTCTATGGCAGAGCCGGAGATTGCCAAAAGTAGTGCTCCGGCTCTTCCATAGAGCTGCATGGAGGGGCGTGTTGGCCATCGGTTTGTGCTGTGGTCCACAAGCCCCATTCATGCTGAGAACCAGGGCGCCATTTGGGAGATCACAGGGGGGCCCAGCGGTCGGACCACCCGCGATCTAACACATCCCCTATCCTTAATCCCCTATCCTTAGGATAGACGATAAGTTGTTAGATCCCGGAGTTCCTTGAAGACAGCAAAATTAGATTTTTGGCTTTTTCCTCCAAGCCTATAAAAGCCATCTATGCTATATAAAAATATCTATGCTGGACTATTTTGGGGAGATTTATCAAAACTTGTGCAGAGGATAAGCTGACTAGTCCATAGGAACCAATTAAATGGCTTGTTTTAGTTTTCAGATGCCTTTTCAAAAATGAAAGAAGTGGTCTGATCAGTAAAGTCTCGCAACCAGAAAATACTATAAGGAAATGGGGTTAAATTTAACGTACAATAACGGTTATTAACGGATTAAATAACTGACAGTTACGGATAACATGTCCGTTATTTTAGCAGTATATCCTTTAAAATAATGGACATCGGTCATCTGCTGTGATCTGTTATGAACAGTTCTGTAATCCGTTTTTGCATGATCCCTTATTGCATAATAACGGGTCTATTACAAGAAAGCTTCTAATGGTAGTGTGGACCTAGCCTTAGGGGCAATTTGATCACAATGTACTAATATATGAATGGACAGTACAGCAATCTTTCTAGTGATCTTTTTATACCTAGGCCGATAACCATGACAAGGGGACATCCTCTATGTCTTTAGCAAAGAATCATCACAGATGGGGATTTTTTACTGTAAGAGTAGTAAGACTATGGAACTCTCTCTTAGCAAATTCTTGGAATTGTTCACTGAGTACATTTGTTCCTTTGAGAGAAAGATGGTTTGCATCTTTCTCTCAAAGGAACAAATGTACTCAGTGAACAATTCCAAGAATTTGCTAAGGAGTATTTAAACTAGGAAGGGGGGGGGGGGCAAAAGAGTGAAAATCCATGAGTCCAATTGCCCCCCGAAACAATGCCAGAACATGTCAGTAGCACAGAGGTTAAAGGGTTACTCCGTCCCTAGCATCTTATCCCCTATCCAAACGATAGGGTATAAAATGTCAGATTGCAGGGGTCCCGCCGCTGGGGACAACCGGGATCTCCGCTGCAGCGCCCCGCTATCATTACTGCACAGAGGAAACTTGCTCTGTGCGTAATGACTGGCGATACAGGGGCCGGAGCATTGTGACATCATGGCTCTGCCCCCTCGTGATGTCACCGCCCACCCCCTCAATACAAGTCTATGGGAGGGGGCGTGATGGCCGCCATGCTGCCTCCCATAGACTTGTATTGCGGGGCGGGTCGTGACGTCACGAGGGGCGGAGCCATGATGTCACGAGGGGGCGGAGCCGTGACGTCACGATGCTCCAACCCTTGTATCACCGGTCATTATGCACAGAGCGAGTTTGCTCTGTACAGTAATGATAGCGGGGCGCTGCAGTGGAGATCCCGGGGGTCCCCCGCGATCTGACATCTTATCCCCTATCCTTTGGATAGGGGATAAGATGCTAGGGGCGGAGTACCCCTTTAAGAAATGACAAGCTCAGAGTCCTGTCTACAAATGCCCACAGTTTAGGTAATAAAATCAATGAACTTGAGTCAATAATGGCATCTGAGAATGTAGATTTAGTGGCTGTTACTGAGACATGGTTTAATGAAAGCAATGACTGGGACATATCCATACCTGGGTACTCTTTATACAGAAGAGACAGAGAAAGGAGGAGGAGTGGCCCTTTATGTAAAAGATAGCATAAAATCTAACCTAATACAAATTATTGAGGCAAACAGAGAGTCGCAGTTTGGTAATCAGACAGTAACTCGTGTAGGTGTGATATATAGACCACATAGCCAAGAGAAAGAATTAGATGACCTACTAGTTGAAGAAATAGCTAAAATGACAATGAAAGGAGAAGTTATCATTATGGGAGAATTCAATCTTCCGGATATAAACTGGAAAACCAAAATAGCAAGTTCTGCCAGGAGTACAGATATTCTAAATTCCCTACCGGGATTATCTCTACAACAAGTGGTTGAGGAGCCAACCCAGAGGCAGGCCATTTTGGATTTGGTATTCACAAGTGGGAATTTGGTATATGATGTTATTGTAGGCGAAAGCTTGGGATTTAGTGATGACCAGTCAGTGTGGTTTAATATAAGAACAGTGAAGGAGTCACACCAAACAAAAACAAAAGTTTTAGATTTTAGAAAAACAGACTTTTCAAAAATGAGATTAGTCATCAATGAGTCCCTATCAGACTGTAACAGATTACATGGAGTCCAGGAGAAATGGGACTACTTAAAAGACACATTATTGAAGGCAACAGAAAATTGCATTAGACTTGTCAGTAAAAGCAGAAAAAAAGGAAGAGACCACTGTGGTAGGCAGCAGATGTGGGCAAAATCATAAAAAACTAAAAGCTGGCATTTAGTAATTATAAATCAACCCAGAGCAATGAAGATAGGGACATCTACAAGACTAGGCAGAAAGAGGCCAAGCAAGTTATGAGAACTTCAAAAGCGCAGGCAGGAGAAAAACTAGCTCAGTCTGTGAAAAAAGGAGATGAGACATTCTTCAGATATATAAATGAAAAAAGGAAATTAAAACAAGGAATAACTAAATTATTAACAAAGGAAGGAAGGTTTGTAGAAGAGAATAAAGGGCTAGCCGACTGCCTTAATGAATACTTCTGTTCAATTTTTACAGAAGAAAAAAAGGAAAAGGACCTCAATTAGAGAGGAAAACTAAGGAATCGTTTGATGCATGTGTCTTTACAGAGGAAGAGGTTCTACGTATGCTGTCTAAAGTGAAGGTAAATAAGTCACAGGGGCCTGATGGGATACACCCAAAATTATTTAAAAAAAAGCTTAGTGGTGAGCTAGCAAAACTGTTAACAGATTTATTTAAGCAATCAATGGTAACAGGAGTCTTCCCGAAAGATTGGCAATTAGCAAATGTCGTGCCCATTCACAAGAAAGGTAGTAGGGAGAAATCAAGCAACTATAGGCCAGTAAGTCTGACATCAATAGTGGGGAAATTAATGGAAACCCTACTAAAGGATAGGATTGTGGAACATCTAAAATCCCATGGATTGCAAGTTGAAAAACAACATGGGTTTACTTCAGGGAGATCATGTCAAACAAATCGTATTAATTTGTTTGACTGGGTGACAAAAATAATAGATGGAGGAGGGGCAGTAGACATCGCATATCTAGATTTTAGTAAGGCTTTTGACACTGTCCCACATAGAAGACTTATCAATTAGACATGTGCAATTCGGTTCGGCACAAATGTCTGATTTACCGAATGTTACCGTTTTCGGACATTTGGACCGATCCGAATGCATGAAAACATATTTTGAACATTCCCAAATAGCCACGATAATATGAATAGCAAAATAATAAATGCATTTGTTATTTACCGAATGCATGCGGTAAATAACAAATACATTCATTATCCGTAAACGAAGGTAAAGAATTCATTCTAATAACAAAAGAATAATAAAAGAGATACAGTAGTGATGGAAAAAATTGTATCTAACGAAATGTATCTTTTTTATTATGAAATGTTTATTAATTTTTAAACAGGGATCAATTTATGTGAGCGGGTAAAGCACTAAAAATTTAGCCGACAATAATAAAAATGTATTGTGTGCGTGTTTTTCACTTTTTTTAAAAACATTTTTTAGGTAGTACTACTACTCCCAGCATGGACCACACTGTTCCATGATGGGAGTAGTAGTTACCTTTACTTATTGACAGATCGCCGGGGTCCCTTGCGATCCTCTTGTAAAATGTATAGATGCGGCGGCCGCTCTTCTATGGTCCCCTGCACTCACGTATATATACACATATTCATATTCCCGCAGAGCTGTGATTGTCCAGATGGTTCCAGCCAATCACAGCTCTCTGTGAGAAATAGGAATATGTGTATATATACGGCTGTGCAGGGGACCATAGGAGAGCGGCCGCCGCATCCATACATTATACAGGAGCATCACAGCGGGTGTCAGGAGTGATACCCGCAGTGATCTTTCCTTTACTACAAGTACTACTACTCCCAACATGGAGTACACTCTGCTCCATGCTTGGAGCTGTAGTACCTGCATTAATAGACAGATCGCAGCGGGTGTCAGAAGTTATACTCGGTGCGATATGTCTATTAATACAGGTACTACAGCTCCCAGCATGGAGCAGAGTGTACTCCATGTTGGGAGTAGTAGTACCTGCAGTAAGGGACAGATCCCAGCGGATGTCACTACTCCTTACACCCGCTGCGATCGTCCTTATGTGAATGTCGGGATCAGCTGTTCTCAGGGCTACAGAGCCGGGAGAACAGCTGACGCTGAGCCGTAGGTATACATCATATTTCTACTGCCCAGCAAGAACTTACAGTGAGCCTGCAATGTGTATACAGTATGCACATTGCTGGCTCACTTAACCCCTTGCTTAGCTGTGCGCTATGCGCAAGCCCAGCAAAGGAAGAGTTAACTTACATTGCTGGACAGTGTAGGTTAACCCTTTGGGCAGTATACACTATATACAGCTATCTATAGATAGCTGTATATAGTGTATACAGAAGATGAAGTCCACTTACTTCCCTCGAGTACCGGGCAGGTCCGTGTAGCTCCGCCCCCTAGTGATGACATCATTAGGGGGCTGAGCTACAGAAGGGAACAAGGCTAGTTAATCTGAAGCTCTATTCACATTGTCCGTTTTGTATAATGTGAACAGACCCTTCTGGCAGTGTCTACCCAGACAGGGAGACTCCAGCTGTTGCTAAACTACAACTCCCAGCATTCCCAGACAGCCAAAGGCTGTCTGGGCATGCTGGGAGTTGTAGTTTTGCACCAATTGGTGGCTCCCTGTTTCGGTAGACATTGCATCATGGGTGCTCTCCACAGCAGACAGCGCCAAAAATGTCATAACCAATTTTTTGTGTTTTTTTTCTTCTCGTTTCAGATCCGTGTATGCAGAGGATTACTGCGGATTCAATGGATTACGGCGGATTATTTTTTTTTTCTTTTAATAAAATGGTTAACGAGGGCTGTGGGGGAGTGTTTATTTAAATAAAATAATTTTTCCAATGTGTTGTTTTTTTTAATTGAATTTTCAGGCTTAGTAGTGGAAGCCGGTCTTATTGACTGAATCCATTACTAAGCCAGGTCTTAGTGCTAGCCCCAAAAACAGCTAGCGCTAACCCCCAATTATTACCCCGGTACCCACCGCCATAGGGGTGCCAGGAAGAGCCGGCACCAACAGGCCCGGAGTGTCAAAAATGGTGCTCCTGGGCCTAGGCGGTAACAGGCTGGCGTTATTTAGGCTGGGGAGGGCCAGAAACAATGGTCCTCGCCCACCCTGGTAACGTCAGGCTGTTGCTGTTTGGTTGGTATTGTGCTGAGAATGAAAATACGGGGAACCCTATACGTTTTTTTTTTAATTTATTTAAATAAAAAAAAAAAAAAAAACATATAGGGTTCCCCGTATTTTTACGGCGATCTCACTGCTGCCAATGAAGATGCCGCCCTGCTGCTGGAAACTCATCGCCGGGACGCACCACCTCCGGGACCGCCTGGAGGACGCCGCTCGCGCCAGGACCGCTCGGGACACCGCATGGCCGGGTAAGTGATGCCGGGGGACGGGTAAGGGACACTTACCAGAGCGGTGTGTGTCCCGATCCCCGTGATCGAGACTCACACACCGCGCTGCTAAGTATTCTCAAAGCGAAACGCTGCTGTCAGCTAGTCAGATTTGACTAGCTGATAGCAGCGATCGCTGGGGGGGTGGGAGATGAAACCCCCCGTGGTCGCATGGTAAGATGGCTGGCTATCAGTGATAGCCACCATCTTGCCGGGCGCTGCGGGATGCCGCGAGTAGCGGCAAAAATGTTCATGACGTACCTGTATGTCATGGGTCGGGAACACCTTGCCATTCATGACGTACAGGTATGTCATAGGTCGGGAAGGGGTTAAAAGAAGAAAAACTACCACAAGAGGACATAGTTTTTAATTGCAGGGGCAAAGGTTTAAAAGTAATATCAGGAAGTATTACTTTACTGAGAGAGTAGTGGATGCATGGAATAGCCTTCCTGCAGAAGTGGTCGCTGCAAATACAGTGAAGGAGTTTAACCCCTTAAAGGGGTTTTCCAGGCAAAACCTTTTTTTATATATATATCAACTGGCTCCGGAAAGTTAAACAGATTTGTAAATTACTTCTATTAAAAAATCTTAATCCTTCCAATAGTTATTAGCTTCTGAAGTTTTTTGTCTACCTGCTCAATGATGATGTTACGTCCCAGGAGCTGTGCATGATGGGAGAATATCCCCATAGGAACTGCACAGCTCCCGGGACGTGAGTCATCAGAGAGCAGTTAGACAGAAAACAGCAACTCAACTTCAGAAGCTAATAACTATTGGAAAGATTAAGATTTTTTAATAGAAGTAATTTACAAATCTGTTTAACTTTCCGGAGCCAGTTGATATATAAAAAAAAGTTTTGGCCTGGAATACCCCTTTAACCCCTTAAGGACACATGACGTTCTCATACGTCTCCATTTCCGAGTCCTTAAGGACATATGACGTATGAGAACGTCATGTGTTTTACCGGCCCCCCCGCAACCATCTGGAGCGGAGCCGGTCCCCGGTGCCTGCTGAAATCGTTCAGCAGGCATCGGGGCATATCGCCCAGGGGGGTCATGATGACCCCCCATGTCGGCGATGGCCGCAGATCGCTGGACAATTCAGTCCAGCGATCTGCGGCGGATTCCGGGTCAATCGGGTCTCCAGTGACCCGGTGACCAGGAATTATTGGCTGATCGGGGCCGTCAGAGACGGCCCCGAACAGCCAGAGCCAGCAGGGGTGAGGTAGCACTGGTGCCACCTCACGATCGCCCTGATTCGTCGGCCGGATTACCGGCCGACCAATCAGGGCGCCTGCTGCGGGTGTCACTCCCGCAACCCGCTCCGCCCCTCTTCCGGAGGACGTGAGCGGGTGCGGGACGTGCACCCCGGGTGCTGGGGACCCCGATCCCCGGCGCCCCTGTTGGGATCGGGGCCCCAGGAGCAGCGGCGGAGACGACGAGGGACTGACCTGTGCAGCGAGGATCGTTGGAGGTGAGTGACAGCCTCCTGCTGTTGCTTAGCAACAGCTCCCAGCATGCAAAAAGGGCATGCTGGGAGCTGTAGTTATGCAACAGCAGGAGGCAGACCACCACAACTCCGAGCATTCCCTTATGGGCATGCTGGGACTTGTAGTTTTGCAACAGCTGGAGGCACATTCTTTCTATGGAAAAGTGTACCTTCAGCTGTTGTGTAACTACAACTCCCAGCTTGCACAATCAGCTAAAGTGCATGCTGGGAGTTGTAGTGGTGCATCTGGTGGTTGCATAACTACAACTCCCAGCATGCCCGTTGGCTGTCGGTGACTGCTGAGAGTTGTAGTTTTGCAACAGCTGAAGGCACAATGAGTTAAGTAGCAAACCAGTTTGTCTCCAGCTGTTGCATAACTACAATCCCCAGCATCCCCAGCCAAAGTAGTATGCCTCCAGCTGTTGCATAACTACAAGACCCAGCATGTCCTTCCGCTGTCCGTACATGCTGGGGGTTGTAGCTTTTGCAACAGCTGAAGGCACACTGGTTGCAAAACACTGAGTTTGTTACCAAACTCGGTGTTTCACAACCAGTGTGCCTCCAGCTGTTGCAAAACTACAACTCCCAGCATGCACTGATAGACCGTACATGCTGGGAGTTGTAGTTTTGCAACAGCTGGATGTTCCCCCCCCCCCCCCCCCAATGTGAATGTACAGGGTACACTCACATGGGCGGAGGATTACAGTAAGTATCGGGCTGCAAGTTTGAGGTGCGGCAAAATTTCTGCCGCAGCTCAAACTGCCAGCGAGAAACTACTGTGAACCCCCGCCCGTGCGACTGTACCCTAAAAACACTACACTACACTAACACAAAATAAAATAAAAAGTAAAAAACACTACATATACACATACCCCTACACAGCCCCCCTCCCCAATAAAAATGAAAAACGTCTGGTGCGCCACTGTTTCCAAAACGGAGCCTCCAGCTGTTGCAAAACAACTACTCCCAGTATTGCCAGATAGCCGTTGACTGTCTAGGCATGCTGGGAGTTTTACAACAGCTGGAGGCACCCTGTTTGGGAATCACTGGCGTAGAATACCCCTATGTCCACCCCTATGCAAGTCCCTAATTTAGGCCTCAAATGCGCATGGTGCTCTCACTTTGGAGCCCTGTCGTATTTCAAGGCAACAGTTTAGGGTCACATATGGGGTATCACCGTACTCGGGAGAAATTGCCTAACAAATTTTGGGGGGTATTTTCTGCTATTACCCTTTTTAAAAATGTAAAATTTTTGGGAAAACAAGCATTTTAGGTAAAAAAAATATATATTTTTTTACATATGCAAAAGTCGTGAAACACCTGTAGGGTATTAAGGTTCAAACTACCCCTTGTTACGTTCCCCGAGGGGTCTAGTTTCCAAAATGGTATGCCATGTGTTTTTTTTTTTGCTGTTCTGGCACCATAGGGGCTTCCTAAATGCGGCATGCCCCCAGAGCAAAATTTCCTTCAAAAAAGCCAAATGTGACTCCTTCTCTTCTGAGACCTGTAGTGCGCCAGCAGAGCACTTTTCACCCCCATGCGAGGTGTTTTCTGTATCGTGAGAAATTGGGCTTCAAATTTTGGGGGGTATTTTCTGCTATTACCCTTTTTAAAAATGTTAAATTTCTGGGAAACTAAGCATTTTAGGTAAAAAATATATATATTTTTTTTACATATGCAAAAGTCGTGAATCACCTGTAGGGTATTAAGGTTCACTTTACCCCTTGTTACGTTCCCTGAGGGGTCTAGTTTCCAAAATGGTATGCCATGTGTTTTTTTTTGCTGTCCTGGCACCATAAGGGCTTCCTAAATGCGGCATGCCCCCCAAAAACCATTTGTCGCTCCTTCCCTTCTGAGCCCTCTACTGCGCCCGCCGAACAATTAACATAGACATATGAGGTATGTGCTTACTCGAGAGAAATTGGGTTTCAAATACAAGTAAAAATTTTCTCCTTTTTATCCCTTGCAAAAATTCAAAAATTGGGTCTACACGAACATGCGAGTGTAAAAAATGAAGATTTTGAATTTTCTCCTTCACTTTGAGGCTATTCCTGTGAAACACCTAAAGGGTTAAAACACTTATTGAATGTCATTTTGAATACTTTGGGGGGTGTAGTTTTTATAATGGGGTCTTTTATGGGGTATTTCTAATATGAAGACCCTTCAAATCCACTTCAAACCTGAACTGGTCCCTGAAAAATAGCGAGTTTGAAAATTTTGTGAAAAATCGGAAAATTGCTGCTGAACTTTGAAGCCTCTGGTGTCTTCCAAAAGTAAAAACTCATAAATTTTATGATGCAAACATAAAGTAGACATATTGTATATGTGAACCCCAAAAAAATATATTTTGAATATCCATTTTCCTTACAAGCAGAGAGCTTCAAAGTTAGAAAAATGCAAAATTTTCATTTTTTTCATCAAATTTTGGGATTTTTCACCAAGAAAGGATGCAAGTTACCATAAAATTTTACCACTAAGTTAAAGTAGAATATGTCACGAAAAAACAATCTCGGAATCAGAATGATAAGTAAAAGCATTCCGGAGTTATTAATGTTTAAAGTGATAGTGGTCAGAATTGCAAAAAACGCTCCGGTCCTTAAGGTGTAAAATGGCCTGGTCCTTAAGGGGTTAAGAACCAAGCGTTTTTCTATTGTTGCTCTTTCCTTACCTTTTAAAAATCATAACCCTTTCAATTTTGCACCTAAAAATCCATATGAGGGCTTATTTTTTGCGTCACCAATTCTACTTTGTAATGACATCAGTCATTTTACCCAAAAATGTACGGCGAAACGGAAAAAAAATCATTATGCGACAAAATTGAAGAAAAAAACACAATTTTTTTAATTTTGGGGGCTTCCGTTTCTACGCAGTACATTTTTCGGTAAAAATGACACCTTATCTTTATTCTGTAGGTCCATACAATTAAAATGATACCCTACTTTAATATTTTTTATTTTGTCGTACTTTTGAAAAAAATCATAACTACATGCACGAAAATTAATACATTTAATATTGTCCTCTTCTGACCCTATAACTTTTTTATTTTTCCGTGTACGGGGTGGTATGAAGGCTCATTTTTTGCGTAGTGATCAGAATTTTTATTCGGTACCATTTTTGTTTTGATCAATTTTTATTCCTTTTTTTATGGTATGAAAAGTGACCAAAATACGTTATTTTGGACTTTGAATTTTTTTGCGTGTACGCCATTGACTGTGCGGTTTAATTTACAATATACTTTTCATAGTTTGGACATTTACACACATGGCGATGCAATTATTTTTATTATGCCTATATATTTTTTATATGGAATTTGGGAAAAGGGGGGTGATTTAAGCTTTTAATAAGGAAGGGGTTAATGTGTGTTTTTTTAAACTTTCTTGTAAACTTATTTTTTTTACACTTTTATTCCCTTAGGGGACTTTTAGGAGGAATCATTTGATTTCTCATACAGATGATAATCCCATTGATCTGTGTGTCCTGCGCTCGATTGAATAGAATATTGATCCAGGGATTTATTCTGATTGCCATATTGGAGTCAGGTACTTACCTCTATCATGGAGCAATTGGCATCAGCCTCATGGGTTTGTTTGTTTTTTGCCTTCTTCTAGATCAACACAGTAGGGTTTTAGGTTGTGCACAGTCATAAACATTATATTTTAATGTTCATGTTTACTTTTTCGTTTTTTCCTTTTACGAGCCATAACTATTTTATTTTTCCATTTACAGACCCATATGAGGGCTTGTTTTTTGCACGCCAAATTGTACTTTGTAATGACACCTTCTATTTTACCGTAAAATGTATGGAGCGACCAAACTAATATTATTTCTCTATCGGCTCCATTGGGGGAAACAGACCGTGGGTGTATCTTGCTGTCTCTAGGAGGTGACACTATGGCAACAAAAACAGTTGGCTCCTCCCAGCAGGATATACCCGCCTTCAGGCTCTGAGCTAATCAGTTTAATCTTAGTGTCTGAAGGAGGTGGACTGGTTTGGGCTATCCAGACCAGGTCTTTTGTTTTCCTAGTATAGGGACGTGTTAGTTTTTTATTCCTTTTTCTTTCTGTTTTCAGGTGGGGACTCAGGGACTCCGGTTCCCTGTTTCCCCATTGCGAGTAAGGGGGCACAGACATTGCGTATATGCGCTGTTAACCTCCCCTCGCCAAAGGTCAGCGCCTGGGTGGTACCTCATGAGTCCGGGTCCCCCTATGTCTCTGCTCGCCTCGCTCGCGCATAGCAGCTAGGCGTGATGCAGGGACCATAAGCTGGCTGAAGACTTCACTGAAGACTCCATTGGGTAAGTTCTTCTGACTGTGGTAAGTACCTTTTTCCACAGGTACAGCCTCGCAACCTCTGGAGACCCCCTGTTTTGGCCCACCTCAGTTTTTGGTGCTTTTTTAACAGGGGCTGCATTTGCTGGGGGAGCAGTTACACTAAGGGGGCATATATTACAAAAATTCCTTTATTATGTGTGTGTGGTGTGTGTTTTTTGGACACTACTTAGCGCGTCATATGCGGCTGTCAGCCGCTGCGCTTTTCAGCTCGAGCGCTCTCCCTTCACAGCGCCTTATACGCGGCTGCAGCGCTGTTATGAGCCGGGCGCTTCAGCGCCGGCTCAGTTTTACATTCATTTTGCCAGCAGAGGCTGCCGGCGATCTGGCCGCCCGCTCCGTTCCCCCCGAGCGCATATACAGTCTGATGGACGCTCGGGACAAGGAGCGGGGGCCATGAAACTTCTTCCTCGACGCTTCTAGCTCTGCCCACTGACCGGGGGTAGCTCTCAGAGGCACGAAGCAGCGCCAAATCAGCACCGTGGGCACGATTTTCTGTGTTTAGGGGTCAGTTACTTCGTGCCTTGCTCCAGGCATGCCCCTCCCTCCCTATTGGCTGGCCTTATGAGTCTAGCTAGTTTCATGGAGCAATTTCTCCTCACTGCAGCTGACAGGGGACACAGATCTGGGTGAGAAAGTGCAGTGCCTGTCTTCTCCTTTTTACCGCATTATGTCCGTACCCAGGGCTGTTCATCCCTCTAAACAGAAACCTGGGAATTTAGTGACTTACTATACCTGTGAGCACTGCTCCCCCAGACCCCCTGGTGCCCCCTGATGCCCCTTCGGTCTCGGTGGGTTCAGCCGCTCCTCCAGCCTGGGTTTCTTCCCTGACACAGTGTATGGCTGACTTGTCCCAAGTGTCCCGTTCAGTGGCTGCGGCCTCCCGCGAAATGGTGTCCGCTTTGAAGGGGTCATCCCGGTGCAGGACCTCTGAGAGGGCCCGCTCTTCGTCCCCTCGTACCTCACGCTCTCACAAGCGTGCTAGGGGTGCCTCGTCTGACTCTTCCATTGAGTCTTCGCGGGTCCCACCCCTCCCTATCATCTGGGCACAAACGTCGCTCCGTTCTTGGAGTCGCCACTCTGCCACGCCAGAGCCGCGTACCCGGTCTGGATCGCCCCCCTACAAGACTGCCTCTACTCATTCACATTCCCCTGGTGAACTAATGGACGAGGCTTCCGAACCGGCATCTGACCCAGAGGACAGCTCGGACTCAATTGCTATGGTGAACTCATTGGTGACAGCCATAAGAGTCACCTGTCCCTTGGAGGACCCAGGATCTTCGGATGTCAATCCAGAAGTATCCTTTCATCGTACTAAGCCAGCACCTAAAAGGTTCAGCTCTCTCGCTGACTTTGATGACATTCTGGAATCCGCATGGAAACATCCAGACAAGAGATTCCCGGGAATCAAGACAATTCAAGAACGTTATCCATTTGACAAGGATTTTGTTGCTAAGGTGGCTTCCCCTCCCTCTGTGGATCCACCAATCTCCCGGATCTCTAAGGCGACTACACTGCCTCTGGCAGATGCCGCTGCCTTCATGGATCCCACGGACAAGTAGGTAGAATCTTTAGCGAAGTTCGCTTCTGAAGCAGCTGGCTCTTCTCTTATTCCCATCTTCGCCTCGACATGGGTGTCCAAGGCCCTGTTGGAGTGGTGCCAAAAGCTCCATCAGGATATCTTAGCGGGTCCCCCCCCCCTCCCCAATGGGATCTATCTGCTCTGGCTCTCCAATGCGCTAAAGCTGGGGACTTTCTGTGCGCAGTTTCCATGCAGTCAGCCCATTGTTCTGCCTTTGCTGTGGGTCACCTAGCGGCCCTCCGCCGCTCTATGTGGCTTAAAGCTTGGAATGCGGATGCCACTTCCAAAAGGTCTCTCACTGAGCTTCCTCTTACGGGCAGCCGTCTTTTTGGCAAACGCCCTGATGAGATTATCTCTGAGGCAATGGGAGGTAAGAGTTCCTTGTTACCTCAAACTAAGGCTCGCCCAACTTCCCAAAGGAAGTCCTTTTCCTTTCAGTCCTTTCGGACCTCTGGCCCCAGTAAAGAGTCCGGGCAGGCGCCTTCGCAGGACAAGAAGGCTCCTCGTTCCGGGCACGCCCGTCTTGGAAGTCGGACTCCAACCGCCCAAACCGGGCAACCGCAAGCCCACTTCTGCGCGAAGTGAGGCCTCCACCCGCGGTTTCTTCTCGGGTGGGAGGTCGTCTCTTGTTTTTTCGAGACATTTGGACCTCTCACATTCAGGACTCTTGGGTCAGGGATGTGGTGTCCAACAGTTACCGGATCGAATTCACCTCCCTTCCGAGGGATCGCTTTTTTCGCTCCCGGGCCCCCCGGTCTCCTCCTCTGGCGAAGCAATTTCGCATGGTTCTCCAGTCTCTGCTTCTTCAGGGGGTTATTGTTCCCGTTCCTCCAGGTGAACGGTTTTGGGGTTTCTATTCAAATCTTTTTGTGGTTTCCAAGAAGGACGGTTCTGTGCGTCCAATTTTGGACCTCAAGCGTCTCAACCATCACCTTCTCATCCGCCACTTCCCAATGGAATCTCTCCGTTCGGTGGTGGCGTCCCTGGAACAAGGGGAGTTCCTTTCATCAGTGGACATCAAGGATGCCTACCTCCATGTGCCAATATTCCCAGGCCATCATCAGTACCTCCGCTTTGTGGTTCCGGAGGGGCACTTTCAATTTTTAGCTCTCCCCTTCGGTCTAGCCATGGCTCCTCGGGTCTTTACAAAGATCCTTGCGCCAGTGATGGGCCTGTTATGGTCGAGGGGAATCTCGGTGTTACCCTATCTGGATGACCTTCTCATCAAGGCTCCAATTCTAATCATTATTTGAGATATTCCATCTATAGCTCTATCCTTGACAGCGCTGGAGCACCGCACCTGCACGGCCACTGTGCGGCTCGCGCGCAATTCACATGAGGGACGCTGACCGCTCACCTCCCTCTGTTGTACGGAGTGCAGTTCTCCAACTACCCCAAGAGACATACCAGCTGGACCAATTGCCAGGTCCCCAGATTCTATTGCTGGGTTTGCCGCTGCCACCACTGCCGCTGCCACTGCTGACACCTTAAAGGCCGGACGCTGAACCGAGCCACCGAGACTACACGCTACCATCTGCTACCGTAAGAAGGTCGGGCGCAGGACCATACCAGCACAGATTCCCATATCCAGAGCATGCCACTCTGAGGGAGACTCAGTGCATCCACTACTGTAACATCTTACAACAAGGTATCAAAAGTTATACTATATAATTAATTCCACAGTGCATGGTAGGGAACATCCAATCAGCGGCATCATTCTCTGAAAAGTTGAACTGCATTGAACTTTGTTGCAGTTGTAGCCAATAGTTATCCTCCTGGCTACAACTGTTTAAATTGAACTCTATTGAACTCTGCTGCTACTGAACTCTGAAATAGGTTCTAGTACCATTTTCTTATATTAGCATAATTTTTATCCTTACGATGGACTAATATCTCTCTATTTTTAGCCCTTTTTTTAATCATTGCTTGGTATACCTGTAGCAAGGGCCCTACCCAGATATATATAAATTTTATTGTAGAAATAAATTGTTACATTGATTTTATCTATTCTCAGGTTCGTTCTCTTTTCATATCTCCTGTGTGCGGTCGCTCTGTGTGCGGACCTGCAAATCCACGCGTGTGTCCATTTTAGATATATGTGTGGGTAGGCTGCTGTGCGCATAGAGTGACATACATACTGGGGGACATGTATCAAAGATGTTACCCCTGTTTTGTGTGTATTTTTTTTGCGCAAAATTTTGCGCAAGCCCTTTTTTTTGCGCATTTTTTTGCGCACGTTTTGGTAGAGCATTGTTACGCCGAGCGCTCCGGGTCCCCGCTCCTCCCCGGAGCGCTCGCTTCACTCCCTCCGCTGCAGCGCTCCGGTCACGTCCTCTGACCCGGGGCGCTGCGATCCTGCTGCCAGCCGGGATGCGATTCGCGATGCGGGTAGCGCCCGCTCGCGATGCGCACCCCGGCTCCCCTACCTGACTCGCTCCCCGTCTGTTCTGTCCCGGCGCGCGCGGCCCCGCTCCCTAGGGCGCGCGCGCGCCGGGTCTCTGCGATTTAAAGGGCCACTGCGCCGCTGATTGGCGCAGTGGTTCCAATTAGGGTTTTCACCTGTGCACTTCCCTATATTACCTCACTTCCCTTGCACTCCCTTGCCGGATCTTGTTGCCTTAGTGCCAGTGAAAGCGTTCCTTGTGTGTTCCTTGCCTGTGTTTCCAGACCTTCTGCCGTTGCCCCTGACTACGATCCTTGCTGCCTGCCCCGACCTTCTGCTACGTCCGACCTTGCTTCTGCCTACTCCCTTGTACCGCGCCTATCTTCAGCAGCCAGAGAGGTGAGCCGTTGCTAGTGGATACGACCTGGTCACTACCGCCGCAGCAAGACCATCCCGCTTTGCGGCGGGCTCTGGTGAAAACCAGTAGTGGCTTAGAACCGGTCCACTAGCACGGTCCACGCCAATCCCTCTCTGGCACAGAGGGTCCACTACCTGCCAGCCGGCATCGTGACAGTAGATCCGGCCATGGATCCCGCTGAAGTTCCTCTGCCAGTTGTCGCTGACCTCACCACGGTGGTCGCCCAGCAGTCACAACAGATAGCGCAACAAGGCCAACAGCTGTCTCAACTGACCGTTATGCTACAACAGTTGCTACCACAGCTTCAGCAGTCATCTCCTCCGCCAGCTCCTGCACCTCCTCCGCAGCGAGTGGCCGCTCCTGGGATACGCTTATCCTTGCCGGATAAATTTGATGGGGACTCTAAGTTTTGCCGTGGCTTTCTTTCCCAATGTTCCCTGCATCTGGAGATGATGTCGGACCTGTTTCCCACTGAAAGGTCTAAGGTGGCTTTCGTAGTCAGTCTTCTGTCCGGAAAAGCCCTGTCATGGGCCACACCGCTCTGGGACCGCAATGACCCCGTCACTGCCTCTGTACACTCCTTCTTCTCGGAAATCCGAAGTGTCTTTGAGGAACCTGCCCGAGCCTCTTCTGCTGAGACTGCCCTGTTGAACCTGGTCCAGGGTAATTCTTCCGTTGGCGAGTATGCCGTACAATTCCGTACACTTGCTTCAGAATTGTCCTGGAATAATGAGGCCCTCTGCGCGACCTTCAAAAAAGGCCTATCCAGCAACATTAAAGATGTTCTGGCCGCACGAGAAATTCCTGCTAATCTACATGAACTTATTCACCTAGCCACTCGCATTGACATGCGTTTTTCTGAAAGGCGTCAGGAACTCCGCCAAGATATGGACTCTGTTCGCACGAGGCGTTTCGTCTCCTCGGCTCCTCTCTCCTCTGGTCCCCTGCAATCTGTTCCTGTGCCTCCCGCCGTGGAGGCTATGCAGGTCGACCGGTCTCGCCTGACACCTCAAGAGAGGACACGACGCCGTATGGAGAACCTCTGCCTGTACTGTGCTAGTACCGAACACTTCCTGAGGGATTGTCCTATCCGTCCTCCCCGCCTGGAAAGACGTACGCTGACTCCGCACAAAGGTGAGACAGTCCTTGATGTCTACTCTGCTTCTCCACGTCTTACTGTGCCTGTGCGGATGTCTGCCTCTGCCTTCTCCTTCTCTACAGTGGCCTTCTTGGACTCTGGATCTGCAGGAAATTTTATTTTGGCCTCTCTCGTCAACAGGTTCAACATCCCAGTGACCAGTCTCGCCAGACCCCTCTACATCAATTGTGTAAATAATGAAAGACTGGACTGTACCATACGTTTCCGCACGGAGCCCCTTCTTATGAGCATCGGATCTCATCATGAGAGGATTGAACTTTTGGTCCTCCCCAATTGCACCTCGGAGATTCTTCTTGGACTTCCCTGGCTTCAACTTCATTCCCCAACCCTGGATTGGTCCACTGGGGAGATCAAGAGTTGGGGGTCCTCTTGTTCCAAGAACTGTCTAAAACCGGTTCCCAGTAACCCTTGCCGTAACTCTGTGGTTCCTCCAGTAACCGGTCTCCCTAAGGCCTATATGGACTTCGCGGATGTTTTCTGCAAAAAACAAGCTGAGACTCTACCTCCTCACAGGCCTTATGATTGCCCTATCGACCTCCTCCCGGGTACTACTCCACCCCGGGGCAGAATTTATCCTCTCTCTGCCCCAGAGACTCTTGCCATGTCCGAATACGTCCAGGAGAATCTAAAAAAGGGCTTTATCCGTAAATCCTCCTCTCCTGCCGGAGCCGGATTTTTCTTTGTGTCCAAAAAAGATGGCTCCCTACGTCCTTGCATTGACTACCGCGGTCTTAATAAAATCACGGTTAAGAACCGCTACCCCTTACCCCTCATCTCTGAACTCTTTGATCGCCTCCAAGGTGCCCACATCTTCACTAAATTGGACTTAAGAGGCGCCTATAACCTCATCCGCATCAGAGAGGGGGACGAGTGGAAAACGGCATTTAACACCAGAGATGGACACTTTGAGTATCTGGTCATGCCCTTTGGACTGTGCAATGCCCCTGCCGTCTTCCAAGACTTTGTCAATGAAATTTTTCGTGATCTGTTATACTCCTGTGTTGTGGTATATCTGGACGATATCCTAATTTTTTCTGCCAATCTAGAAGAACACCGCCAGCATGTCCGTATGGTTCTTCAGAGACTTCGTGACAACCAACTCTATGCCAAAATTGAGAAATGTCTGTTTGAATGCCAATCTCTTCCTTTTCTAGGATATTTGGTCTCTGGCCAGGGACTACAGATGGATCCAGACAAACTCTCTGCCGTCTTAAATTGGCCACGCCCCTCCGGACTCCGTGCTATCCAACGCTTTTTGGGGTTCGCCAATTATTACAGGCAATTTATTCCACATTTTTCTACCATTGTGGCTCCTATCGTGGCTTTAACCAAGAAAAATGCTGATCCCAAGTCCTGGCCTCCTCAAGCAGAAGACTCCTTTAAACGACTCAAGTCTGCCTTTTCTTCGGCTCCCGTGCTCTCCAGACCTGACCCTTCCAAACCCTTCCTATTGGAGGTTGATGCCTCCTCAGTAGGAGCTGGAGCTGTTCTTCTACAAAAAAATCCTTCCGGGCATGCTGTCACTTGTGGTTTTTTCTCTAGGACCTTCTCTCCAGCGGAGAGGAACTACTCCATCGGGGATCGAGAGCTTCTAGCCATTAAATTAGCACTTGAGGAATGGAGGCATCTGCTGGAGGGATCAAGATTTCCTGTTATTATCTACACCGACCACAAGAACCTCTCCTACCTCCAGTCGGCCCAACGGCTGAATCCTCGCCAGGCCCGGTGGTCTCTGTTCTTTGCCCGATTTAATTTTGAGATTCACTTTCGTCCTGCCGATAAGAACATTAGGGCCGATGCTCTCTCTCGTTCCTCGGATGCCTCAGAAGTTGATCTCCCTCCGCAACACATCATTCCACCTGACTGCCTGATCTCCACTTCTCCTGCCTCCATCAGGCAGACTCCTCCAGGAAAGACCTTTGTTTCTCCACGCCAACGCCTCGGAATCCTCAAATGGGGTCACTCCTCCCATCTCGCAGGTCATGCGGGCATCAAGAAATCTGTGCAACTCATCTCCCGCTTCTATTGGTGGCCGACTCTGGAGACGGATGTTGGGGACTTTGTGCGAGCCTGCACTATCTGTGCCCGGGATAAGACTCCTCGCCAGAAGCCCGCTGGTTTTCTTCATCCTCTGCCTGTCCCCGAACAGCCTTGGTCTCTGATTGGTATGGATTTTATTACTGATTTACCCCCTTCCCGTGGCAACACCGTTATTTGGGTGGTCGTTGATCGATTCTCCAAAATGGCACATTTCATCCCTCTTCCTGGTCTTCCTTCTGCGCCTCAGTTGGCTAAACAATTTTTTGTACACATTTTTCGTCTTCACGGGTTGCCTACGCAGATTGTCTCGGATAGAGGGGTCCAATTCGTGTCTAAATTCTGGAGGGCTCTCTGTAAACAACTCAAGATTAAATTAAATTTTTCCTCTGCATATCATCCCCAGTCCAATGGACAAGTAGAAAGAATTAACCAGATCCTGGGTGATTATTTGCGACATTTTGTTTCCTCCCGCCAGGATGACTGGGCAGATCTCCTTCCATGGGCCGAATTTTCGTATAACTTCAGGGTCTCTGAATCTTCCTCCAAATCCCCATTTTTCGTGGTGTACGGCCGTCACCCTCTTCCCCTCCTCCCTACCCCCTTGCCCTCTGGTCTGCCCGCTGTGGATGAAATTTCTCGTGACCTTTCCATTATATGGAGAGAGACCCAAAATTCTCTCTTACAGGCTTCTTCACGCATGAAGAGGTTCGCGGATAAGAAAAGAAGAGCTCCCCCCGTTTTTTCCCCTGGAGACAAGGTATGGCTCTCCGCTAAATATGTCCGCTTCCGTGTCCCTAGCTACAAGTTGGGACCACGCTATCTTGGTCCTTTCAAAATTTTGTGTCAAATTAATCCTGTCTCTTATAAACTTCTTCTTCCTCCTTCTCTTCGTATCCCTAATGCCTTTCACGTCTCTCTTCTCAAACCACTCATCCTCAACCGTTTTTCTCCCAAATCTGTTCCTCCCACTCCTGTTTCCGGCTCCTCGGACGTCTTCTCGGTCAAGGAAATTTTGGCTGCCAAAAAGGTCAGAGGGAAAAATTTTTTTTTAGTAGACTGGGAGGGTTGTGGTCCTGAAGAGAGATCCTGGGAACCTGAGGACAACATCCTTGACAAAAGTCTGCTCCTCAGGTTCTCAGGCTCCAAGAAGAGGGGGAGACCCAAGGGGGGGGGTACTGTTACGCCGAGCGCTCCGGGTCCCCGCTCCTCCCCGGAGCGCTCGCTTCACTCCCTCCGCTGCAGCGCTCCGGTCACGTCCTCTGACCCGGGGCGCTGCGATCCTGCTGCCAGCCGGGATGCGATTCGCGATGCGGGTAGCGCCCGCTCGCGATGCGCACCCCGGCTCCCCTACCTGACTCGCTCCCCGTCTGTTCTGTCCCGGCGCGCGCGGCCCCGCTCCCTAGGGCGCGCGCGCGCCGGGTCTCTGCGATTTAAAGGGCCACTGCGCCGCTGATTGGCGCAGTGGTTCCAATTAGGGTTTTCACCTGTGCACTTCCCTATATTACCTCACTTCCCTTGCACTCCCTTGCCGGATCTTGTTGCCTTAGTGCCAGTGAAAGCGTTCCTTGTGTGTTCCTTGCCTGTGTTTCCAGACCTTCTGCCGTTGCCCCTGACTACGATCCTTGCTGCCTGCCCCGACCTTCTGCTACGTCCGACCTTGCTTCTGCCTACTCCCTTGTACCGCGCCTATCTTCAGCAGCCAGAGAGGTGAGCCGTTGCTAGTGGATACGACCTGGTCACTACCGCCGCAGCAAGACCATCCCGCTTTGCGGCGGGCTCTGGTGAAAACCAGTAGTGGCTTAGAACCGGTCCACTAGCACGGTCCACGCCAATCCCTCTCTGGCACAGAGGGTCCACTACCTGCCAGCCGGCATCGTGACAAGCATGTCCTCCAGATGTGGCTGAATCAGGGTACCTTGGAGTGACATCTATAGTACACAAGGATTTATTAACTGCGTACTTTTCCTTTACACCAAAAATTTTGCCGCAAGAGCTGTTTTTTTTGCGCAAATATAAGCCATCTTGGACCTAACGTAGCAAGATGCTCTAAATCATCGATTCTATTTTCCAAAGAGTGGATTGAGAAGATTACTACATTTACCCGCAAGTTATGAAGCTCATTGCACTTGATTGATAAATTTGGCGCTTCTGCACATAATTTAGAATTCAGGAAAAGGGGTAAAATGCTTCTACCATACACAAATAATGATACATGTCCCCCACTGTGTGTATATATACTGTGTTTTATGTGCGGTCCATCTCTGGCTCAGAACTCATACGTATTTGACCACAATTATTATTCATCTAATCCTATATAGTGATATATATAAATCTATTATTGACCACATATATATATATATATATATATATATATTCCACTTTTCTTCCATTTCTCACTTCTCACTTTTCTATTTTCTTACTTTCTCTCTTTTTTCCTGCTATCCCTAGAGGACTGGTATACAAACTATGCAACATAGAAAAAAAATGCTAATGTGAATGGAACCTTTAGTTACCTCAGTTATTAGCCAAATTAGAACTTTAGATGAAGCAGCAACAATTTTATTTAAAGACAGTTTGTCAATAACATTGAATGCAAACACTGAATACTTATTAAAGGAGAAGGGATCAGGAAAGGACATCGGACAGAGAATTGAAAGGACATCAGACAGAGAAATTAATATGTTAATCACGACTAGGAATACATGTTTGATCAATTTGTTCAATGTCGTAATAATGTGTTGTCAGTGGTATACTGTAATTACAAGAACTCTATAGTGTATAATGATCACATAGGCAGTATGTTTATTGTAGTGTTATTGTTCAGTGCCAACTAGATGTGTTTGTTGTATTCTATGTATTGTGCAGTGATGCAAATGTGTGGATGATATAGTTATTAATGCATTGTTTATTGCTTCTACAATTCTTGATTGTGCCTGACAGGCTATTCTCTGTATTGTCAGAAATACACTGATCAGACATAACATTAAACAAAAAAATAACAAAAAAAACTGACTAGTGAATTAAAGGCAGTAATAGAATAAAATGACCCTCAGAGGCTACTTTTAAGTTGCGTACCTGGTGAGAGATTGTTGACTGCTAGAATGGTCTCTGCCACACTCTCAAAGACATTTTGCCCATTTGACAGAAATTATTTTACTGAAAGAAGCAAGATGGTAATGTTGAAAAACTGCCCATCATCTAAGCCATTCTGACCAAGTTGTTAGCACAGACCACCAGTTAGGAAGACTGTTATGGCCTGGATCTGTATAGTCTTTAGCAAAAAATCCAGGTTTTGTTTATAATCCAACAACGATCAGGTTTAAGTAAGGAGGTCTCTTATTAAAGGGGTATTCTGGCCTTAGACATTTTATCCCCTATCCAAAGGATAGGGGATAAGATGTCTGATCACGGGGGGCCCACCGCTGGGAGTCCCCGCAGCTCCCTCCATTATGTGCGGAGCTGCGTCTCCAGGCTCGGAAACCAGAAGTTTCCAGGACTGGAGACGTGATGTAACGCCACGCCCCCTCGTGACGTCACATCACGCCCCCCCCCCCCCCCCCCCCCCGTGATCAGACATCTTATCCCCTATCCTTTGAAGAACTAGCCTAAAGCAGAATAACTGACACACACAGATTAAGTGGGGCAACTACACAACTTCTAACCAATACAAGTGTCATTCATTATGATCAAGTTGCGTTCTTTTATGCACCAATAATATTTCCTACCTCCTACATGTACAGACAGATTTGTTGCACCCACATCCGCAGTTTTGCTGCACATACATGTAACACTCACGGTTCAGCAGACAGGAACACCAATGGATGTGGATCCGCTGGACCTGTGTGGCAGATGACACGGACCGTACCAGGGAGCGGAGTCTAAGGTGCCGCTGGTTTTCACCAGAGCCCACGGCAACTCGTGGTCTGGTTAGCAGAAGCTCAGGGCTGGCGGCACAGTAGTGTAGTCAGGAATGTAGCAAGTGGTCAATAGGCAGGTGGCAAAGGAGCAAGGTCAGTCAAGTATCGCGATATTTCATTAGACAATACTGTATCGATTCAAAATATTTTTGAATCGATCTTTTCAGGGACGCCCAGGACATGCAATTCCGGGTGCCAGGCAGGTGAATTTTTCCGGCCCTTAGCCCGGTTTGAGCACGGCAGCGCTAAGCAGTAGGTATGGAGGGAGCTCCTGACTTCTGCCCACTCCGTACTCTGCAGCCCCCGACTGTTCTCAGTAGCTGGGGGCCGGCGCTAATAGCCAGCATGCAGCGATTGCTGCGGCTGGCTATTAACCCTTTAGATCGCCACTATCAAAGCTGACAGCGGCGTCTAAAGGGACATGTGATTGCTCCCAGGTGGGCTAGTTGTAACGGTCCGGACAGGTGACTGGAGGTGGATCCAATGGACCAGAGGAGTGATGGCGTGGGCCGTACCCGGGGAACGGAATCTAAGGAGCTACTGGTCTTCACCAGAGCCCGCTGCAAAGCGGGATGGTCTTGCTGCGGCAGGTATCCCCCAGGTCGTTCCACCAGGTAGCGACTCAACTCCTCTGGATGCTGAGATAAGCGCGGTGCAGGAGGAACAGGAAAAAGCGTAGTCAGACGTAGCAAAGGTCAGGGCAGGCGGCACAGGATCAGAAGCAGTAGTCACTAGCAACAGGTCTAGGCAGGCAGCGCGGATTCAGAGGCGGTGGTCACAGGCAAGGGTCGGCAACAGGCAGAGAAACACTTTATAACACGGAACGCTTTCTCTTGGCACAAGGCACGTAGATCCGGCAAGGACAGGAAGGGGCAGGGAACATTTATAGATAACTTTGGACCAGGCACCAATCAATGGTGCGCTGGCCCTTTAAATTTCATGAAGCCGGCGCGCGCGCCCTAGAGAGCGGGGCCGCGTGCGCCGGGGAACAGAGGAGCAACATGGAGCCGCAGAAGGTAGGGGACAGTATCGGGATGCGGCGTGTGAGCGGGGACCTCCCGCCACGCTAACTGCATCCCCGTCGGGAATAACTCTGCGCTCCTGGTCAGCGTGTCTTACCGAGACACACAGGGACGCTGCGGGCCAGGACAGAGGCAGTGAGCACTCCGGTCCAGGAGCGGGGACCAAAGCGCACACTGTAACAGTAATTTGGTCTCCCCCTCTTCTTGGTGCCCAGAAACCTGAGGATAAGATTGCGGTCCAAGATGTTCTCCTCCGGCTCCCAAGACCTCTCCTCAGGACCGCAGCCTTCCCAGTCGACCAAAAAAAATCTTCTCCCCCGGATCAACTTGGAAGCCAGGACTTCTTTGACAGAGAAAATGTCCGATGTGCCGGCCACTGGGCTAGGAGTGGTGACCTTGGGGGAGAACCGGTTAAAGATAGCTGGCTTGAGGAGAGAGACATGAAATGAGTTTGGGATCCTAAGAGTGGAGGGGAGATGAAGCTGGTAAGCCACAGCGTTAATTCTTCTTTAAATCTTGTAGGGTCCCAAGTAATAGTTTGTAACTTGGGACCCTAAAACGGATGTATTTGGCCGAGAGCCACACTCTGTCACCTGGAGAAAACACCGGAGGAGCCCTGCGTTTCTTGTCCGCTTGGGACTTCATGCGGGCTGAGGCTTTAAGAAGAGCGGTGCGAGTCTCTCGCCAAATGGAGGAAAAGTCCTGGATGAGCACATCAACTGCAGGAACAGAAGAAGAGGAAGACAACGGCAAAGGGGGTAGAGGATGGCGACCGTAGACCACAAAAAACGGTGACTTGTTGGAGGCGGAGGTATTCCTGAAGTTGTAGAAGAATTCCGCCCAAGGAAGAAGATCAGCCCAATCATCATGACGTGAAGATACAAAATGGCGTAGATATTCCCCAAAGACTTGGTTCACGCGTTCCACTTGGCCATTGGTTTGGGGGTGATGAGAGGATGAGAAATCTAATTTCACTATGAACCGCCCACAAAGAGCTCTCCAGAATTTAGAAACAAATTGCACCCCACGATCAGAAACAATATGCAGAGGAAGACCATGAAGGCGAAAAATGTGCAGGAAAAAATGTTTCGTCAGCAGAGACGCAGAAGGTAATCCTGGTAGGGGTACAAAGTGTGCCATTTTAGAGAAATGGTCAACAACAACCCAAATGACCGTAATACCCTGGGAAGGAGGAAGGTCAGTCACAAAGTCCATGGCGATGTGAAACCAAGGGGTCTCAGGGACAGGGAGAGGTTGAAGCAGCCCAGCCGGCTTCTGACGAGGTGACTTGTCCCGTGTGCAGACTGTACAGGCTTGAACAAACATGTCCTTAGCCATAGTAGGCCACCAATATCTTCGGGAGATTAGTTGAAGGGTCTTTTGGACACCTGGATGACCCGCCAGCAAGGAAGAGTGCCCCCACTTAAGGACTTCCAACTGTTGGCTAAGAGGTACATTGGATTTGCCAGGAGGAAGAAGACAAAGATCCACAGGTGCCACGGCAATGAGGTGCTCAGGTGGAATTATATGCTGTGGAGTAACCTCTTCACCCACTACATCTGAACAGTGGGAGAGAGCATCTGCCCTGATGCTCTTGCTCGCTGGACGGAAGTGGATCTCAAAGTTGAAGCGAGCAAAGAACAGGGACCAGCGAGCTTGTCGTGGGTTGAGCCTCTGTGCGGACTGGAGATAGGCAAGATTTTTGTGGTCTGTGTAAATGCAAAAAGGATGAATGGAGCCCTCGAGAAGATGCCTCCACTCTTCTAGTGCCAATTTGATGGCCAACAACTCCCTGTCTCCAATAGAGTAGTTTCTCTCGGCTGGGGTGAAGGTCTTAGAGAGATAGCCGCAAGTTAAGGTCTTGCCCCTAGATGATTTCTGAGTGAGAACAGCTCCTGCTCCTACGTAGGATGCATCCACTTCCAAAGAAAAAGGCTTAGCGGGGTCAGGTCTGGAAAGTACCGGTGCGGAGGCGAAAGCCTTCTTCAGGGACTGGAAGGCCTCTTCAGCCTGAGAAGGCCAGGATTTTGGATTAGCCCCTTTCTTGGTCAAGGCAACAATAGGAGACACCAGGGTGGAGTAGTGGGAATGAATTACCTGTAATAATTGGCAAAACCCAAAAATCTTTGAATGGCACGAAGTCCAGAGGGACATGGCCAGTCCAGGACTGCGGAGAGCTTAGCCGGGTCCATCCATAAGCCCTGGGCGGAAATGATGTACCCTAGGAAGGGCAGACTGGACTGCTCGAAGAGGCACTTCTCGATCTTAGCGTAGAGGTGTTTTTTTCTGAGGCGAGACAGAACTTGGCGTACATGTACCCAGTGTAGATCAAGGTTTGAGGAGAAAATGAGAATGTCGTCAAGGTATACTACCACGCAGGTGTAAAGCAAATCTCTAAAAATGTAATTGATGAATTCTTGAAATAAGGCAGGTGCATTGCAGAGACCGAAGGGCATCACCAGATATTCAAAATGGCCATCCCGTGTGTTGAAGGCGATCTTCCACTTGTCACCCTCTCTAATTTGGATCAAGTTGTAGGCTCCTCTCAGATCCAATTTGGTGAAGATCTTGGCACCTCGAAGTCGACCGAAGAGCTCAGAAATGAGTGGAAGGGGATACCGGTTCTTAATGGTGATCTTGTTTAAGCCTCTGTAATCAATGCACGGACAAAGGGAACCATCCTTTTTAGCAACAAAGAAAACCGGCTCCAGCGGGAGAGGAGGACTTCCTTATGAAACCTCTCTGCAAGTTTTCATGAATGTAGTCCGACATGGCGAGAGTCTCTGGTTGAAAGAGTGGGTAGATTCTACCCCGAGGGGGTGTAGTACCTGGCAGCAAGTCGATTGGACAATCATAGGGTCTTTAGGGTGGATGAACCTCGGCTTGCTTCTTGCAAAAGACGTCCACGTAGCTGTGGTAGGGCTCAAGAAGACCAGGTGGCGGAGGAGCTACGGGGTCATGCTTAACAGGAGCAGACCGGAGACAGTGGCCAAAGCAAGAGGAACCCCAACTCTGGATCTTTCCGGAGGACAAATTCAGGACGGAACTATGGTGTTGTAGCGAGGGCAGACCCAGGAGGAGTTCTGAGGAGCAAAAAGGAAGGACCAAGAAGTCCAATCTCTCAGTATGCAGAATACCAATGTCCATCTGTAATGGTGAAGTGCGGTACTGCACTGTAGTAGTAAGTCTCTCACCATTAACTGTAGAGATGAAGAAGGGCTTGGGCAGACGGTGCACAGAAATCTGAAACTTGTCAATCAGAGAGGCGTGGATGAAATTGCCGGCAGATCCTGAATCCAAGAAGGCGTAGCAGTGAAGGTAGACTTGGCGGGCACCGTGAGCTTTACAGATAATGTAAGACATGGAGAGGAGGAATCCACACCTAGCAACGCCTCTCCCACGTTCACTAGGTGCGTGCGTTTCCCTAACGCGGAGGACGGAGAGGACAGTCTCTAAGGAAGTGCTTGTTACTGGCGCAGTACAGACACAGATTATCATTTTCTTCGGCGAGTCCGTTCTTGAGTGGTCGAGCGAGACCAATCCACCTGCATGGCTTCCACGGATGGAGGCCCAGAGAAGGGTTGCGGTGGACACTGAAAAACCGGAGCCAGCTGAGGATAGCGTCTTGGGCAAGCTTTCTCCTTTTCATGCAGAAGTTCCTCTTTTCTCTCCAGGAAACGTTTGTCAATCCTAGTGGCCAGCAGTATAAGCTCACTAAGGGTAGATGGCATCTCACGTGCCACCAGGACGTCCTTAAATTCACTGCATAATCCCTTCTTAAATGTGGCACATAGAGCATCATCATTCCAATTCAACTCGGAGGCAAGAGTGCGGAATTGGATGGCGTAATCACCCACGGTAGAGCCTCCTTGGGTCAGGTTCAGCAAAGCAGTCTCTGCAGTGGACACCCGGGCAGATTCCTCAAATACACTGCAGAACCCCTGGCAAAAATTCTGGACGGAGGTAGTGGCTGGATCAGAGTGTCCCACAAAGGTGTAGCCCAGGCCAGAGCCTTCCCGGTTAACAGACTGAGAATGAAGGCCACCTTGGCACGTTCAGACAGAAACTGATCGGCCATTAATTCAAGGTGGAGTGAGCACTGCGACAGGAACCCACGGCACTGCTTGGGATCTCCGCCATACTTGTCAGGCAAGGACAAGCGGATTCTGGAAGAAGAGCAGGAGCAGCCGGCATAGGCGGAGGTGACGGCTGTTGCTGGACAGGCAGGAGCTGCTGCACCATGGCGGTCAACTGGGCCAGCTGTTGACCTTGCTGGGCAATCTGCTGCGTCTGTTGAGCCACTACGGTACTGAAATCCGCAAGGCTAGGAAGAGGTACCTCAGCGGGATCCATGGCCGGATCTTACTGTAACGGTCCGGACAGGTGACTGGAGGTGGATCCACTGGACCAGAGGAGTGATGGCGTGGGCCGTACCCGGGGAACGGAATCTAAGTAGCTACTGGTCTTCACCAGAGCCCGCCACAAAGCGGGATGCTCTTTCTGCGGCAGGTAGCCCCCAGGTCGTTCCACCAGGTAGCGACTCAACTCCTCTGGATGCTGAGATAAGCGCGGTGCAGGAGGAACAGGCAGAAGCGTAGTCAGACGTAGTAAAGGTCAGGGCAGGCGGCACAGGATCAGAAGCGGTAGTCACTAGCAACAGGTCAAGGCAGGCAGCGCGGATTCAGAGGCGGTGGTCATGGGCAAGGGTCGGCAACAGGCAGGGGAAAACTTTAAAACACGGAACGCTTTCTCTTGGCACAAGGCACGAAGTTCTGGCAAGGACTGGAAGGGGCAGGGAACATTTATAGATAACTTTGGACCAGGCACCAATCAATGGTGCGCTGGCCCTTTAAATTTTATTAAGCCGGCGCGCGCGCGCCCTAGAGAGCGGGGCCGTGCGCGCCGGGGTACAGAGGAGCGATGTGGAGCCGCAGAAGATAGGGGACAGTATCGGGATGCGGCGCGTTAGCGGGGACCTCCCGTCACGCTAACTGCACTGCATCCCTATCGGGAATAACTTTGCGCTCCCGGTCAGCGTGTCTGACCGGGACGCGCAGGGACGCTGCGGGCCGGGACAGAGGCAGTGAGCGCTCCGGTCCAGGAGCGGGGACCGGAGCGCACACTGTAACACTAGTGGGGTGGATTGCCCCCCGCAGCGTGATCAAGGGGGGGGGGGGAGATCCACTATAGAGGTAGCCGGAGGGCTTACCTTTCCTTCCCTGGTGTCCCGGCTCTGTCATTGATAGAGCCTGGCTGGACTAGGCTCTATCAATGGATCGCAGAGCACACAGATCAATGGAGTTCAGTAGAACTCTACTGATCTGTATGAGTAATGATTCCTCCTAAAAGTCCCCTAAGGGGCTAATAAAGTGTAAATAAATTTTAAAAAATTTTAACGTTTTAATTAAAGTTTAATAGACACACATTAACCCCTTCCATATTAAAAGTTCAAATCACCCCTTATTCCTGTATAAAAACATGTAAACATAATAAAAATAAACATTTTTGGTATCACTGCGTGTGTTATAGTACCACCTATTAAAATATAACATTATGTATCCCATACAGTAAATGACATAAATAAAAAAAATAAAAAACATAGAATAGCAATTTTTATAGTATCCCAGAAAAAAAAGTTAAGAGATTAAAAAGTCAGATCAATACAGATTATGGCGCAAAAAATTAGCCCTCATACAGCCTAATGCGAAAAAATCGCAATATATCGTCTTTGAGACAGAACCGGGATATATCGGGATATAGCGTATCGTCATACGTGTATCATGATATGTATCGTATCGCCAGATTCTTCCCAATTCACACGCCTACAGGTCACGGAGCAAAAGGTATGATACACGGCAAGGCAATACACAGGAATGCTTTCTCTCAGGCACTAGGGTAACAAAGATCCGGCAGGGAAGTGTGGGAGGTGGAGGAATTTATCAATGGGCCACAGGTGTTACTTCACTAATGGGCGCACTGGCCCCTTAAATCGTAAAGCTCCAGCGCGTGCGCAACCTAGAGGACAGGGACACGCGTGCCGGAGCAGAGAGGCAGAGGCGAGGGGGAAGAAGAAGAACCAGGTGAGTGATGGGCTGGGATTAGCATGCGGGCATGTCCCGTGATGCGAATCCCAGCCCCACTGCCAGCAGCTGGTAACGGGACCATGCGCTCATGGTCAGTGTGTGCGGCAGGAACTCATAACGTAACAATACACATACAGTTCTGCAGCACATACCCACACTACCCTGCTACACCCACGCACAGCTTAAATGGAATAAATGGAAAAAGTTTGAAACAACCAGAACTCTTCCTAGAGCTGTCTGCCACACCAAAGTAAATAATCAGGGGGACCAAGAACCAATGGTCCAAAGCTGAAAAGATTCTGTTTGCAGATGGGAGAAACATCCAGAAGGTGGATGACATGGCAAACATTTTACCAAATGATACTAATGCTTTAAAGTCCCCAGTTTATTACAAAAATTCAATATCAACAAAAAAAAATCAGGATACACCAAATTCTAAATCAACTAAAAAGAATAAAAAAAAAAAATCTCTTAGATCAAATAGTAATGACATTACATTAATAGAAAATGCATTAACCATCTTGCCCCATATGGCAAAATAATTGCTTTGTTGGTGCTGGTTAGTTAACCTGTTGGGGACGAAGGGCGTATGCATACGCCCTTGCGTCCTGGTACTTAAGGACGCAGGGCGTATCCATACGCCCGTGGGAATTTCGGTCCCCGCCACGCGCCGGGTGGGGACCGGGCCGGGGTGACTGCTGATATCTATCAGCAGGCACCCCGTGCAAATGCCCAGGGGGGTCATTAGACCCCCCATGTCGGCGATCGGCGCAAATCGCAAGTGGCCCGGTGACCCGGAATAGAAGGGGGATCGCGGGTGTCTAAGACACCCACGATCCCCCTAAAGCGATAGGAGTGAGGTGGCAGGGGTGCCACCCCTCCTATCTCTGCTATTGGTGGTCTAGACGCGACCACCAATAGCAGATCAGGGGCAGAGGGGTTTACTTTCGTTTTCCCCGTCCTGCCTTCCCACAATTGGCGGGGCAGGACGGGGAAAACGAAGAGGACCAGGCGCCGACGTCCACTTACCCCTCCGGAGGCAGCGGAGCGACGGGGATCGGCGGCGGCGTGCGGCAGAAGAGGACGGCTCCCGGATGCGACGGAAGCCGGTGAGTAGTTGCCTAGCAACATCTAGAGGGCTACAGTCTGAGACCACTATAGTGGTCTCTAGACTGTAGCCCTCCAGATGTTGCAAAACTACAACTCCCAGCATGCCCAGACAGCTGTTTGCTGTGTGGGCATGCTGGAATTTGTAGTTTTGCAACAGCTGGAGGTCTGCAGTTTAGAGACCACTGCACAGTGATCTCTATACTGCCCTCTAGATCTTGCAAAACTACAACTCCTAGCATGCCCACACAGCTGTTTGCTGTCTGGGCATTCTGGGAGTTGTAGTTTTGCAACATCTGGAGGTCCACAGTTTGGAGATCACTGTTCAGTGGTCTCTAAATTGTAGCACTCCAGATGTTGCAAAACTACATATTCCAGCATGCCCACACAGAAAACAGCTGTCTCGGCACGCTGGGAGTTGTAGTTGCGTACCTCTAGCTGTTGCATAACTACATCTCCCAGCATGCCCTTCTGTGATCAGTCATGCTGGGAATTGTAGTTTTGCAACAGCTGGAGGCACACTGGTTGGAAAATACTGAGTTAGGTAACAGAACCTAACTCAGTATTTTCCAACCAATGTGCCTCCAGCTGTTTCAAAACTACAACTCCCAGCATGTACTGACAGACCTTGCATGCTGGGAGTTGTAGTTTTGCAACAGCTGGAGGCACACTGGTTGGAAAATACTGAGTTCGGTAACAGAACCTAACTCAGTATTTTCCAACCAGTGTGCCTCCAGCTGTTTCAAAACGACAACTCCCAGCATGTACTGACAGACCGTGCATGCTGGGAGTTGTAGTTTTGAAACAGCTGGAGGTTCCCCCCCCCCCCATGAGAACGTACAGGGTACATTCACACGGGCGGGTTTACAGCAAGTTTCCTGCTTCAAGTATGAGCTGCGGCAAATTTTCGCCGCAGCTCAAACTCCTAGCGGGACCCTCACCGTAACCCGCCAGTGTGAATGTACCCTAAAAACACTACACTACACTAACACCTAATAAAGAGTAAAACACTACATAAACACCCCCTTACACTGTCCCCCCCCCCCCCCCAATAAAAATGAAAAACGTATTGTACGGCAGTGTTTCCAAAACGGAGCCTCCAGCTGTTGCAAAACAACAACTCACAGCATTTCCGGACAGCCACTGACTGTCCAGGCATGCTGAGAGTTTAGCAACAGCTGGAGGCACCCTGTTTGGGAATCACTGGCGTAGAATACCCCTATGTCCACCCCTATGCAATCCCTAATTTAGTCCTCAAATGCGCATGGTGCTTTCTCACTTTGGAGCCCTGTCGTATTTCAAGAAAACAGTTTAGGGCCACATATGGGGTATCTCCGTACTCGGGAGAAATTGCACTACAAATTTTGGGGGGCTTATTCTCCTTTTACCCCTTATGAAAAGGAAAAGTTGGGGTCTACACCAGCCTGTTAGTGTAAAAAAAAAATTTTTTACACTAACATGCTGGTGTTGCCCTTTACTTTTTATTTTCACAAGAGGTAAAAGGAAAAAAAGACCCCCAAAATTTGTAACCCAATTTCTCCTGAGTACGGAAATACCCCATATGTGGGCGTAAAATACTCTGTGGATGCACAACAAGGCTCAGGAGTGAGAGCGCACCATGTACATTTGAGGCCGAAATTGGTGATTTGCACAGGGGTGGCTGATTTTACAGCGGTTCTGACATAAACCCCAAAAAATAAATACCCACATGTGACCCCATTTTGGAAACTACACCCCTCATGTAATGTAATAAGGGGTATAGTGAGCATTTATGCCCCACAAGTGTCTGACAGATTTTTTGGAACGTGATCCGGGAAAATGAAAAATGCAATTTTTTTGTTTGCACAGCCCACTGTTCCAAAGATCTGTCAAACGCCAGTAGGGTGTAAATGCTCACTGTACCCCTTATTACATTCCGTGAGGGGTGTAGTTTCCAAAATGGGGTCACATGTGGGGGGGTCCACTGTTCTGGCACCACGGGGGGCTTTGTAAATGCACATGGCCCCCGACTTCCATTCCAAACAAATGATCTCTCTAAAAGCTCAATGGCGCTCCTTCTCTTCTGAGCATTGTAGTTCGCTCGCAGTGCACTTGACGTCCAAACATGGGGTATTTCCATACTCAGAAGAAATGGGGTTACAAATTTTGGGGGGCATTTTCTCCTATTACCCTTTGTAAAAGAAAGTAAAATTTGGGGAAAAACCAGCATTTTAGTGGAAAAATATTTTTTTTCATTTACACATCCGACTTTAACAAAAAATTGTCAAACACCTGTGGGGTGTTAAGGCTCACCGTACCCCTTGTTACGTTCCTTGAGGGGTGTCGTTTCCATAATAGTGTGCGATGTGTTCTTTTTTGTTCTCCTGGCACCATAGGGGCTTCCTAAATGGGACATGCCCCCCAAAAACCATTTCAGAAAAACTCACTCTCCTAAATCCCATTGTTGCTCCTTTGCTTCTGAGCCCTCTAGTGCACCCGCCGAACACTTGACATACACATATGAGGTATTTTCTTACTCGAGAGAAATTGGGTTACAAATTTTGAGAGGATTTTTTTCCTTTTACCCCTTGTAAAAATTGAAAAACTGGGTCTACAAGAACATGCGAGTGAAAAAAAATGAAGATTTTGAAATTTCTCCTTCACTTTGCTGCTATTCCTGTGAAACACCTAAAGGGTTAACACACTGACTGAATATCATTTTGAATACTTTGAGGGGTGCAGTTTTTATAATGGGGTCATTTATGGGGTATTTCTAACCAGAAGACCCTTCAAATCCACTTCAAACCTGAACTGGTCCCTGAAAATTTCCGATTTTGAAAATTTTGCGAAAAATTTGAAAATTGTTGCTGAACTTTGAAGCCCTCTGGTGTCTTCCAAAAGTAAAAACTCGTCAATTTTATGATGCAAACATAAAGTAGACATATTGTATATGTGAATCAATATATAATTTATTTGGAATATCCATATTCCTTATAAGCAGAGAGCTTCAAAGTTAGAAAAATGCAAAATTTTCAAATTTTTCATGAAATTTTTGAATTTTTCAGCAAGAAAGGATGCAAATATCGCCGAAAATTTACCACTAACATAAAGTAGAATATGTCACGAAAAAACAATCTCAGAATCAAATTTATAAGTAAAAGCATTCCAGAGTTATTAATGCTTAAAGTGACAGTGGTCAGATTTGCAAAAAATGCTCCCGTCCTTAGGGTCATAATGGGCTCCGTCTCCAAGGGGTTAAAGGGGTATTCCAGTAAAAAGCATTTTTTTTTTCATATCAACTGGCTCCAGAAAAAGTTACAGATTTGTAAATTACTTTAATTAAAAAATCTTAATCCTACCAGTACTTATCAGCTGCTGAAGTTGAGTTATTCTTTTCTGCCTGACAACAGTGCTCTCTGCTGACACCTCTGTCTGTCTCAGGAACTGTCCAGAGAAGGGGCAAATCCCCATAGCAAACCTCTCCTGCTCTGGTCAGTTCCTGAGACGAGGTGTCAGCAGAGAGTACTGCTGTCAGACAGAAAAGAACAACTCAACTTCAGCAGCTGATAAGTACTGGGAGGATTAAGATTTTTTTTTATAGAAGTAATTTACAAATCTGTATAACTTTCTTGAGCCAGTTGATATGAATAAAAATGTTTTTTACTGGAATACCCCTTTAAGTGGCACTTTCAGTCTGAAACAAATGAATAAGTTAAAGCGCAACTGTCACGAATTTGTACCCCCATAAACTAATCGCAGGGTAACAAAGTTCTTTAGAATTACTCTCCAGGTATACCTTTTACTGCTTTCTAGCAGCTTTTATCAGGCTAAAAATTGCTTTATAAGACAGCCAGCAACAGTCGGATAGGCGTGGCTATGGCCCGCAGCGGCCACGCCTATCTCCTGTATGTCATCGCTAGGACCGCTGTGTGATTGGTCCCAGCACATAGGCCCCTTTATTATCCTTATCTGTGGCGGCGAACATACAAATGTAAAAGTAAAGCAAGTGCTCATTTTTCTATCAGTTTACAGTGCCCATTCGCCTATTAGGTTACAGTGCTGTCACAGAGGGTTAGTTTGCATAGTAAGCGTCAGAGCATTACGCTGCGCACTGGGGTCGGGATGGAGCGCTTGCTATGAAAACTAGCCACCCGCAGCATCGGTGATGTGAAGAAAACTATCTCCTGGTGCTGCGGGCTGCAAGCGCTCTCTCCTGATCGCCCCAGTATGCAGTGACAGTTTTCTTCACATCATCAGCGCTGCGGGCGGCTAGTTTTCATAGCAAGCGCTCCATCCTGACCCCAGTGCGCAGCGTAATGCTCTGTTGCTTGCTATGCAAACTAGCCCGCTGTGACGGCACTGTAACCTAATAGGAGAATAGGAGATAATAAAAGGATAAAGGATAATAAAAGGGCCTATGTGCTAAGACCAATCACACAGCGGTCCTAGCGATGACATACAGGAGATAGGCGTGGCGGCCGCAGCATTTTTTAGCCTGATAAAAGCTGCTAGAAATTAATAAAAGGTATACCTGGAGAGTAATTCTAAAGCACTTTGTTACCCTGTGATTAGTTTATGGGGGTACAAATTCGTGACAGTGCAGGGTAGGGTATAGGGATGGATCTGGTCCACAGAGAATTTCTTATATTTGCATATTACAGTTTACATGCTTGTGAAAATACTTTGGACCAATGGAAAAATGATGCAAGTCGTATGGATGTGACTATGCAAGCCCATGCTGCACTCTCTAACTGTGCATAATTGGTTATCCAGTACTTAGGTGGTAAGTGAACTATGTAACTTATTAATTTGTTTCAGACTAAAAGTGGCTATTAACCCCTTAAGGACCTAGGGCATCCAGGTACGCCCTGGCTCCCAGGTACTTAAGGACCCAGGGCCCGTGGGAATTTCGGTCCCTGCCACGGGAACTAGAACGGGATGCCTGCTAAAATCGTTCAGCAGGCATTCCATGCAAATGCCTGGGGGGGGGGGGGGGCTAAAATCTATTCAGATGGGCGATTTCGGGCTTATCGGGTCTCTGATGACCTGATCGCCCGAAAAATAGGGATGATCGGATCTGTCAGAGACAGCTCTGACCATCCTGAAGGATAGGAGTAAGGTGGTGGGGTGCCACCTCCTCCTATCCCCTGCCATTGGTCGGTCAAGGCTGACCGGTGAATTGCAGGGCAGGTGCGGGGGGTAACAGTTCATTTCCCCTGCTCTGCCCGCCCCTGGAGGTCCGGGCAGACCAGGGGAAGATGGCTGCGGGAGCTGTAGTTTTGTAACATCTTGAGGGCTACAGTTTGGAGACTACTATACAGTGGTGTCCAAACTGTAGCCCTCCAGATGTTGCAAAACTACAAATCATAGCATGCCGAGACTGTCCAGGCATGCTGGGAGTTGTAGTTTAGCAACATCTGGCCCTTCAGATGTTGCCGAACTACAACTCTAAGCATGCCTGGGCATGCTTGGAGTTGAAGTTTTACAACATCTGGAGGGCTACAGTTTGGACTCCACTATAAAGGGGTCTCCAAACTGTTCTCCTCCAGTTGTTGCATAATTACAACTCCCAACATGCCCTTCGGCTGTCTGAGCATGCTGGCAATTGTAGTTTTGCAACACCTGGAGGCACACTGGTTGGGAAACATTGTCTGTTACCTAACTATGTGTTCCGCAACCAGTGTGCCTCCAGCTGTTGCAAACTACAGCTTCCAGCATGCACTGACAGACCGTACATGCTGGGAGTTGTAGTTTTGCAACAGCTGGAGGCACACTGGTTTCGAAACACTAAGTTAAATAACAAACTCTCAGTGTTTTGCAACCAGTGTTCCTCCAGCTGTTGCATAACTACAACCCCCAGCATGCACGGACAGCCAACCCATGCTACAACCCCCAGCATGCACGGACAGCCAACTCATGCTGGGAGTTGTAGTTTTGCGACAGCTGGAGGTTTGACCCCCTTCCCCATGTGAATGTACAGGGTATATTCACATGGGCTGGGGTTTATAGTGAGTTTCTCGCTGCAAGTTTGAGCTGTGGCAAATTTTCCGCTGCAGCCCAGCGGGAAACTCGCTGCAAACCCCCCCCCCCCCCCCGCCTGTGTGAATGTACCCTAAAAACACTGAACTACACTATACTTACACAAAATAAAAAGTAAAACACTACATATATACATACACCTACCCCCCCCCCTAAAATAAAAATGAAAAATGTAAAGTACAGCATTGTTTCCAAAACGTAGCCTCCAGCTATTGTAAAACAACAACTCCCAGTATTGCCGGACAGCCATTGACTGTCCAGGCATGCTGGGAGTTTTGCAACAGCTGGGGGCACCCTGTTTGGGAAACACTGCCGTAGGGTAATTTTGGAATTGGAGGCAAGTTTTATTCTTGCATCCGGGTCCATCCCTATGCAAATCCTTAATTTAGGCCTCAAATGCGCATGGCGCTCTCTTACATTGGAGCCCTGTCGTATTTCAAGGCATTTTGTTCATTTGTACAGCCCACTGTTCCAAAGATCTGTCAAACGCCATTGGGGTGTAAATGCTCATTGCACCCCTTATTACATTCTGTGAGGGGTCACTGTACCCCTTATTACATTCTGTGAGGGGTGTAGGAGGCTTTTTCTCCTATTACCCCTTGTGAAAATGAAAAATTTAGGGTAACACCAGCATTTCAGTGAAATAAAAAATGTATTTGCGCATCCGACTTTAACGAAAACTCGTCAAATACCTGTGGGGTGTTAAGGCTCACTGTACTCCTCATTACATCCCTTGAGGGGTGTAGTTTCCAAAATAATATGCCATTGTTTTTTTTTTGGTTTTTTTTGTTGCTTTTTTGCTGTCCTGGCACATTAGGGCTTCCTAAATGCGACATGCCCCCCAAAAACCATTTCAGCAAAATTTGCTTTCCAAAAGCCAAGTGTGATTCTTTCTCTTCTGAGCATTGTAGTATGCCCGCATTGCACTTGACGTGCACACATGGGGTATTTCCATACACAGAAGAGATGGGGTTACAAATTTTGGGGGACATTTTCTTTTACTACCCCTTGTAAAAATGTACAATGGGGAAAAAACAACATTTTAGTGGGGGAAAAAAACAATTCAGGGGTGTAGTTTCCAAAATAATATGCCATGTGGATTTTTTTTGCTGTTCTGGCACCATGGGGGCTTACTTAATGTGACATGCTCCCCAAAAAACATTTCAGAAAAACTCACTCTCCAAAATCCCATTGTCGCTCCTTGTCTTCTGAGCCCTCTAGTGCACCCCAGAGCACTTTACATATACATATGAGATATTTCCTTGCTCAAAAGAAATTGGGTTACAAATTTTAGGGAAATTTCTCTCCTTTTACCAATTCAAAAACTGGGTCTACAAGAACATGCGAGTGTAAAAAATGAAGATTTTGAATTTTCTCCTTCACTTTGCTGCTATTCTTGTGAAACACCTAAAGGGTTAACAAACTTTCTGAATGTCATTTTAAGTACTTTGAGGTGTGCAGTTTTTATAATGGGGTCATATATGGGGTTTCAAAGTAAAAAAAATACAAAATTTTAAAATTTTTAATAAAATTTTGGAATTTTTCACCAAGAAGCGATGCAAGAATCGACAAAAGTTTACCACTAACATAAAGTAAAATAGGGGGAGGCGTGGCTAGCGCCGGACGTGAGCGGTCGCATGGTGCTGTAGCTCCTGCTCATGCGCCTGTGTATTACAGACTTCTGCTTCTATCCTGGCTCATTTCTCGGTCCGGACCCGCTCTCAAGATACCCCCTAAGCTGGACCCGAACCGAAATAAAGGAGGGGCGGCCGCGGAGAGGCTCTGGGAGTTTGTCTGGAGTTTGAGGCTGTGAGGGGTCCTCGCCTCACAGCCTGGGACTCCTGCAGTGGGGGAGACGAATCCTGAACCCACCCTGCGAGAGGTAACTGCGCAGTTGCTAGCGGCAATAGCCTCCTGCCAAACCACACTTACAGGGGAGCTGGAGGAGGTGAAGATTGATGTGGGGCTGCTCAGGCAAGATATGCAGGCCCTGAGGGAGAGGGTCACCCATGCGGAGGGTAGGATTTCCATTATAGAAGATACCCTGGCCCCTGTCCCTGCCTCTCTGACTGATATGACATCCCAGTTGGAATTATGCCAGCAAAACGCAGACGATCTCGAAAACCGACTGCACAGAAATAATATCAGGGTCATTGGACTGCCTGAACATGCTGAGGGTACTACCCCTGGGGCCTTCGAGGAGCAGTGGTTAAAGGACTCCTTCCCTGATGCGCCATTTTCTATTGCCTTCACTGTGGAGAGGGCGCACCGTGTCCCTGCTAAACCCCCTTCTCCTGGGGCCCCTCCGAGACCTCTGCTGGCTCGTATCCTGAACTGCAATGACCGTTATTTGATCCTCCGGATGGCACGGCGGACCTGAAGTACGACAATGCCAAGATTTCCATCTTTCCTGATTTCTCCGCGGATTTGCAACGTCGCAGAGCTACCATTGTGGGGGTAAAAGAAAGCTGAGAGACCTCTGGATCACCTACGCTATGGCTTATCCGGCTAGATTACATATTGTGGATGGTGACCGTACCCTCTTCTTCAATGATCCGGGAGAAGCTGCTGATTGGGTGCGCAGACAGCGGGGATCCCCTCGACGCTGAGCCCTCCTGATGATGGTGCTCCACCTGGCTTCCTGAGATTCCTGTTCCTCAACCGCTGATGAGTACTTTCTCCTTCTCCCTCCTTCCCCTTTAATTCCCTTCCTTCCCCTGACCCTGCGTTGGATCGCCTTCATGTGACACCGCCACTGTCTCCACTATCTGCTTCTACTCCTCTGGCTTCCTTCCTATCTGAGGTAGGCTGGTTAGATGTGTTTAGATGTAAATTCCCTTGCCTTTTACAATATTCATGTTTCTCCATTGGTAGTAATTCCCTTTCCCGTATTGACTTGGCATGCTGTAATCCCTCCTTTTATGCTCTGGTCACGCATGCCTCTCTTGAGACCCGCGCTATCTCCGACCATTCTCCTTTATTGGTGGAGATATCGTTGTCCCAGGAGACCTATGCCCGTAAGTGGAAGGTTCATCCCTTTTGGTTGTAGTTAATTGGCCCACATGATCGAATACCTGATCAACTCCAAACATTTCTGGTTATTAATCAACCCTTGGGGTCTGCGGCCCTCCTGTGGGAAACACTTAAGGCTTATCTCCGAGGTTGCTTAAAATCCACTATTTCATATCTCAAGAGGGAGACTGGTATCAGGGAGACAGAGCTGACCCACACCTGTTCTGACTTGGAAACTGCATATGTAGCTGACCCTACTGAAGTGAATAAACATGCCTGGCTTACTATTGGTCGCCAGTATATGCTGCATCTTAATGAAAAAATGAATCGTAAATTATTCATTTCCAAACAATTCTATTTTGAGCATGGTAACCAGTCCAATAAATTATTGGCCCACCTGGTTAAACAGAACCAGGTGGCCCCCCCGATTCTTAGGATAGCTTCTGAGACTGGTCAGCTATTAGTGGATAACTCGCTGATTGCTCAGCGCTTCGCTCAATTCTATTCTACCCTGTATGCCTCTCAGGTGCGATACTCTTTGTAGGAATTGACCTCCTTTCTAGACTCCATTCAGATTCCGGTGTTGGCCGCAGATTCTGTCTCCCTCTTGGACTCCCCTATTACCGTGGAGGAGATATCTGATGCTATTGGTGATATGCAGTCTGGTAAGGCGCCCGGCCCCAACGGCTTGCCGGTGGAGGTTTATTCCCGGTATGCTTCTCTTCTACAATTGCCACTGAAAGCCATGTATGATTATTCCTTTGAGGTCTGCCGCCTTCCATCTTCTTTATATGATGCTAATATAGTTGTCCTTTTGAAACCAGATAAGGACCCCCTTGAGTGTGGCTCTTATAGACCCATCTTTGGTCAATGTTGATTATAAGATTCTTACAAAAATTCTTGCTAACAGGCTGAATAAAGTTATACTTTCCATTATACATGGGAACCAGACTGGTTTTACGCCCGGTAAATCTACCACGGAGAATATCCAGAGGGTCCAGGTTGCGATCCAAATTGGGGGTGCGCTGGATGAGGATTGGGCCCTGGCCTCTATTGATGCAGCTAAGGCCTTTGATTCTGTAGAATGGGTTTATCTTACGGAGGGCCTAGGACGTTTTAGCTTTGGTCCCCGTTTTATCAAATGGGTGTCCATTTTATATTCCTCTCCCCAGGCTCGTGTACTGGTTAATGGCCTTCTTTTGGAACAGTTTGCCTTGGGTAGGGGAACTTGTCAGGAGTGTCCTCTGTCTCCGCTTCTTTTTGCGGTGGCAGTGGAGCCCCTGGCCCTTCTCCTTCGCCAGGATCCGTTGTACTTTGGTATTACTATAGACGGGAGGGAGGACCGCCTCCGCCTATATGCCGACGATATGGTTCTGTTTATGTCAAGACCTAGTGTCGCGCTCCCTTATGCTCTTTCTGTGATTGATAGATTTGGGTCTTTTTCTGGCCTCCGCATTAATTGGGCGAAATCTACTTATATGCCTCTCCGGCAGCGACCTGGCCCCTCCACTCTATGTGGTTTGCCTGTAGTATCCCAATTAAAATATTTGGGCATTGTCATGAACAGGGACCCTCTTCAGGATGCCCCTTCTAAATTATGTTAAATGTGAATTTCAGGTCTGTGGGGCTCTTCCTCTGGCAGTCCCGGGAAGAATAAATTTAGTAAAGATGATAGTTCTCCCCAAACTTCTATGTATTCTGGAACACTCTTCTAATCCTGTCCCTATGTTCTTTTTCAAATCTGTTGACTCTCTACTTCCCTCCTTCATCTGGGGCTCGGGCAGGTCCAAACTTAAACTTTCCACCCTACAGCGCCCTAAGGACCTTCGGAGGGTCCGCACTACCTGATTTTAATTCGTATTACATGGCGGGCCAACTGCGTTATCTTCGGCATTGGGTCTCTCCGGATTCCCCGCCGAACGCGGAGCTACACCTTGGGGCTCGGTTCCACGCGCTCCTTTTTGGAAGGTGCCCCTCCCCGCACACGCAAACTCCTCCCTCTACATAAGCTGGCACTGCAGGTCTGGCGTCAGGCACAAACACTAACCTCCTTCACGGACATTTAAGCAAACTCCTCCCTCTACATAAGCTGGCGCTGCAGGTCTGGCGTCAGGCACAAACACTGACCTCCTTCACTGACATTAAAGATGATCTGCCCCTCTGGCACAACCATCATCTCCCCCACCTGACAGAGGCTTTGGATCCCCCCTTTTGGTTGGCTCATGGGGTGACCAAAGTGGGGGACCTGTATCAGCATGACGTTTTGAAATCCTTTACTCAACTCCAAACTGACTGCGGGATCCCCCGGGAGGCCTTTTATAGATATCTACAACTGCGACATGCCTTGACTGCTCAATTCCCCTCCCAGAAACCTCCCATATCGACGTATCCCCTTATTGGTATTCTACAGTCCCAAGGGCCACGAGGTTTGATCTCAGCACTTTACACACATCTTACTAGGTCCAAAATTGCGAACACTACCGACTCGGTGGAGGCCTATTGGAAGGCATGCGTCCCTTCACTCACTGCGGAGGACTGGTCGGAGGTCTTGCCCTCTCAATTAATGGTTTCTCCAGCTGAAAATAACAAATTAATTCAGCTTTATATAATCCATCATTGTTATCTTACTCTGATACGTTTACATAAAATGGGACGGATGCCTTACGATGCCTGCCACAGATGTCATTCACCTAGAGCTGACTTTTGGCACATGATATGGTTATGTCCCCTTATGCAGACATACTGGTGCGAGATTATTGATTTCTTATCCTCTCTTATCTCTATCCCGGTCCCTATGGATCCTCTGATATGCCTGTTTGGTCTGCTCCTTGAAGAATCTTGTCAACAACACATGAGGATATTTCTCCGGGAGGTCTTGTTCTTAGCCAGAAAGGCAGTAGCCCTGCCCCTGGATGGACCCCCGCCCACCTTCTCTCTCCCAGTGGCGTAAACTGGTCAATGCTATTCTCCCCTATGGTCTTTAAACATAGAAAATGCCCTGATAAGTTCCTCAAGGTATGGGGCACCTGGTGTGGCTCTCCTCTTACCAGATACTCCCCCTCAGCGTTTACTTCTCTACTGTCTTCTGGTGATTTTGGCTCTCCCTTCTAACGCCCCTCTCACCTTTTCTTAGCCCTGTTCTCCTCACCCCTCTATTCATCTGCTTCCTTCCTACCTCCCTAATCTCCACGGCTATGGGGTGTCAGCCGTATTTGATACTCCTTCCTGATCGCTTTGTTTCCGCAGTAGCTAATTTATGTAATGGGTCCCTGCTGATGTATTGCTATACTGAGTGGTAGTGCTTTTAGTTTTGTTTTATGTTCTTTGGTTGGGTTTTGTACCTCCTGCTGTTGCTCTACACTGACGGGTTTGTGTGTCTCAGTGATCCTGTATGTCTTATATCCACCCTTTTTCTGTCATGCGATTGACCACTGTGTGGAGTTGTTGTATATGCTTTATTCAAACTTCAATAAAACGAGTTTAAAAAACATAAAGTAAAACATGTCACGAAAAAACTATCTTGGAATCAGAATGAAAAGTAAAAGCATCTCAGAGTTATTAATGCTTAAAGTGACAGTGGTCAGATGTGCAAAAAATTCTCGGGTCCTTAAGGTGAAAATGGACTGGGTCCTTAAGGGGTTATCCAGTTTAGCAAAATGTATCCCCTGCAGGATCCCCCGCAATCTCCTGCATGGTGCTCCGGCTCCACTCATGCACAAAGCAGAAGGTCAGCACACTCCCTCTATGCATCTCTATGGGAGAGCCAAAGCGCTGTACTTGTGTATTTCCTGCTCTCCCATAGAGATGCATGGAGGGCGCGTGTCAACCACAGCTTCATGCAGTGGCCTACACAGCTCCATATATGAAGAGAGCAGCGCGTCAGGCAGGAGATCGCTGGGGGTCCCAGCGGTCGGACCCCCCCAACCTGACACTTATCCCCTTTGGATAGGGGATACATTTTTCTAAACTGGACAAGTCCTTTTACTACAGAGCACAAATATAGCACTTTTGTCATATGGGGCATACTATTTAATCTCAGAGATTTTAAGGCTCCCCAAGTTATAACAATAAAATAGCAGCCAGATAACACTCCTAATCCTAAATTATTTTTATTTTAAAACCCTTTACTGAACTGATTACAGTTATTCTGGCTAGAAATCTGTATTGATATTATGCATTGTTTTCATATCTTGCCTAAATACATTTACTCTTCAGTAATAATTGTAATTTCTTATGTTTTTCTGTTTACATGTACCATGTTGTTCCAGGACCCATATATAAACCTGACCATCTTAATTATCCTTCTACTCTTTCCTTTTCTCCATTTGCCATTGTTCTACACTTGAAGGGCACTGCTTGGCAACAGTTGCTGAGGTGCCAAACTCACAGAAGATGTCGATGTTTAACCCGTCACACAATCTTTTGTGTTGTGTTACTGAGACCAAGAATTAGCTGGCGGGTTAACAGTTAGCAATCCTATACAATCAGCTGAATGTACACATCTGTAGTTTATTGTTAAAAATATTACACTATGCCTCACTAGTGAACTTTGACTGTGTAAGCTACATGTTGTGGAGTACAGGATAAGAAATTGACGTAGATCCTGGACTTTATATATCAGCTATGTGGATACACATCATTGGGATATGTCCATCCTGTGGTTTATTTGAATTGGAGCATTGTGCTAAAAAGTATTACTCAACATTTTTCACAACAGAGAATACTGCTCACTGTGACATTTAAAATGTAATACAATATTTATGAAAACTGTCTAAAAAGATAAATTGTAAGTGTTATCCATAACTACCAATCACAGCACACCTCCCATTGATTGTGATAAGACTCCGCTGCACAGTTCACACTACAGAATTTCCGTATCAGAAGTTGCGGAATATGCATTCAGCCGAAAGACTGACTATGTTTCGCTCCAAAGAATGGCTCTGCAGTGAATGAGATGGCACTTAATATCCGCTCGTACATCAGTGGAAATTCAGCATGGAATTTCTGTAGTGTGAGTGAGTCCTAACAGTATCACTGTGATATTTAAAGTAAGTTACATAATATCGAACCACTTCCATCTATTAAGAAAAAGTAATCTGTTAAACATGTTGACATCATTTTATTGGGATGCATGGAATCCATGTGCCCCCCTCTCCCAATGTCCATAGCAATATAAAAGAAACCAAGCCAGGACTAATTGCTTGGGCTACATAATAAAATGGTAATTCTAGTCATGACACATTTCTATAAAACTGTCAAGGCTCTGATATTGTATGCACATACATTTGACATTAGCATGGTTATAAATATTTCAAACATTATTTCAAAAACAACTAAATAATGAATTTGCCCATTCTACACATTACACATCTCTTTATTCTTCTCACATCTACATGTAATAATACCTGGTGAAGAACAATAGCCTTGATTCACAGTGTGTAACCACTAGAGCATAACACAAAGTAACATCACACAAGTCTTCTTGCTAGCAGGACATCTGAAGTTATGGATGAATTTGTATTTTATGGTATAATGTTAGCAAAACAGAATGAAAGGACAAGTAAAGTATAATTATTTGTTAGCAATACTTTACAAAGCCTGTGGTTTAGACTGTCTCTTAGGAAAAGTATCACTATTAAAGGAGTACATGAAATGAAAAAGAGACAGGGAGAGACAGACGAGAGGCGCAGCCTGTGCGGTTATTCCAATAGGAATCGGTGCTGTGAAGTAAGTGAAACAGTGCTCACCTGGTGGTGTTGTACGCAGAGTACAACACCTAGTAGCGTGTATCACCCAGTTTCAGGGTAAGATGCTGGGAGCTGCCAGAGGTGATCCCGTGTCGGAGGTTGTCTCAGACCGGTGCAGGATGAGTGAGGTTGTCCTTTGGGAGCAAGAGAGAAGATCCTCGTAGCGGCGCTCGCTCGGTGGTAACTGGCGGTAGCCGAGTGAAGTATGTATAGCCTCAATCGGCATAAAGCGGAGCGGACAAATGAAAAAATAATAAGCCAAGAATTTTATTAAGGGACTACGCGTTGCGAGGGGCAAGACCCCCTCTTCATCAGGTCCAATGGTCATTGGACCTGATGAAGAGGGGGTCTTGCCCCTCGCAACGCGTAATCCCTTAATAAAATTCTTGGTTTATTATTTTTTCATTTGTCCGCTCCGCTTTATGCCGATTAAGGCTATATATACCTCCCTCAGCTACCACCAGCTACCACTGAGCGAGCGCCGCTACGAGGATCTTCTCTCTTGCTCGCACGGGACAACCTCACTATTAAAGGAGTAGTATTGTGAAAGTTTTCTTCATCCTATTGTGCCTGGGCTACAAAAAAAAAACAAAAAAAACATTAACTCACCTTCCTCCATTCCCCTGTTGCGCCGCTATAACTCTTCGTTCCTCCGATCCGGTCTTCTTCCTTCTTCTGTGTGCCTGGATCTTCATACTGCAATCAGCGTATAGCCGGCAGCAGCGATATCCCACCTCGGCTGGTGATAGGCTGAGCGCAGTGTCATGTAAGGAGCCCCGGCAGCAGGAAGAAGGCAGGGCCAAATCTGACCAAAGTGCTCTCTGCTGACACCTCAACCATGGCATGCAGTAGTAAAGGAGCACTGATAACACATATCAATGCTATGCTATGGCATAGCATTGATCAGTGTAGGCAATCCACAGAGGGCATGTAATAGTCCCTTATGGAAACAAAAAAATTGTGAAAAAAAAAGTCTTAATAATAATTCATTTGAATCGCCCCCTTATCAAAAAGTTTAAATAAAATTAAAATAATTTTTTTAATATAACAATGCCCTTCCAAAAAAAAAACATCCCTTTTCCCATTAAATAAATAAAAAAAAAAAAAAAAAAACAAAGTCACATGACATTCAAAAGAGTATTTGTAATTGGTGTTGGTGAGTACTAGGTTTTATTGGTACTTGTACTAGTTTTTAAAGTATGAAAAAAAAACGTATCCCTTATCCAAAGGATAGGGTATAAGTTTTATATCACGGGGGGTTCGAGCTCTGTGGCCCCCGGGATCTCCTGTTTGGAGCCCCGGCTCTCCTTCACAGAAGCACGTCACGACACCCGCCCGAAGCGGGGGCCGCCAAGCCCCCTCTATATAGCTTTATGGGAGAGCCGAAGAGTGCCGAATGGCTCTTCCATAGAGCTATATGGAGGGGGCGTGGCGGCCCCTGCTTCGATCGAAGGTCATGAGGCGCCACTTTAAAGGAGAGTCAGGGTTTCCAAACAGGAGATTGTGGGGGGCCCCAGTGCTCAGACCCCCCGCGATCTAAAACGTATCCCCTATCCTTAGGATAGGGAAAAGTTTTCTTCCATGATACTTCTCCTTTTTTTAAAAATGGTATCTGCACATCCCTAGTACAAGCCATTTTCCAAGAATTTATTTACAATGTCTAACAAGATATACTTCAGCAGTATGAAGTAGTATCCCTGGATGACATTCTAATTCACTCTCCATCCTTGGAGGCCCACAAAGGGGATGCCAACCAGGTTGTGAGAAAATAGTCTGTATTGCGAACTGAAAAAAATGTGAATTCCACATAGCCCAAGTCACTTTCCTGGGTTATGTGAGTGCTGCATAAGGGGTTTGCGATGGACCCACAGAAGGTATCGGGCAGTACTACAATAGTCTTGCCAGGACAATCTACGTTTTTACAAAGGTTTTGGGGTTTTGCTAATTGCTACAGAAAGTTCATACACATCTTTCCTCTGTAGTAAAACCTAAAACCAATTTGATATGTAAAGATGGCAAAAATGTGTGGTCCATGGCTGTGATATCTCAATTTGAAACCCTTAAAACTGCTTTAACCACAGCACCCTCTTGTTTAACATCTTACCCCAGAGAAGCTATTACATCTTTGTGCATATTTAGGAAACTGGAGATTGGGGATTGAGAGTTGTTGGTAATAATTTTGTTCACGCAAGGAGTGGCGGCACTTGCTTGAAGATACTACTTATTGTAATACTTATGGACCACAAAAACTTCTCTGAAGCCAAATATTTAGGCTAGGTTCACACTACGGAATCTCCGGGCAGAAAATTTCCGCCTGGAGATTCTGACTGAATCAGTCGGCGCTAGGACTGCACTGACACTGCAGTCTCCAATAGACTGCAATGTGTTCCGCGAGTATTTCCACCTGAAGAATGAGCAACACCATTCTTAACCTCTTCAGGACATAGGGCGTATGGATACGCCCTGCATTCCGAGTCCTTAAGGACCGAGGGCGTATCCATACGCCCGTGGGAATTCCGGTCCCCACCGCTAGCCGGTTGGGGACCGGAGCCGGATGCCTGCTGAAATCGTTCAGCAGGCATCCCGGCATATCGCCCAGGGGGGTCATTATGCCCCCCCATGTCGGCGATCGCCGCAGATCGCTGGACAATTCAGTCCAGATATCTGCGGCGATTCCGGGTCAATCGGGTCTCCAGTGACCCCGTGACCTGGAATTACTGGCTGTTCGGGGCCGTCTCTGACGGCCCCGAACAGCCAGAGCCTGCAGGGGTGAGGTGGCACTGGTGCCACCTCACGATCGCCCTGATTCGTCGGCCGGATTACCGGCCGACCAATCAGGGCGCCTGCTGCGGGTGTCACTCCCGCACCCGCTCCGCCCCTCTTCCGGAGGACGTGAGCGGGACGTGCCCCCCGGGTGCTGGGCACCCCGATCCCCAGTGTCAATGTTGGGATCGGGGCCCCAGGAGCAGCGGCGGCGACGACGAGGGACTGACCTGCGCGGCGAGGATCGTTGGAGGTGAGTGACAGCCTCCTGCTGTTGCTTAGCAACAGCTCCCAGCATGCAAAAAGGGCATGCTGGGAGCTGTAGTTATGCAACAGCAGGAGGCAGACCACCACAACTCCCAGCATTCCCTTATGGGCATGCTGGGACTTATGGTTTTGCAACAGCTGGAGGCACATTTTTTCTATGGAAAAGTGTACCTTCAGCTGTTGTATAACTACAACTCCCAGCTTGCACAAACAGCTAAAGTGCATGCTGGGAGTTGTAGTGGTGCATCTGCTGGTTGCATAACTACAACTCTCAGCATGCCCGTTGGCTGTCGGTGACTGCTGAGAGTTGTAGTTGTGCAACAGCTGAAGGCACACTGGTTGTGAAACTTAGAGTTTTTTTTTTTTACCTAACTCAGTGTTTCACGACCGGTGTGCCTCCAGCTGTTGCAAACTCCAACTCTCAGCATTCAATGTACACCATGCACCATACATGCTGGGAGTTGTAGTTTTGCAACAGCTGGAGGCACACTGGTTGTGAAACACTGAGTTAGGTCACAAACTCAGTGATACATAACCAGTGTGCCTACAGCTGTTGCAAAACTAAAACTCTCAGCATGTACAGTCTGTCAGCGCATGCTGGGAGTTGTAGTTTTGCAACAGCTGGAGGTCCCCCCCCCAATGTGAACGTACAGGGTACACTCACCTGGGCGGAGGATTACAGTAAGTATCTGGCTGCAAGTTTGAGCTGCGTCAAATTTTCTGCCGCAGCTCAAACTACCAGCGAGAAACTACTGTGAACCCTCGCCCATGCGACTGTACCCTAAAAACACTACACTACACTAACAAAAAATAAAATAAAAAGTAAAAAACACTACATATACACATACCCCTACACAGCCCCCCTCCCCTCCCCAATAAAAATGAAAGCATCTGGTACGCCACTGTTTCCAAAACGGAGCCTCCAGCTGTTGCAAAACAACAACTCCCAGTATTGTCGGACAGCCGTTGACTGTCCAGGCATGCTGGGAGTTTTGCAACAGCTGGAGGCACCCTGTTTGGGAATCACTGGCGTAGAATTCCCCTATGTCCACCCCTATGCAAGTCCCTAATTTAGGCCTCAAATGCGTATGGCGCTCTCACTTTGGAGCCCTGTCGTATTTCAAGGCAACAGTTTAGGGTCACATATGGGGTATTGCCGTACTCGGGAGAAATTGTGTTACAAATTTTGGGGGGTATTTTCTGCTTTTACCCTTTTTAAAAATGTAAAATTTTTGGCAAAACAAGCATTTTAGGTAAAAAAAAATTTTTTTTTTACATATGCAAAAGTCGTGAAACACCTGTGGGGTATAAAGGTTCACTTAACCCCTTGTTACGTTCCCCGAGGGGTCTAGTTTCCAAAATGGTATGCCATGTGTTTTTTTTTTTTGCTGTCCTGGCACCATAGGGGCTTCCTAAATGCGGCATGCCCCCAGAGCAAAATTTGCTTTCAAAAAGCCAAATGTGACTCCTTCTCTTCCGAGACCTGTAGTGCGCCAGCAGAGCACTTTTCACCCCCATATGGGGTGTTTTCTGAATCGGGAGAAATTGGGCTTCAAATTTTAGGGGTATTTTCTGCTATTACCCTTTTTAAAAATTTAAAATTTTTGGGAAAACAAGCATTTTAGGTAAAAATTATTATTATTTTTTTACATTTGCAAAAGTCGTGAAACACCTGTGGGGTATAAAGGCTCACTTTATCCCATGTTACATTCCCCGGGGGGTCTAGTTTCCAAAATGGTATGCCATGTGTTTTTTTTTTTTGCTGTTCTGGCACCATAAGGGCTTCCTAAATGCAACATGCCCCCCAAAAACCATTTCAGAAAAACGTACTCTCCAAAATCCCCTTGTCGCTCCTTCCATTCTGAGCCCTCTACTGCGCCCGCCGAACACTTTACATAGACATATGAGGTATGTGCTTACTCAAGAGAAATTGGGCTACAAATACAAGTAAAAATTTTGTCCTTTTACCCCTTGTAAAAATTCAAAAATTGGGTCTACAAGAACATGTGAGTGTAAAAAATGAAGATTGTGAATTTTCTCCTTCACTTTGCTGCTATTCGTGTGAAACACCTAAAGGGTTAAAACGCTGACTGAATGTCATTTTGAATACTTTGGGGGGGGTGTAGTTTTTATAATGGGGTCATTTATGGGGTATTTCTAATTTGAAGACCCTTCAAATCCACTTCAAACCTGAACTGGTCCCTGAAAAATACCGAGTTTGAAAATTTTGTGAAAAATCGGAAAATTGCTGCTGAACTTTGAAGCCCTCTGGTATCTTCCAAAAGTAAAAACACGTCAATTTTATGATGCAAACATAAAGTAGACATATTGTATATGTGAACCAAAAAAAAATGTATTCGTAATATCCATTTTCCTTACAAGCAGAAAGCTTCAAAGTTAGAAAAATGCAAAATTTTCAAATTTTTCATCAAATTTACGGATTTTTCACCAAGGAAGGATGCAAGTATCGCCAAAAATTTACCACTATGTTAAAGTAGAATATGTCACGAAAAAACAATCTCGGAATCAGAATGATAACTAAAAGCATTCCAGAGTTATTAATGTTTAAAGTGACAGTGGTCAGATGTGCAAAAAACTCTCCGGTCCTTAAGGCCAAAATGGGCTCCGTCCTGAAGGGGTTAAGGAGGAAATTTTCAAGCGGATTTTCTGTTCACAAATTTCACTTCACAAATTCTGAAGTGTGAATTTGTGAATGGAAATCCATTCACTATACTATACATTTTAGTAAGCGGAATTTCAGCCTGCAATTTCAAAGTGGAATTGCAGGCGAAAATTCCGTAGTGTGAACGTAGCCTAACTCTATGACAGGCTAGGTGGGCTCCCTTCCTTTCTTTCAATTACGTTGTCTCCTGGCAGTATCTTCTTGGCACTAAGAATGCGAAAGCCGATACCCTTTCTTGACAATTTTCCTAAATTTAAAGGACATCTGCAGCGTAATTAACACTTATCCCCTATCTACAGGATAGGGGATAAGTGTTTGATCGCGGGGGGTATGACTGCTGGGACCCCCTGTGATCTCCTGTACGGGGCCGTGGCTATGCCGTGGATCTCCCGTGCAGGGGGCGTGCAAGCCGCAGCATGACGTTGCGGCCGGCACGCCTCCTCCATACATCTCTATGGGAGAGGCAGGGAGGCAGTGTTCCTGTGTCCCCGTCTCCCCCATAGAACTGTATTGGGACGGGGAGGAGACGGGGCATCACCGTCGACCTCTAGGTCGACGCTACGCGCCTTCAGCGCTCACTATGAGCGCTAATGGCGGCACCCCATTACAGAGATCGAGGGGGGTCCCAGCGGTCGGACCCCCGCGATCAAACACTTATCCCCTATCTTGTAGATAGGGGATAAGTGTATATTGTGCTGCAGTTGTCCTTTAAGGAAGAGATTATTCCTTATGCCAGCTATACTGTATATGCTGATTGCATAATTCTCATAATTGTTGATCCCTTTGTCAATCACTTCTCAAAAATATGTTACTGTGTGAGTCTTAAAAAGCTGCCTTTGACTAAAGAGCCAGCCATCATATTTGCTCAGAAGGTCTTTTGATAAGGGAAGCCAGTATTCAACAGAGGGAGCAAGTCTACTGTATATCTAAATTCTGGTAAAGGTTTTGTGACCAAATAGGTTTCAAGCTATCATTCTCCTTGGCCCTGGCCAGAGTTCACTGTCATAAATGGGGGTTGGGCAGGGAGAAGTGAGGCCTAAGCTGTCCTTAGAAACACTCTCCCTGCCTACTTGCCCATCCGACCTAAATGATGGATTGACATCTTGGCACCGGTCCTTCCAGCGCTAAAGTGCAATGGCGTCAAGGTCAACAAAAACAAACAACAATGTAAATAGTCCGGGACAGGACAGAAACATAACGGGAAAACACAAAACAGCAAACAGATAAACCACGCAGGATATAAATACTAACAAAGCAAGATATATAAAACTAACATCAAGATAGATGGCAGATATGAATAAATGAACAAGACTAGAAATTTGGGGGACATTCGCTATCTATATGGGCTCAAGGAGATCAGACAGGCATCGCAGACCTCAGGGGTCAGTCCAACCTGCTTCTAACCCGATTTTCAATTTCTTTGGACCGCTGAAGGAGATTCCGGGAGAGCCGGCTGCCATGGCGGGGCAGTCCAAGATGGTGCGGGAGCCCAGCACTTACAATAACCCCACCTTCTCCAGTCTGACTGAGCAGCTATGGAACCCTGGCGCGGGCGCCGGACAAAGCACACACCACTTACAGACCCTGTGCAAACCAACTGCCCGAGGACCGGCTCTGCAGACGCCCGCTGCGCAAGCACCGGAGTCCTCCTTGGCGCCTGCATCCGGGACATTGTCCACTTCCTCCCTTGGCTGCCGGGACTCCGCCGTAGGCGCTGGTGTCCAGGCTCCACTGAAGGGGACCCTGATATTTCTCTCTGCACCTCTAGTGGGACAGATGAAGCTGGATACTGCCTGTTCCCGGCTGGGAAACAGGTATGAGGGACATGCCACTGGAGGGACCTGTTACACAGCCCCTGCCTGCCAGTGAACGGGACCACTCTTCACCCCACTGTGCCACTATGAGGGCTTCCTCTCCCACCCAGGAGCCCCCCCCCCCCAAATCACCTGACCTACTCCTGTCATCTTCAGAAGGGGATCTAGCTGGAGAGGAGGCTGCTATAAAGCCTGATACCCCAGTGGGGGGCACTGACCAACATTTCCCATCTGCCACTAGGTCACAGTTTCCAGACCCTGCTACACAGTGCCCCAGCCATTTTCCTGGGGGGCCTACCATAGACTTGAGCCACCCGCCTGACTGACACTCCGATCCTCCTGGCCAGCCGGCCAGGTTACAGGAAGCACGATCACGCTCATCTCCTCTCTTCCTCCCACAGCCCAAGCAGTGGCCCTCCTGAAAGACCATCCAGAGCTCCAGGCGCTCCGACGAAAGCTGATATGTTGGCCCTGGCTATGGATATGAGAAGTGCCTGGCGTCAGGATCTCCAACCAGTCCAGAGAGAAGTGTCAGACCTACAGGACGGTGTGTGGGCCCTGGAGGATTTTCAGGCATCAGTGTCGGCGACAGTCGCAGCAATGCAGGCGACCATTACCACTCATACACACACACATGAAGCTCTGGCGGATCATCTTGACGACGTAGAAAATAGGAGCCGACGGAACAATGTATGCCTTTGGGGGCTCCCAGAAGCCACCCGCTCGCAGAATCGGCTCCCCACTGTCAAGGGAATATTTAACATCATATTAGGTAGACTGCCTGAATCCCCCATCAAGATAGATCGCGTTCATCGAGCTCTGAGGGCTCCCAGTTCGGATCCTGCGCACCCTAGTGATGTTATTTGCCGTACCCATCGTTATACTCTCAAGGAGCAACTCATGCAAAAAGTGCGCCAACAAGGAGACCTGGACTTTGATGGTGCCACTATTCAGGTATATCCGGACTTGTCTAGATGCACACTCTGCCAGAGAGCTCTGCTCCGGCCCTTACTTCGCATTCTTCAAGATCGCCGCATCCCCTATAGATTGGGTTTCCTCTTCGCGCTACATGTGACTTTGGGGGATTCCACGGCTTGCCTCAGGATGCCTGGAGATCTACCTCGCTTCCTGGACACTCTTAACTTGCCACCCTTGTTACTACCTGGATTGACCTTCTTTAAGATCCATATATACCACACTCCCACAGTCAGGAATGTCACAAAGAGCAGCCACTGGGCGTCCGTATCCTGATTAGCCACGGCCCCAGCATCAGAGGAGACAGCGCCACCGCTCTGATGGACCACTGGCGGAACACTGACGGGATTAGCTATAGTCTTGCCGACCTGCTGTGGAACTTGTGCTCCTGACCCGCCCTCCTCATTTCCCTTTAACCCATAGTCTCCTTCCCCTGACCTTCAGTAGTTATCTTTTGCCCCCCCTCCCCCATCATATAGTTACCAAATACCCGGATCCCTTTAGGGACTGGAGTCTCATTAGTCATGGCCGTTGATGGTCCTCACTGTCTGCTTTGATAGTTCTACTCTCTTCCTGACCAGTGTTAGGCGTTTGTGTAGTTCCTGTCCTCTGTCTCCTATATATCATCCCCACCACCACCCCTCACCCCTTAGGGCAGGTGTGTGTTCTACACGCCTATTTGGCAGACGAAACTTTTGCGACTAGTATACCTTTGCAAGTTTCCTTGTCATCCCGATCCCAGGAGAACTGTGAGTATAACTGAAATACACTTAGCCACTTTGAATGTTCAATAGTTCAACGTCCCTGAAAAGAGAGCCCAGGTGCTCTATCACATGCACAGGCGGAAGGTGGGCATCCTTTGTCTCCAAGAAACACATTTAAAAACGGGCCATATTCCTGACAGGCTTAGCTGCTACTGCCCCACTTGGCTCCACAGTTCTAATCCAGAGTCCCACACGAAAGGTGTCTCGATCAGTTTTCACCGCTCGTTTCCCTTTAGTGTTCAGGAGGTTTGCTCTGATCCTGAAGCCCAGTACCTTTATGTACGTGGTCAGGTTTTGGACCAAGTGGTGACAGTAGCGACTATTACGCCCCCAATTCCTCCCAGGTCACATTCCTGACACGAGCTCTAGAGACCCTGTCCTCTTTCGCCCGAGGCATGCTAGTCCTTAGTGGAGACTTCAGTGTCGTGCTACAACCGCTCCTGGACACATCCACACAACACTTGGCTGTTTCCTATTGTCAACTTAGTAGGCTCCGATGCCTTCTCCATTCCTTACAACTCTGCGACGCCTGGTGTCTTCACCATCCTACAGACAGAGATTACACCTACTTCTCCAGTTCCCATGGGACATATAGCAGAATTGACTATATATTCCTCCCTCACTACTACCTCCTCCGCTTATCCTCCACGTCCATAGGGAACATATGTGTTACGCCGAGCGCTCTGGGTCCCTGCTCCTCCCCAGAGCACTTGCGGCGTTCTCCTCTCTGCAGTGCCCCGGTCAGATCCGCTGACCGGGAGCGCTGCACGGTCACTGCCGGCGGGGATGCGATCCGCGTAGCGGGACGCGCCCACCCGCGGGTCGCATCCCAATCTACTCACCTGTCCCGTTCCCCGGCTGTCATGTCCCGGCGCGCGCGGCCCCGCTCTCTAGGGCGCGCGCGCCGGCTCTCTAAGATTTAAAGGGCCAGTGCACCACTAATTGGTGCCTGGCCCAATCAGTGTCAATTAGCTTCCCTGCTCCATGTAAATGAAAACCCACTTCCCCTTCCTTTCCTTGCCGGATCTTGTTGCCTTGTGCCTAGTGAAAGCGTTTTGTGAGAGCCTTTAACAGTGTTTCCAGACCTTCTGCCGTTGCCCTTGACTACAATCCTTGCCGCCTGCCCTGACTTTCTGCTACGTCTGACCTCGCCTCTGTCTAGTCCTCCTGTACCATGCCAGTCTCAGCAGTCAGTGAGGTTGAGCCGCTACCGGTGGACACGACCTGGTTGCTACCGCCGCAGCAAGACCATCCCGCTTTGTGGCGGGCTCTGGTGAAAACCAGTAGCAACTTAGAACCGGTCATCCGGTACGGTCCACGCCAATCCCTCTCTGACTCAGAGGATCCACCACCAGTGTTCTCGCTGCATACCAGTCCGGATCCTGACAGTAGATCTGGCCATGGATCCCGCTGAGGTGCCGCTGCCAAGTCTCGCTGACCTCGCCACCGTGATCGCCCAACAAGGACAACAGCTGTCGCAGTTGACCACCATGCTACAGCAGCTTCTGCCTCTACAGCAGCAACCATCTCCTCCGTCAGCTCCTGCTTCTCCTCCGCAGCAAGTTGCCACTTCCAGACTCCGCTTGTCCCTACCTGACAAGTTCGATGGGAACTCTAAATTGTGCCGTGGCTCCAACGTCATGCCCCCACCCTCGACTGGACCACCGGGGAGATCAAAAATTGGGGTCCTTCTTGTCACAAATGATGCCTCACATCTGCTCCCACTTGTCTAACCCCTGAGGTTCCACCTTTACCATGCCCTCCCAAGGCTTACCAGGACTTTTCTGATGTTTTCTGCAAAAAGCAAGCAGAGATCTTACCTCCTCATATCCTCCTTCCTGGTACCACTCTGCCCCGTGGCAAGATTCACCCTCTGCCCCCCCTCCCCATTCCCACTTCTTCTGGAGTTCCTGCTGTAGATGAAGTAACCCAGGACTTCTCCGTTGCCTCTGTCTAGTCCTCCTGTACCACGCCAGTCTCAGCAGTCAGTGAGGTTGAGCCGCTACTGGTGGACACGACCTGGTTGCTACCGCCGCAGCGAGACCATCCCGCTTTGCGGCGGGCTCTGGTGAAAACCAGAACCGGTCCTCCGGTACGGTCCACGCCAATCCCTCTCTGACACAGAGGATCCACCACCAGTTTCCTCGCTGCATACCAGTCCGGATCCTGACAATATGTCTTTCTGACCATGCTCCAGTGTTCTGCTCCATTAATGTCCCTTCTTTAAACACTCCCCAATTTACGTGGCACCATAATGAATCCCTCTTACTTGATCCTCTCTGTATGTCCGAATTGAAAGCGGAGATTACTCATTTTGGCGCTGATCTTTCTATGAATGTGGGAACAAACCTGGGAAATACCTGGCCAGAGCACTCGGAGACAAGAGAGTGGCATTGTACATCCCCTCCATTTCTACCTCTGAGGGTAAGCAGAGCTTTCTCACACCTGATATCCTGAAGGCCTTTGAACACTACTACACTGACCTCTATAATCTCCCATCTCTCTCTGTCGACTCACCACGCTTAGACTCTCTGCCTTCACTAGAGGACTACATTCAGGACACGGCCCTCCCCACCCTGTCAGGGGATACCGTTGCAGAACTAGAGACCCTGTTCACTGAGGAATAGGTGGAAGGAGTGATAGCCAACCTGCCGGCAGGCAAGAGCCCGGACCCTAACGGGTACACTGGGATTAAAAAACGAACTAACCTTCATGTTTTGCACCTTTAATATCATTGCCCCCACGACAGGATTCCCCCCCCCCCCTCTTTTCTCACCGCACACATCACAGTTATACCCAAGAAGGGTCGTGCCCCTAATCAATGCGCTAGCTACTGCCCCATATCTCTCCTCAACATGGACACAAAATTGTTTGCCAAATTGTTAGCGAATAGATTAGTGGCGGTCCTTGACCTCTGATTCACTCTGATCAGTCCGGCTTCATTTGCTCACGTGAGGTGCGTGATAACACAGTCCGTGCTTTCTCAGTAATACATCGGGCCTTAGCCCAGAATCAACCGTTAATGCTCCTCTCTTTATACACTGAAAAGGCGTTTGACCAGGTGGATTGGCGGTTCATGGAGGCCTCTCTTGCCCAGATAGGCCTGGGACCCACAATGTTGAGCTGAATAATAACCCTTTATGAAGACCCCAGAGTGCAAGTTAGGGTTAACGGATCTCTCTCCTCCCCCTTTCCCATCCGCAACGGCACGAGGCAGGGGTGTCCGCTCTCCCTCCTCCTTTATGTATTGTGTATAAAACACCTTCTGAATGCTCTGAGGAGGGACCTGGCTGTTACGGGTCTCCATGTGGGGGAGAGTGAGCATCTCTGTTCGGCGTTCGCGGACTACCTCCTCCTCTTCGTCTCTTCTACCCTGATCTCCAAGCCCACCATTACTCAGACCCTACACACATATTCTCGCTTTAGCAACCACAAAATCAATATGACCAAGAGCATTTTCTTGGTTAGGCAGGGTGAACATTCTGAAAATGAATATCCTCCCACGCTTGCTCTACCTTTTCCAGGTGGTACCCCTTACGCTCCCTCTCACATTCTTAAAAAAAAACTGGATACAGCAATTCGCTCCTTCGTTTGGGGCGGGGCGGTCTTCGAGGATTTCCAAACAAATTCTTACTAGAATAAAGCAGGCGGGGGAGCAGGCGGATGAGCATTAACTCATCCCTAGCCAGGGAGAATAGCACAGAAAACTGTTTAGACACAAATCTAGTGTCTGAACAGACCCTAAAACAGAAAAATAAAAAAACACAGAAAACAGACATTAAATTCGCCCTCAACAATGCTGTGAATTCATCCTTGGGCATGTTTCCATTTCTTGTTAACTACGGTTTCAAACTTTCCTTGTTACCTGTAGTGTTGCTCACGAATATTCGCAATTCGAATATTATTCGCGAATATCGCATATTCGCGAATTCGCGAATTTCGCGAATATAGCGCTATATATTCGTAATTACGAATATTCGTTTTTTTTTTTTGTTTTTCTTTTCACAGTACACATCACAGTGATCATCCCTCTCTGCTTCCAGCTTGTGTGGTGTAAAGAAGGCTCTAATACTACTGTGTGAGACTGGCGTGCGAAAATTTGCATATGCGAAAATTAGCATATGCGAATTTTCGCATATGCTAATTTTGTATATGTTAATATTCACATATGTTAATTTTCGCATACGCGAATCTTCGCATACGCGAACTTTCGCATATGCGAAAATAAAACAAGACTATAACGAATATATGACGAATATTCGTCCATATATTCGCGAATATTCGCGAATTCGAATATGGCCTATGCCGCTCAACACTAGTTACCTGAATCCTTTGTACCAGTAAACATTCCAGCATTGTTTAATTCCTTGTAATCAATACAAGGCCTGTGAATTCCATATTTTTTCCCAATAAAGAACCCCCCCCCCCCCCCCATCAGATATAATGAAAGACAAATGTGACCTTTTTTGTAAACTTTCTTGAATATAATCTTTTACAGCAAAAGAAAAACATTTCTCAAAACATTTCTCAAAACATTTGGGTTTCACTTGGCTAGTTCTTCAGAAGAAAACAGGGTTATGAGACTGAAACCATTGCATACCAAAGATTAAATCATGTCGTAATTAAAAATAGAGAACAAGTTTCAGAGTGTACAAGCACCTTTTAAATGTTGATGTCAGGTGTACAGAATTCAATAAGACCTTTGGCCTTATAATAGAATCTGGCATTGAATATGTTCAATGCCACATTATTTCAGTTCTTAAAATGCTACTTTTCATCAGTATTACAGAACCTAAAATAGATACCAAAATGTAATTAATTAGTCACTGGTTATGTAACCTGGTGGCTCTTACGTAAACACTTAATGTCTCATTTATCATTCAGCAGTAAAAACTAAAGTACAATGAACCCCCTGTATGCACTGATAGCTGTTAAGTCTAGTAGGACTCAAGCCTTTTAAAATAACTATATTGTGGTATTCATTTCAAGGATTAATGCAGTATAAAACAAATTAACACATTCATGATATACCGTGGGGATCAAAAGTTTGGGCACCCCATGTAAAAAATTGTATTAATGTGCATAAAGAAGCCAAGGAAAGATGGAAAAATCTCCAAAAGGCATCAGATTACAGATTAGACATTCTTATAATATGTCAACAAAAGTTAGATTTTATTTCCATCATTTACACTTTCAAAATGACAGAAAACAAAAAAATGGTGCCTGCAAAAGTTTGGGCACCTTGCGGAGTTAATATCTTGTACTGCCCCCTTTGGCAGGTTTCACAACTTGTAAACGCTTTTTGTAGCCAGCCAAGAGTTTTTCAATTCTTGTTTGAGGTATCTTTGCCCATTCTTCCTTACAAAAGTCTTCCAGTTCTTTGAGATTTCTGGGCTGTCTGTCACACACTGCTCTTTTAACCCCTTAAGGACACATGACGTACTGGAACGTCATGTGTCCACTCCCGATCTATAACGCGGGGCCACGGCGTTGCCTCACGTCATAGCAGGTCGGGCCCGGCCTCTAACAACGGCCAGGACCCGTGGCTAATAGTGCGCGGCATTGATCGCTGTGCCGCGCGCTATTAACCCTTTAGCCGCGACGTTCAAAATTGAACGCTGCGTCTAAAGTGAAACCGAAAGCATGCCGGCTAGCTCAGTGGGCTGTTCCGGATAGCCGCGGCGAAATCGCGGCATCCCGAACAGCTTACAGGACAGCGGGAGGGCCCCTACCTGCCTCCTCGCTGTCCGATCGCCGAATGACTGCTCAGTGCCTGAGATCCAGGCATGAGCAGTCAAGCGGCAGAATCATCGATCACTGGTTTCCTATGAGAAACCAGTGATCAATGATAAAGATCAGTGTGTGCAGTGTTATAGGTCCCTATGGAAGCTATAACACTGCAAAAAAAAAGTGGGAAAAAAAGTGAACAAACATCATTTAACCCCTTCCCTATTAAAAGTTTGAATCACCCCCTTTTCCCATAAAAAAGACACAGTGTAAATAAAAATAAACATATATGGTATCGACGCGTGCGGAAATGTCCGAATTATAAAAATACATCGTTAATTAAACCGCAAGGTCAATGGCGTGCGCGCAAAAAAATTCCAAAGTCCAAAATAGTGCATTTTTGGTCACTTTTTATATCATGAAAAAATGAATAAAAAGCGATCAATAAATCCTATCAATGCAAAAATAGTACCGTTAAAAACTTCAGATCACGGTGCAAAAAATGAGCCCTCATACCGCCCCATACATGGAAAAATAAAAAAGTTATAGGGGGTCAGAAGATGACAATTTTAAACGTATAAATTTTCCTGCATGAAGTTATGATTTTTTCCAGAAGTACGACAAAATCCAACCTATACAAGTAGAGTATCATTTTAACCGTATGGACCTACAGAATAAATATCAGGTGTCATTTTTACCGAAAAATGTACTACCTAGAAAGGGAAGCCCCCAAAAGTTACAAAATGTTTTTTTTTTTCAATTTTGTCTCACAATGATTTTTTTTTCCGTTTCACCGTAGATTTTTGGGCACAATGACTGAGGTCATTACAAAGTAGAATTGGTGGCGCAAAAAATAAGCCATAATATGGATTTTTAGGTGCAAAATTGAAAGAGTTATGATTTTTTAAAGGCAAGGAGCAAAAAACGAAAATGCAAAAACGGAAAAACCACCGGTCCTTAAGGGGTTAAGGTCTATCCATAGATTTTCAATTACGTTGAGGTCAAGAGATTGTGAAGGCCATGGAAAAACCTTCAGTTTACGCCTCTTGATGTAATCCCCCATGGATTTCGAGGTGTGTTTAGGATCATTATCCATTGTAGAAGCCATCCTCTCTTTAACCTGTTCAGGACGTAGGGCGTATGCATATGCCCTGCATCCCGAGTCCTTAAGGATGTGGGAAACCGCTAGCTGGTTGGGGGACCGGACCGGGATGACTGCTGAAATCATTCAGCAGGCATCCCGGCATTTTGTCGAGGGGGGTCCTGAGACCCCCCTATGTCGGCGATCGGAGAAAATCGCATGTCAATTCAGACATGCAATTTTCTCCTATTCCGGGCTGATCGGGTCTCTGTTCACCCGGAAAATAGGGATGATCGGAGCTGTCAGTGACAGCCCCGATCATCCTGAGGGATAGGAGCGAGGTTGCAGCGCTGCGATCTCCTCCTATCCCCTGCCATTAGTCAGAAATGAGCTTTGACCAATGGCAGTGCACGACAGGGGGTTGCCATGGAAACCCCCCCGCTCTGCCCCCCCCCTCTGGATGTCGGACAGAACAGGGGGGAGAACATGGCGGCCGGTACCTGCAAAGAAGATGCCGTGGGGTCTGCCGATCATTGGTGGAGACAGCGGAGATCAGCGGCGCAGGTAGGGAAGTGACCGTGGGGGGGGGAGGAAGGTGGCAGTAAAGGGGGGGGGGAAGGTGGCGATATTTGTAGGAGTTGTAGTTTTGCAACATATGGGGGGTCACAGTTTGGAGACCACTATTACAGTGGTGCCCAAACGGTAGCCCTCCAGATGTTGCCAAACTACAACTCTCAGCATGCCTATACTGCCAAGGCATGCTGGGAGTTGTAGTTCTGTAATGTCTGTCCCTTCAGATTTTGCAATTTTCAAGAAAATTTTGAAAATTGCTGCTATACTTTGAAGCCCTCTAATTTTTTCAAAAAGTAAAAACATGGCCATGTCACGTACCGGCAGGACTGGTAGTGGATCCTCTGAACCAGAGAGGCGATGACGCGGGTTGTACCAGAGGACCGGTTCTAAGTGGTTACTGGTTTTCACCAGAGCCCGCCGCAAGGCGGGATGGACTTGCTGCTGCGGTAACCACCAGGTCGTATCCTCCAGTAGCAACTCGACCTCTCTGGTGGCTGATATGGCGTGGTACACAGGGAGCAGGCAAGAGCGTATTCGGACGTAGCAGAGGTCAGGGCAGGCAGCAAGGGTTCACAGGCGAGAATACGGTACCAAAGGGTACGGCAACTGGCAAGGCAATAATCACTGTAGGGAACGCTTTCTCAGAGGCACAAAGATCAAGCAGGGGCAGGAAGGGGCAGGTGCCTTTTATTGGGAAATCACAATGGGAGGTGTGGAACCAGCACACCAATTACCGATGCGCTGGCCCTTTAACTTTACTGAAGCCGGCGCGCGCGCCCTAGAGAGCAGGGCCGCGCGCGCCGGGACCCAGGAGCAAGGAGCGCCGCGCGGGGAGCTGGTGAGATGAACGGGGACGCAGCGCGTGAGCGGGGACCAGCCACCACTCTAGCCGCCTCCCTGCCACAGTGAGACCCGCGCTCCCGGTCAGTGTGTTTGACCGGGAGACGCCGGGACTCCAGCACAGAGGACACAGGCAGCGGGCGCTCCGATCCGGAGGTGGAGACCGGAGCGCTCGCTGTGACAGGCCATTTTATGATGCCAACATAAAGTAGACATTGTATTTGGGAATCAATATAAAATGTATTTGGAATATCAATTTTCCTTACCAGCAAAGAGCTAGAAAAGTTAGAGTTAGAAAAATGCAACATTTTCAAAATTTTCATGAAATTTGGGGATTTTTCACCAAGAAAGGATGCAAGTAACAACAAAAATTTACCACTAACATAAAGTGGAATATGTCACGAAAAAACTATCTCAGAATCACAATAAACGGTAAAAGCATCTCAGAGTTATTAATGCATAAAGTGACAGTGGTCAGAATTTCAAAAAAGGGCTGCGTCCTTAACCCCTTAAGGACCCAGCCCAAATATACCTTAAGGACCCGGCCATTTTTTGAACATCTGACCACTGTCACTTCAAGCATTAATAACTCTGGGATGCTTCTACCTTTCATTCTGATTCCGAGATTGTTTTTTCGTGACATATTCTACTGTCACGATGCCGGCTGGCAGGAGGTGGATCCTCTGTGCCAGAGAGGGATTGGCGTGGACCGTGCTAGTGGACCGGTTCTAAGTCACTACTGGTTTTCACCAGAGCCCGCCGCAAAGCGGGATGGTCTTGCTGCGGCGGTAGTGACCAGGTCGTATCCACTAGCAACGGCTCAACCTCTCTGGCTGCTGAAGATAGGCGCGGTACAAGGGAGTAGACAGAAGCAAGGTCGGACGTAGCAGAAGGTCGGGGCAGGCAGCAAGGTTCGTAGTCAGGGTGGATAGCAGAAGTTCTGGTACACAGGCTTAGGACACACAAAACACTTTCACTAGGCACAAGGGCAACAAGATCCGGCAAGGGAGTGCATGGGAGGAGGTCAGATATAGTCAGGGACCAGGTGGAAGCCAATTAAGCTAATTGGGCCAGGCACCAATCATTGGTGCACTGGCCCTTTAAGTCTCAGGGAGCTGGCGCGCGCGCGCCCTAGAGAGCGGAGCCGCGCGCGCCAGCACATGACAGCAGGGGACGGGAACGGGTAAGTGACCTGGGATGCGATTCGCGAGCGGGCGCGTCCCGCTGTGCGAATCGCATCCCCGACGGCCATGACAGTGCAGCGCTCCCGGTCAGCGGGACCGACCGGGGCGCTGCGGAGAGAGAGACGCCGTACGCGCTCCGGGGAGGAGCGGGGACCCGGAGCGCTAGGCGTAACAGTACCCCCCCCCTTAGGTCTCCCCTTCTCTTTGTCCGGTAACTGCCCCCCCTGGGATGAGGACACCGGGAAAGGATGGAGGGATTCCTCAACGGCAGGCAGTACAGCAGGAGTGGGAATGGGGAGGGAGGGCAGAGGGCGAGGCCTGGCACGGGGCAGTGTGACACCAGGACGAGGGCCATGAGGAGGCACCGAGGCTTGCCTGAGTGGACTGGGAGGGGGGGAGAGGCACTTCTTAAGGCGGGCAGAGTCCATAACGACCTTAGGGAGACCGGATACAGGAGGAACCACAGGGTCACGGCAGGGAGTACTGGGAACCGGTTTAAGGCAGTCCTTGAAGCAAGAGGTACCCCAGCTCTTGATCTCCCCTGTGGACCAATCCAGGGTTGGGGAATGGTGTTGAAGCCAGGGTAGTCCAAGGAGAATTTCAGAGGTGCAATTGGAGAGGACCAAAAACTCAATTTTCTCATGATGAGGTCCGATGCACATTAGGAGGGGCTTCGTGCGGAAACGCACGGTGCAATCCAACCTGGCTCCGTTGACCGCGGAAATGTGGAGTGGCTTGACAAGACGGGTCACCGGGATGCGGAATTTATTCACCAAGGACTCCCGAATAAAATTCCCAGAGGCACCAGAGTCCAGGCAGGCCACGGCTGAGAGGGAAGAGCTGGCTGAAGGCGAAATCCGTACAGGCACCGTGAGACGTGGAGAAGCCGACTTAGCATCAAGAGACGCCACACCCACGAGAGCTGGGTGCGAGCGTGCGTTTCCCAGACGTGGAGGACGGATGGGGCAATCCACCAAAAAATGTTCGGTACTGGCACAGTACAGACAAAGATTCTCTTCCTTACGGCGATTCCTCTCTTCCAGGGTCAGGCGAGACCGGTCCACTTGCATGGCCTCCTCGGCGGGAGGCCTAGGCGCAGATTGCAATGGAGACTGTGGGAGAGGTGTCCAGAGATCTAAGTCTTTTTCCTGGCGGAGCTCTTGATGCCTCTCAGAAAAACGCATGTCAATGCGAGTGGCTAGATGAATGAGTTCATGCAGGTTAGCAGGAGTATCTCGTGCGGCCAGAACATCTTTAATGTTGCTGGATAGGCCTTTTTTAAAGGTCGCGCAGAGGGCCTCATTATTCCAGGAAAGTTCAGAAGCAAGAGTACGGAATTGTATGGCGTACTCGCCAACGGAAGAATTACCCTGGACCAGGTTCAGCAGGGCAGTCTCAGCAGAAGAGGCTCGGGCAGGTTCCTCAAAGACACTTCGAATTTCCGAGAAGAAGGAGTGTACAGAGGCAGTGACGGGGTCATCGCGGTCCCAGAGCGGTGTGGCCCATGACAGGGCTTTTCCAGACAGAAGGCTGACTACGAAAGCCACCTTAGACCTTTCAGTAGGAAACTGATCCGACATCATCTCCAAGTGCAGGGAACATTGCGAAAGAAAGCCACGGCAAAACTTAGAGTCCCCATTAAATTTGTCCGGCAAGGACAGGCGGAGGCTAGGAGTGGCCACTCGCTGCGGAAGAGGTGCAGGAGCTGGCGGAGGAGATGGTTGCTGCTGCTGTAGCTGAGACTGAATCTGCTGTAGCTGCGACTGGAGTTGCTGAGTCATGGTGGTCAAGTACGACAGCTGGTGGTCTTGTTGGGCAATCTGTTGGGCTTGCTGGGCGATCTGTCGGGCTTGCTGGGCGACCAGTGTGGGAAGGTCGGCGACAACTGGCAGAGGAACTTCAGCGGAATCCATGGCCGGATCTACTGTCACGATGCCGGCTGGCAGGAGGTGGATCCTCTGTGCCAGAGAGGGATTGGCGTGGACCGTGCTAGTGGACCGGTTCTAAGTCACTACTGGTTTTCACCAGAGCCCGCCGCAAAGCGGGATGGTCTTGCTGCGGCGGTAGTGACCAGGTCGTATCCACTAGCAACGGCTCAACCTCTCTGGCTGCTGAAGATAGGCGCGGTACAAGGGAGTAGACAGAAGCAAGGTCGGACGTAGCAGAAGGTCGGGGCAGGCAGCAAGGTTCGTAGTTAGGGTGGATAGCAGAAGTTCTGGTACACAGGCTTAGGACACACAAAACGCTTTCACTAGGCACAAGGGCAACAAGATCCGGCAAGGGAGTGCATGGGAGGAGGTCAGATATAGTCAGGGACCAGGTGGAAGCCAATTAAGCTAATTGGGCCAGGCACCAATCATTGGTGCACTGGCCCTTTAAGTCTCAGGGAGCTGGCGCGCGCGCGCCCTAGAGAGCGGAGCCGCGCGCGCCAGCACATGACAGCAGGGGACGGGAACGGGTAAGTGACCTGGGATGCGATTCGCGAGCGGGCGCGTCCCGCTGTGCGAATCGCATCCCCGACGGCCATGACAGTGCAGCGCTCCCGGTCAGCGGGACCGACCGGGGCGCTGCGGAGAGAGAGACGCCGTACGCGCTCCGGGGAGGAGCGGGGACCCGGAGCGCTAGGCGTAACATCTACTTTATGTTAGTGGTAAAATGTTATTGATACTTGTATCATTTCTTGGTGAAAAATTCAAAAATTTGATAAAAAAATTGAAATAGCATTTTTTTAACTTTGAAGCTCTCTGCTTATAAGGAAAATGGATATTCCAAATAAATTATACATTGATTCACATATGCAATATGTCTATTTTATGTTTGCATCATAACGTTTACATGTTTTTACTTTTGGAAGACATCAGAGGGCTTCAAAGTTCAGCAGCAATTTTCTAATTTTTTACAAAATTTTCAAAATCGGAATTTTTCAGGGACCAGTTCAGTTTTGAAGTGGATTTGAAGGGCCTTCATATTAGAAATACCCCACAAACGACCCCATTATAAAAACTGCACCCCTCAAAGTATTCAAAATGACATTCACTAAGTGTGTTAACCCTTTAGGTGTTTCACAGGAATAGCAGCAAAGTGAAGGAGAAAATTCAAAATCTTCATTTTTTAAACTTGCATGTTCTTGTAGACACAGTTTTTGAATTTTTACAAGTGGGAATAGGAGAAAAAGCCCCCAAAATTTGTAACCCAATTCCTCTCGAGTAAGGAAATACCTCATATGTGTATGTCAAGTGTTCAGCGGGCGCAGTAGAGGGCTCAGAAGGGAAGGAGCGACAATGGGATTTTGGAGAGTGAATTTTTCTGAAATGGTTTTTGGGGGGCATGTCACATTTAGAAAGCCCCTATGGTGCCAGAACAGCAGAAAACCCCACATGGCATACCATTTTGGAAACTACACCCCTGAAGGCACGTAACAAGGGGTCCAGTTAGCCTTAACACCCCACAGGTGTTTGACAACTTTTCGTTAAAATCAGATGTGTAAATGGAAAAAATAAAATTTCACACTAAAGTGCAGTTTTCCCCCCAAATTTACCATTTTTACAAAGGGTAATGGGAGAAAATGCCCCCCCCCCCCCCAAATTTGTAACCCCATGTCTTCTGAGTATGGAAATACCCCATGTTAGGACATAAAATGCTTTGCGGGCAAACTACAATGCTCAGAAGAGAAGGAGTCACATTTGGCTTTTTGAAAGCAACTTTTGCTGAAATGGTTTTTTGGGGGCATGTCGCATTTAGGAAGCCCCTGTGGTGCCAGAACAGCAAAAAATACCCACATGGCATACTATTTTGGAAACTACACCCCCCAAGGAATGTAACAAGGGGTCCGCTGAGCCTTAACACCCCACAAGTGTTTGACCACTTTTCGTTAAAGTTGGATGTGTAAATGAAAAAAAAATGTTAGGACGTAAAATGCTCTGCTGGCGAACTATAATGCTCAGAAGAGGAGGAGCGCCATTGAGCTTTTGGAAAGAAAATTCGTTTCGAATGGTAGTCAGGGGCCATGTGCATTTACAAAGCCCCCCGTGGTACCAGAACAGTGGACCCCCCCACATGTGACCCCATTTGGAAACTACACCCCTCACAGAATTTAATAAGGGGTGCAGTGAGTATTTACACCCCACTGGCGTTTGACAGATCTTTGGAACAGTGGGCTGTGCAAATGAAAAATTAAATTTTTCATTTTTACGGACCACTGTTCCAAAAATCTGTCAGACACCTGTGGGGCGTAAATTCTCACTGTACCCCTTATTACACTACATGAGGGGTGTAGTTTCCAAAATGGGGTCACATGTGTCGGGGGTCCATTGTTCTGGCACTATGGGGGCTTTGTAAACACATGTGGCCTTCAATTCCGGACAAATTTTCTCTTCAAAATCCCAATGGCGCTCCTTTTCTTTTGAGCATTGTAGTTCGCCCGCAGAGCACTTTAAATTCACATATGGGGTATGTTCTTACTCAGAAGAGATGGGGTTACAAATTTGGGGGGGCTTTTTTTTCTATTTTACCTTGTGAAAATGAAAAATTTAGGGTAACACCAGCATTTTAGTGAAAAAAATGTTTTTTTCATTTTCCCATCCAACTGTAATGAAAATTCGTCAAACACCTGTGGGGTGTTCAGGCTCACTATACCCCTTGTCACGTTCCGTGAGGGGTGTAGTTTCCAAAATGGGGTCACATGTGGGTATTTATGTTTTTTTTGCATTTGTCAGATCCGCTGTAAAATCAGCCACCCCTGTGCAAATCACCAATTTGGGCCTCAAATGTACATGGTGCGCTCTCACTCCTGAGCCTTGTTGTGCGATCGCAGAGCATTTTACGCCCACATCTGGGGTATTTCTGTACTCAGGAGAAATTGCATTACAAATTTTGGGGGTATTTTTTTCCTTTTACCGCTAGTGAAAATAAAAAGTATGGGGCAACACCAGCATGTTAGTGTAAACATTTTTATACACTAACAGGCTGGTGTAGCCCCCAACTTTTCCTTTTCACAAGCGGTAAAAGGAAAAAAAGACCCCCAAAATTTGTAGTGCAATTTCTCCCGAGTACGGAGATACCCCATATGTGGCCCTAAACTGTTTCCGTGAAATATGACAGGGCTCTGAAGTGAGAGAGCGCCATGCGCATTTGAGGACTAAATTAGGGATTGCATAGGGGTGGACATAGGGGTATTCTACACCAGTGTTTCCCAAACAGGGTGCCTCCAGCTGTTGCTAAACTCCCAGCATGCCTGGTTAGTCAGTGGCTGTCCAGAAATGCTGGGAGTTGTTGTTTTGCAACAGCTGGAGGCTCCGTTTTGGAAACACTGCCGTACAAGACATTTAAAAATTTTTATTGGGGGGGACAGTGTAAGGGGGTGTTACGCCGAGCGCTCCGGGTCCCCGTTCCTCCCCGGAGCGCTCGCCTCATCCTCGTTGCTGCAGCGCCCCGGTCAGATCCACTGACCGGGTGCGCTGCGGTACCGCCTCCAGCCGGGGTGCGATTCGCGATGCGGGTGGCGCCCGCTCGCGATGCGCACCCCGGTCCCCGTACCTGACTCGCTCTCCGTCGGTCCTGTCCCGGCGCGCGCGGCCCCGCTCCCTAGGGCGCGCGCGCGCCGGGTCTCTGCTATTTAAAGGGCCAGTGCACCAATGTTGGTGCCTGGCCCAATCTTCCCAATTAGCTTAATTAGTTTCCACCTGTGCACTCCCTACTTATACCTCACTTCCCCTGCACTCCCTTGCCGGATCTTGTTGCACTTGTGCCTAGTGAAAGCGTTCCCTTGTTTGTTCCTAGCCCGTGTTCCAGACTTCCTGCCGTTGCCCCTGACTACGATCCTTGCTGCCTGCCCCGACCTTCTGCTACGTCCGACCTTGCTTCTGTCTACTCCCTTGTACCGCGCCTATCTTCAGCAGTCAGAGAGGTTGAGCCGTTGCTAGTGGATACGACCTGGTCACTACCGCCGCAGCAAGACCATCCCGCTTTGCGGCGGGCTCTGGTGAAAACCAGTAGTGACTTAGAACCGGTCCACTAGCACGGTCCACGCCAATCCCTCTCTGGCACAGAGGATCCACTACCTGCCAGCCGGCATCGTGACAGGGGGTGTATATGTAGTGTTTTACCCTTTATTATGTGTTAGTGTAGTGTAGTGTAGTGTTTTTAGGGTACTTTCGCACTGTCGGGTTACGGTAAATTTCCCGCTAGGAGTTTGCGCTGCGGCGAAAAATTTGCCGCAGCCCAAACTTGAAGCAGGAAATTTACTGTAAGCCTGTCCGTGTGAATATACCCTGTACATTCACATGGGGGGGCAAACCTCCAGCTGTTTCAAAGCTACAACTCCCAGCATGTACTGACAGACTGTGCATGCTAGGAGTTGTACTTTTGCAACAGCTGGAGGCACACTGGTTGGAAAACCTTCAGTTAGGTTCTGTTACCTAACTCAGTATTTTCCAACCAGTGTGCCTCCAGCTGTTGCAAAACTACAACTCCCAGCATGTACTGATCACCGAAGGGCATGCTGGGAGATGTAGTTATGCAACAGCTGGAGGTACCCAACTACAACTCCCAGCATGCCGAGACAGCTGTTTGCTTTCTTGGCATGCTGGGATTTGCAGTTTTGCAACATCTGGAGAGCTACAGTTTTTAGACCAGGGCACAGTGATCTCCAAACTGTGGACCTCCAGATGTTGCAAAACTACAACTCCCAGCATGCCCAGACAACAAACAGCTATGTGGGCATGCTAGGAGTTGTAGTTTTGCAAGATCTGGAGGGATATAGTTTAGAGACCACTGTATAGTGGTCTCAAACTGCAGCCCTCCAGCTGTTGCAAAGCTACATATTCCATTATGCCAAAACAGCTGTCTGGGCATGCTGGGAGTTGTAGTTTTGCAACATCTGGAGGGCTACAGTTTAGAGACCACAGTCTCAGACTGTAGCCCTCCAGATCAACTTACCGGCTTCCGTAGGATCCCGGGAGCCGTCCTCTTCTGACGCACGTCACGCTGCCCGCCGATCACCGTCGCCGCAGCCTCCGGATTGGTAAGTGGACGTCGGCGCCAGGTCCCCTATGGTTCCCTGTTCTGTCCCGCCTATTGTGGGTGGGCTGGACGGGGAAAAGTTAACCCCCCCGCTCCCGTTCTGCTATTGGTCGTCGCCTCTGATGATCAATAGCAGGCCAATAGCAGGGATAGGAGGGGTGGCACCCCTGCCACCTCACTCCTATGCCTACAGGGGGATCGTGGTTGTCTTAGACAACCACGATCCCCCTTATATTCCGGGTCACCGGGACACCATAGACCTGTATGACCCGGAATCGGCTCAAATCGCAAGTGTGAATTCACTTACGATTTGCGCCGATCGCCGACGGGGGGCATTTGCGCGGGGTGTCTGCTGATTGATATCAGCAGTCACCCCGGTCCGGTCCCCGCCCGGCGCGCGGCGGGGACAGAAAATTCCAACGGGCGTATGGATACGCCCTGGGTCCTTAAGTACCAGGACGTCAAGGCGTATCCATACGCCCTAGGTCCTTAAGTGGTTAAAGGGGTATTCCGTGAATTTTTTAATTTGACTATGCTACAGGGGCTGTAAAGTTAGTGTCGTTCATAATATAGTGTCTTTACCTGTGTGTGATGGTTTTCTCACAATTCTTATGGGATTTTCCCCCCAATATTTATTTTTAACAGCATACAAAATGACTGCTGTCTCGGATTTTTCCCAGCTTGCAATGCGGTCGAGACCTGACTCACTAGTCAGCTGATGACAGGGAGCCTGTCTGCTTCAATGGGTGGAGAGAGCAATCTGCAACTAATGCAACAGCTGTAGGCATCCTGATTGAAGACCACAGGTCTGTAGCTCATTTATGTTTCAATGGGTGGGGTGGCTGATGTGTGGGTAGGAGGAAAATGGTATCATGGGATTTGTAGGCAAACAAGACAGGAAACAGGAAATACAAGTTCACAGAAAGCTAGCCACAGTATTATGGTAATCTCACAGCATAGCCATTTAGCACAAGACAAGAGCAGATCCTTCCTAAGCATGTCCATAACTGTCTGCCAAGTACGTACTAAGATCACCTTATGCTGGATAACCCCTTTAAGGTGAAAATGATGCTTTTTCATAGATGGCATCAAGTTAGCATCCAAAATTTGCTGAAATTTTATTGAATCCATTTTTCCTTCTACTTGTGAGATGTTCCCTGTGCTGTTCCCTGTGCTGTTCTGTCTGATATTTTTCTTGGTCTTCCAGATCTTGCTTTAACTTCCACTGTTCCTGATGACTGCCATTTCTTAATTACATTCCGAACAGAGGATATTGACATCTGAAAATGTTTTGCTATGCTCTTATAGCCTTCTCCAGCTTTGTGAGCGTCAACTTTTTTCAGTTTCAGATTTCTAGACTGCTTAGAAGAACCCATGGTGCTGATTGTTGGGGTAAGGTCGGATGAGTCTGGGTGTTTAATACCTTTGAGATTGACATCACCTGGTCTTCCCAGATGATGATTGAGAACAATCCATGACACTGGCAGGTCTCAGCTTTGCAAAGGGGGCAGTGCATGCTATAAATTCTGCAGGGTGCCCAAACTTTTGCAGAAGCCATTTTTTTGTTTTCTGTTATTTTGAAAGTGTAAATGATGGAAATAAAATCTAACTTTTGTTGATATATTATAAGAATGTCTAATCTGTAATGTGATATGGCCATTTAACACCAACACAAGCACAGATCCTTGGTAAGCATTGTTACAGTGAGCGCTCCGGTCCCCTCCTCTGGATCGGAGCGCTCGCTGCCTCTGCCCCAGTCTGCGGCTTCCCTGCGCGTCCCGGTCAGACACGCTGACCGGGAGCGCAGGGTTTCCTCCATCGGGGATGCGGTTAGTGGCGGCCGGTCCCCGCACACACGTCGCATCCCGTGCCCACTTACCCGCGGTCCCGTCCCCTTGCGCTTCCTCCCGGCGCGCACGACCCCGCTCCTTAGGGCGCGCGCGCCGGCTTCATGAAATTTAAAGGGCCAGCGCACCATTGATTGCTGCCTGGCCCTTACTGTCTTATAAAAGTATCCAGCCCCTTCCTGCCCTCCCGGATCTTTGTGCCTCGTGCCTCAGAGAAAGCGTTCCCATTATTAAAGTGTTCCCTGCCTGTTGCCGACCCTTGCCCGTGACCACCACCTCTGAACCTGTGCTGCCTGCCTTGACCTGTTGCTAGTGACTACCGCTTCTGAACCTGTGCCGCCTGCCCTGACCTTTGCTACGTCTGACTACGCTTTTGTCCGTTCCTCCTGTACCGCGCCTATCTCAGCAACCAGAGGGGTTGAGTCGCATTCTGGTGGAACGACCTGGGGGCTACCTGCCGCAGCAAGACCATCCCGCTTTGCGTTGGGCTCTGGTGAAGACCAGTAGCTCCTTAGATTCCGTTCCCTGGGTACAGCCCACGCCATCACTCCTCTGGTCCAGTGGATCCACCTCCAGTCACCTGTCCGGACCGTTACAAGCATGTTCATCACTGTATGACACTTGATTACTAAAGTCACCTTATGTTGGATAACACCTTTAATTTTATTATAACTGGGGTAAAAGGAGCCAATTATGTAGATAACATTTAGATTCTCACTCTCACAAAATGTATCAAAAAGAGTAAAAAGTTTTGTTAAAAAAAATTTGTTCAGATAAAAGCTATTTTCCCTTATCCCTTCATACATGTGAACATTCTGCTTGGCCAAACATTTCTGTTTTCCTAAATTAATAGGGGAGGGGGAAGCTCCTAGACTGGCCTGGTAGCAGTCTCTCTCTCCAAGAACCCAAAGGATTGGGCAATTGAAATCTAACATGCCTGATCCTTTCCTCCCCTAAGTTGGCTTCCATACACATTATATTGACAGGTTCGGTTGACTTTTTTTAAATGTGTTAGAGAACCTTTATTCTAGAGCAGTGGTTCTTAACCTGGGTTCGATCAAACCCCAGGGGTTGGGTAAGTCAGTCCCGGGGGTTCGGTGGGGGAGGTCGCAACAGGACAGGCAAACCAAGCAATTGCTGGGGGACCCGAGCTGGCCCGGGGCCCCGAGCAGAGCCGGTATTTGCCCGTTCTGTAGCGACGGGGCAATTCCCCCCATCACTTACGTTTTAAGTTTAAAAATGTAGGGCCGCCGGGACATAGCGCACGCCGGGACGTCACTGACGTCCCGTGCGTGCGCCCATGGAAACAAAGGCACCGAGGACCGGAGGATAGAGAAGGAGGAAGACGCCCGCTGGCCAGCTTGGTAAGTGACCAGCGGCACGTCATCTTCGGTGCTCCGACCACCGGTCCCGAGACCTACTGCTATAGCCGGAGCGGTGGTCGGAGCACTGAAGTGGGCAGTACACAGGCATACAGCCTCCAGCCATACACTGTATATGGCTGGAGGCTGTATGTCTGTGGGGGAACACTGCCTACATCAGTGGTCTTCAACCTGTGGACCTCCAGATGTTGCAAAACTAAAACTCCCAGCATGCCCGGACAGCAGTTGGCTCTCCGGGCATGCTGGGAGTTGTAGTTTTGCAACATCTGGAGGCCCGCAGTTTGAAGACCACTGGCCTGCCTAATGTGGGGGAACACTGCCTGCCTAAGTGGGGGAACACTGCCTGCCTAATGTGGGGGAACACTGCCTGCCTAATGTGGGGGAACACTGCCTAATGTGGGGGATCTCTGCCTGCCTAATTTGGGGGAACTCTGCCTGCATAATGTGGGGGAACTCTGTCTGCCTAATGTGGGGAACACTGCCTGCCTAATGTGGGGGAACACTGCCTGCCTAATGCGGGGGAACACTGCCTGCCTAATGCGGGGGAACACTGCCTGCCTAATGTGGGGGAACTCTGTCTGACTAATGTGGGGGAACACTGCCTGCCTAATGTGGGGGAACACTGCCTGCCTAATGTGGGGGAACTCTGTCTGCCTAATGCGGGGGAAGACTGCCTGCCAATTGCGGGGGAACACTGCCTGCCTAATGCGGGGGAACTCTGTCTGCCTAATGTGGGGGAACACTGCCTGCCTAATGTGGGGGAACACTGCCTGCCTAATGTGGGGGAACACTGCCTGCCTAATGTGGGGGAACACTGCCTGCCTAATGTGGGGGAACACTGCCTGCCTAATGCGGGGGAACACTGCCTGCCAATTGCGGGGGAACACTGCCTGCCTAATGCGGGGGAACTCTGTCTGCCTAATGTGGGGGAACACTGCCTGCCTAATGTGGGGGAACACTGCCTGCCTAATGTGGGGGAACACTGCCTGCCTAATGTGGGGGAACTGTCTGCCTAATGTGGGGAACACTGCCTGCCTAATGTGGGGGAACACTGCTTGCCTAATGCGGGGGAACACTGCCTGCCTAATGTGGGGGAACACTGCCTGCCTAATGTGGGGGAACACTGCCTGCCTAATGCGGGGAACACTGCCTGCCTAATGCGGGGGAACACTGCCTGCCTAATGCGGAGGAACACTACCTGACTAATGTGGGGGAAAACTGTCTGCCTAATGTGGGGGGAACACTGCCTGCCTAATGTGGGGGAACTCTGTCTGCCTAATGTGGGGGAACACTGCCTGCCTAATGTGGGGGAACACTGCCTGCCTAATGTGGGGGAACATTGCCATTGTTGCGAAAATAACATGAGAGTGGCACTTGCCAAGGTAAAGCCGTGCATTTCTGAACTGGTCTCTGAAAGACAACAGCAGAAGTCACACTGATTTGCAGTAAACATTCATTATGTTTTTGTGTGAAAATCATGTTTTCAGGGTTTTGTTCTTTGTTCTTAATGGTTTTGTTCATTTTGTGCACCTATGTATAATTATATACTTAAATATATACCTCCTATGTTTTGAATTTGAAAAAATCATATTTTATTTTTCCAATTAAGAGGGGTTCAGTGAATGCGCATATGAAACTGGTGGGGTTCAGTACCTCCAACAAGATTAAGAACCACTGTTCTAGAGCACTGATTCCCAACTGAGGTGCTCTGACACCCTGGGGTTCCGTCCAGGGCCGGACTGGCCTAGCAGAATACCGGGAAAATCCCCGGTAGGCCGACCGCACAGTGGCCTGGAAGGGGCCGGCCTGTGTGCGGCCACACAGTGGCTGCTCACTCACACATGGTGCTGACACTAAGTCAGGACCTTGTGTGAAGCGGCCACAGAGAGGCGGAGCTATGAGCTGTAGGCTCCCAGCCCCGCCACTCAACCCAGAACCTGCGCATCCAGAGCGCAGTGATTCCCAACCGTGTTTTTTTTTTTTAAATGTATTTCCCTCCCCGGCGCCGCAGGGGGGAGGGAAGTTTGAGTGCGCTGTAACAGGACCTGCGATGATGTCACCGTCATGTGATCAGTCACTTGGAGGAGTCACATGATCAGGGGCTGCTGTTCTAGGCCTCAGCATACCCCTGCGGCCCAGAGAGGGGAAGTATGCGAAAGCTGCGCCGGGCCGGTGTAGTGACCCGTGCCGCAGCGTACACCTTCCCCCTGCGGTGCAGTGAATGATTGCCCTGCCGGAGAGGGGAAGAACGGAGAACAAAAATGGCTTTCTTAAGGTACTGTACCATGTCCATCCCCCCCCCCCCTCCCTCACCCATGTCCACCCCCCCCCCTCCCTCACCCATGTCCATCCCCCCCCTCCCTCACCCATGTTCATCCCCCCTCACCCATGTCCACCCCCCCCCCCTCCCTCAGCCATGTCCATTCCCCCCTCCCTCGTCCATGTCATCCCCCCTCCCTCGCCCATGTCCATCCCCCCTCCCTCACCCATGTCCATCCCCCACTCCCTCACCCATGTCCATCCCCCCCTCCCTCACCCATGTCCATCCCTCCTCCCTCACCCATGTCCATTCCCCCCCTCCCTCACCCATGTCCATTCCCCCCCTCCCTCACCCATGTCCATCCCCCCTCACCCATGTCCATCCCCCCTCCCTCACCCATGTCCATCCCCCCTCACCCATGTCCATCCCCATCCCCCCCACCCATGTCCATCCCCCCCCATATCTATCCTCCTGTCATTCATGTCCACCCCCTGTCCATCTCTGTCACCCCTGTCCATCCCCCCGTCACCCATGTTCACCCCCCGTCCATCCCTTTGACCACCCCCTGTCTACATCTGTCACCTATGTCCACCCCCCCCATTCACCCCTCTGTCACCCCAGTCCACCCTTCTTTGTCACTCCTGTCCACCACTCTTTTAACTGTTTGTCACCCTTGTTCACCCCTCTGTTATCCCTGTCCATCCTTGTGTCACCCATGTTCACCCCCCAATTGTCCACCCCTCTGACCACATACTTGTCACCCATGTACACCCCTCTGTTCCTTTGTCACCCCTGTTACCACCTTGTCTCTCCTGTCCATCCCTGACGCCCCCGTCACCCATGTACAGTCTTCTACACCCTTCTGTCACACATGTCCACTCCTCTACACCCCTCTGTCACCCATGTACACTACTCTACACCCCTCTGTCACCCATGTACACTCCTCTACACCCCTCTGCCACCCATGTCCACTCCTCTACACCCCTCTGTCACCCATGTACACTCCTCTACACCCATCTGTCACCCATGTACACTCCTCTACACCCCTCTGCCACCCATGTCCACTCCTCTACACCCCTCTGTCACCCATGTACACTCCTCTACACCCATCTGTCACCCATGTACACTCCTCTACACCCCTCTGCCACTCATGTACACTCCTCTACACCCCTCTGTCACCCATATACACTCCTCTACACCCCTCTGCCATCCATGTCCACTCCTCTACACCCCTCAGTCACCCATGTACACTCCTCTACACTCCTCTGCCACCCATGTACACTCCTCTACACCCCTCTGCCACCCATGTCCACTCCTCTATACCCATATGTCACCCATGAACACTTCTCTACACCCATCTGTCACCCATGTACACTCCTTTACACCCATCTGTCACCCATGTACACTCCTCTACACCCATATGTCACCCATGTACACTTCTCTACACCCATCTGTCACCCATGTACACTCCTCTACACCCCTCTGCCATCCATGTCCACTCCTCTACACCCCTCTGTCACCCATGTACACTCCTCTACACCCATCTGTCACCCATGTACACTCCTCTACACCCCTGTGTCACCCATGTACACTCCTCTACACTCCTCTGCCACCCATGTACACTCCTCTACACCCCTCTGCCACCCATGTCCACTCCTCTATACCCATATGTCACCCATGAACACTTCTCTACACCCATCTGTCACCCATGTACACTCCTCTACACCCATATGTCACCCATGTACACTTCTCTACACCCATCTGTCACCCATGTACACTCCTCTGTCACCCATGGACACTCCTCTACACCCATGTACACTCCTCTACACCCCTCTGTCACCCATGTACACTCCTCTACACCCCTCTGCCACCCATGTACACTCCTCTACACCCCTCTGCCACCTTTGTACACTCCTCTACACCCCCCCCCCTGTCACTCATGTACACTCCTCTACACCCCTCTGCCACCCATGTACACTCCTCTACACCCCCGTCACCCATGTACACTCCTCTACACCCCTCTGTTACCCATGTACACTCCTCTATACCCCTCTGTCACCCATGTACATTCCTCTACACCCCTTTGTCACCCATGTCCACTCCTCTATACCCCTCTGTCACCCATGTCCACTCCTCTATACCCCTCTGTCACCCATGTACACTCCTCTATACCCCTCTGTCACCCATGTACACTGCTCTACACCCATCTGTCACCCATGTACACTCCTCAACACCCCTCTGCCACCCACGTACACTCCTCTACACCCCTCTGCCATCCATGTACACTCCTCTACACCCATCTGTCACCCATGTACACTCTTCTGTCACCCATGTACACTCCTCTACACCCCTCTGTCCCCCCTGTCACCACCTTGTCACTCCTGTCCACCCCTGTCACCCCTGATGCCCCCCTGTCACCCATGTACAGTCTTCTACACCCCTCTGCCACCCATGTACACCCCTTTACATCCCTCTGCCACCCATGTACACTGCTCTACACCCCTCTGCCACCCATGTACACTCCTCTATACCCCTCTGTCACCCATGTACACTCCTCTATACCCCTCTGTCACCCATGTACACCCCTCTACACCCCTCTGTCACCCATGTACACTCCTCTACACCCCTCTGTCACCCATGTGCACTCCTCTACACCCATCTGTCACCCATGTACACTCCTCTACACCCCTCTGTCACCTATGTGCACTCCACTATACCCCTCTGTCACCCATGTACACTCCTCTACACTCCTCTATACCCCTCTGTCACCCATGTACACCCCTCTACACCCCTCTGTCACCCATGTACATTCCTCTGCAACCCATGTACACCCCTTTATACCCCTCTGTCACCCATGTACACTCCTCTGCACCCCTCTGTCACCCATGTGCACTCCTCTATACCCCTCTGTAACCCATGTGCACTCCTCTACACCCCTCTGTCACCCATGTACACTCCTCTACACCCCTCTGTCACCCATGTACACCCCTTTACACCCCTCTGTCACCCATGTACACTCATCTACATCCCTCTGCAACCCATGTACACCCCTTTATACCCCTCTGTCACCCATGTACACCCCTTTATACTATTCTGCCACCCATGTACACCCCTTTATACCCCTCTGCTACCCATGTACACTCCTCTAAACCCCTATGTGCACTCCTCTACACCCCTCTGTCACCCATGTACACTCCTCTACACCCCTCTGTCACCCATGTACACTCCTCTCACCCCTCTGTCACCCATGTACACTCCTCTACACCCCTATGTCACCCATGTACACTCCTCTACACCCCTCTGTCACCCATGTACACTCCTCTACACCCCTCTGTCACCCATGTTCACTCCTCTGTCACCCATGTACACTCCTCTACACCCCTCTGTCACCCATGTACACTCCTCTACACCCCTCTGTCACCCATGTACACTCCTCTACACCCCTCTGTCACCCATGTTCACTCCTCTGTCACCCATGTACACTCCTCTACACCCCTCTGTCACCCATGTACACTCCTCTACACCCCTCTGCCACCCATGTACACTTCCCTACCACCCTATGTCACCCATGTACACTCCTCTACACCCCTCTGCCACCCATGTACACTTCCCTACCACCCTCTATCACCCATGTACACCCCTCTGCCACCCATGTACACTCCTCTACACCCTTCTGTCACCCATGTACACCCCTTTACACCCCTCTGCCACCCATGTAATCTCCTGTAAACCCCGCTACCACTCCTCTACACCCCTCTGTCAACCAAGAACACTCCTCTGTCACCCATGTACACTCCTCTACACCCATCTGTCACCCATGTACACTCCTCTACACCCATCTATCACCCCCTACACTCCTCTTTCACCTCCATATACTCCTCTACACACCTGTCTCCCATGTGCACCCCTCTGTCTCCCCCGTATACTCCTCTACACACCTGTCTCCCATGTACACCTCCTCTGTTACCCCTTTACACCTATACGCTGGTAAAGTGCAGAGCCTAATAGATTTGTTTTGCAGGTTTAACGGTGAAGTGTTGTGGCTGGAAGAAATGGTCAGGACGGTCCAGACCAGACGAATGACGCTGATCAGAGAAGACTTCACGTGAGTTGCAGTATAAAGCAGCACTTTAAACTACATGCCCACTGATAAATAGATATTGTAATTTGTGTGCATTGCGGCTTTTAAAAAAAAATGTTGTTTTTTTTTTTTTTTTTCGCTCGTCAACTTCGGTCAGGGTGCCCCGCTAAATATTTTTTTTTCGGAGGGGTGCCCCGAGCCGAAAAAGGTTGGGAAACACTGGTATACAGGATTTGGTCAGTAACAGTATGATGGTAATATGTATGGCGATAATATTCCTCCTTGTATACTGGTATTATTGGTAATATTGGTCTCAGTATACAGGATTTGGCCTGTAACTGTATGATGGTAATATGTAGGGTGAAAATATTTCTCCTTTTATAGTGCCATTATTGTTAATATCAGTCTAAGTATAGGGGACTTGGTCAGTTACAGTGTGATGGTAATATTTCCTTTCCTCCCATACTATTGTTACTTGGTAAATGTATGACTCAGGGTGGTTTCACACCACGTTTTGTACTTATGTTTCCCGTATGTGGCTGGGAGGAGGGGGGCGGGGCTTAATCGCGGCGCCCACACTCAGCCGTATAGGGGAACCGTATTTAATGCATGTCTATGAGCTGACCGGAGTGAACCGCAGCCTCCGGTCGACTGTGTTTTCGGCCGTATGCGATTTCCCGACCGCAGGCAAAAACGTGGTCGACATGCACTCTCTGTCATCCCTGTACTCCTTTTTGTCACCCTGCTGTCACCCCCATTACACCTCTCTGTCATCCCTGTACACCCCTCTGTCACCCAAGGTCAACCATGTACACCACTCTGTCTATACCACTCTGTCACCCCTCCAAACCTGTCTGTCACCTCTCTGTCACCCCTATACACCCCTGTCACCCCTAAACAACACTCTATACACCTCTGTCATCCCTTTACTCCTATTTGTCACCCTGCTGTCACCCCCTTACACCTCTCTGCCATCCCTGTACACCACTTTACACCTCTCTGTCACCCCTCTACACCCCTGTACACACCTCTGTCACCCATGAACACCTATGGTCAACCCTGTACACCCCTCTACACCTCTCTATCACCCATGTACACCTCTCCATGTACCCTCTGTCACCCCTGTACACCCCTCCAAACCTGTCTGACACCTCTCTGTCAACCCTCTACACCCCTGTCACCCCAATACAACACTCTATATCTCTCTGTCATCCCTGTACTCCTCTTTGTCACCCTGCTGTCACCCCCTTTACACCTCTCTGTCACCCCTATACAACACTTAATACCCCTTTGCCACCCTTTTACACCTCTCTGTCATCTCTGTATACCCCTGTACACCTCTCTACACCCCTCTGTCACCCATGAACACCCTTGGTCAACCCTGTACACCCCTCTGTCACCCCTCTATGTCACCCATGTACACCCCTCAAACTTCTCTGACACCCTTCTGTCTACACCACTCTGTCACCCCTGTACACCTTGCTGTCACCCATGTTCACCCCTCTACACCTCTCTGTCACCCATGTTCACCCCTCCACACCCTTCTGTCACTGCTGTACACCCCACCGTTACCCATGTACACCCCTCTACACCTCTTTAATATGTATTGCTTTATCAATTATTGTTTCATGTAAATTAAAATTTTTTTATGATTTATAAAAGTGACTCTGTTGTTGTTTCTTTTGGGTTATATGCTAGGTTTGGAGTTCACAATACTGTATACTGTACCTGAATTAAATACAGGGTCTACTTTTGCCATACCAATGATATATGTAGGTTTTTATTTAATCATTTTCCTGTTCTTTTGGTTTGTCATTTGGGTTAACCCTCTTTCATCCCTGTACACCTGTACACCCCTCTGCCACCCCTCTACATCTTTACACCTGTGGGCTCCTCTGCACCTGTAAAAGGGGGGAGACCAGGGCCAACTACCTACCTACAGTGTGTCCAACATTCAGGGGCAAGCAACCTACAGGGGCCAAGCTATTTACAGGAGAGTCCTACCTATGTCACCCCTGTACACCCTTCCCCTCTACACCCATGTATACCCCTCTGTGGGGGAGGCTGGAGGTATTGTCAGTGATGGAGTCTGGAGATATTGTGTGTGAGTATTCTATGACAAGCTACCTACAGGGGGAGTCATACATTAAGGAGGCAAACTAACTGAAGGGGACAAGCTACTTCAGTGAAAACCTACCTATTCCTCCCTATCTGACCTACCCATCCCCATCAACTTACTTACCTACACACTTTACTGTGCCTGATGCTAAACGGCAGAATTATTACTGTTTGTGACGCTATAATATGTTTGTGTTGCAGGTTCTTTGGTGAAGAGTTGTGACTAGAAGAAATCATCAGGATGGCCCGGGCCAGATGGAGAAGTAAAGGGAAAGTACACAACTCCAATCAGAGAAGACATCATCTGTAAGTCTTTAGGTGTGTCACGATGCCGGCTGGCAGGAGGTGGATCCTCTGTGCCAGAGAGGGATTGGCGTGGACCGTGCTAGTGGATCGGTTCTAAGTCACTACTGGTTTTCACCAGAGCCCGCCGCAAAGCGGGATGGTCTTGCTGCGGCGGTAGTGACCAGGTCGTATCCACTAGCAACGGCTCAACCTCTCTGACTGCTGAAGATAGGCGCGGTACAAGGGAGTAGACAGAAGCAAGGTCGGACGTAGCAGAAGGTCGGGGCAGGCAGCAAGGATCGTAGTCGGGGGCAACGGCAGGAGGTCTGGAACACAGGCTAGGAACACACAAGGAAACGCTTTCACTGGCACAATGGCAACAAGATCCGGCGAGGGAGTGAAGGGGAAGTGAGGTATAAATAGGGAGTGCACAGGTGAACACACTAATTGGAACCACTGCGCCAATCAGCGGCGCAGTGGCCCTTTAAATCGCAGAGACCCGGCGCGCGCGCGCCCTAGGGAGCGGGGCCGCGCGCGCCGGGACAGGACAGACGGAGAGCGAGTCAGGTACGGGAGCCGGGATGCGCATCGCGAGCGGGCGCTACCCGCATCGCGAATCGCATCCCGGCTGGAGACGGTATCGCAGCGCACCGGGTCAGTGGAGCTGCCCGGAGCGCTGCGGTAGCGAGGGAGAAGCGAGCGCTCCGGGGAGGAGCGGGGACCCGGAGCGCTCGGCGTAACAGTACCCCCCCCCTTGGGTCTCCCCCTCTTCTTAGAGCCTGAGAACCTGAGGAGCAGACTTTTGTCTAGGATGTTGTCCTCAGGTTCCCAGGATCTCTCTTCAGGTCCACAGCCCTCCCAATCCACCAAAAAGAACTTTTTTCCTCTGACCGTCTTGGAGGCCAGTATCTCTTTCACTGAGAAGACGTCAGAAGAACCGGAGACAGGAGTGGGAGAAACTAATTTGGGAGAGAAACGGTTGATGATGAGTGGTTTAAGAAGAGAGACATGAAAGGCATTAGGAATACGGAGAGAAGGAGGAAGAAGAAGTTTGTAAGAGACAGGATTAATTTGGCACAAGACTTTGAAGGGACCAAGATAGCGTGGACCCAGTTTGTAACTGGGGACACGAAAGCGGACATATTTAGCGGAGAGCCATACCTTGTCTCCGGGAGCAAAAATGGGGGGAGCTCTTCTTTTCTTATCGGCAAACTTTTTCATGCGAGATGAAGCCTGTAAAAGAGAAACTTGGGTCTCTTTCCATATGGTGGAAAGATCACGAGTCACTTCATCTACCGCGGGCAAACCAGAGGGCAAGGGAGTAGGGAGGGGGGGAAGAGGGTGACGGCCGTACACCACGAAAAATGGGGATTTGGAGGAAGATTCAGAGACTCTAAAGTTATACGAGAATTCAGCCCATGGTAGAAGATCTGCCCAATCATCCTGGCGGGAGGAAACAAAATGTCGTAAATAATCACCCAAGACCTGGTTAATTCTTTCTACTTGTCCATTGGATTGAGGATGATATGCAGAAGAAAAGTTTAATTTAATCTTGAGTTGTTTACAGAGAGCCCTCCAGAATTTTGACACGAATTGGACGCCTCTATCCGAGACTATTTGTGTGGGCAACCCGTGAAGACGAAAAATGTGTACAAAAAATTGTTTAGCCAACTGAGGCGCTGAAGGAAGACCAGGAAGAGGGATGAAATGTGCCATCTTGGAGAATCGATCAACGACCACCCAAACAACAGTGTTGCCACGGGATGGGGGTAGGTCTGTAATAAAATCCATACCAATCAGAGACCAAGGCTGTTCGGGGACAGGCAGAGGATGAAGAAAACCAGCGGGCTTCTGGCGAGGAGTCTTATCCCGAGCACAGACAGTGCAGGCTCGCACAAAGTCCACGACATCCGTCTCCAGAGTCGGCCACCAATAGAAGCGAGAGATGAGTTGCACAGATTTCTTGATGCCTGTATGACCTGCGAGATGGGAGGAGTGACCCCATTTGAGGATTCCGAGGCGTTGGCGTGGAGAGACGAAGGTCTTTCCTGGAGGAGTTTGCCTGATGGAGGCTGGAGAAGTGGAGATCAGGCAGTCCTTGAAACAAGAGGGCCCCCAACTCTTGATCTCCCCAGTGGACCAATCCAGGGTTGGGGAATGGAGTTGAAGCCAGGGTAGTCCAAGGAGGATTTCGGAAGTGCAATTGGGGAGGACCAAAAATTCAATCTTCTCGTGATGAGGTCCGATGCACATTAGAAGGGGCTCCGTGCGGAAACGTATGGTACAATCCAATCTTTCATTGTTTACACAATTGATGTAGAGGGGTCTGGCGAGACTGGTCACTGGGATGTTGAACCTGTTGACGAGAGAGGCCAAAATAAAATTTCCTGCAGATCCGGAATCCAAGAAGGCCATAGTAGAGAAGGAGAAGGCAGAGGCAGATATCCGCACAGGCACAGTAAGACGTGGAGAAGCAGAGTAGACATCAAGGACTGTCTCACCTTTGTGCGGAGTCAGCGTACGTCTTTCCAGGCGGGGAGGACGGATAGGACAATCCTTCAGGAAGTGTTCGGTACTGGCACAGTACAGACAGAGATTCTCCATGCGGCGTCGTGTCCTCTCTTGAGGTGTCAGGCGAGACCGGTCGACCTGCATAGCCTCCACGGCGGGAGGCACAGAAACGGATTGCAGGGGACCAGAGGAGAGAGGAGCCGGGGAGAAAAAACGTCTTGTGCGAACAAAGTCCATATCCTGGCGGAGCTCCTGACGCCTTTCGGAAAAACGCATGTCAATGCGAGTGGCAAGATGGATGAGTTCATGTAGGTTAGCAGGGATTTCTCGTGCGGCCAGAACATCTTTAATGTTGCTGGATAGGCCTTTTTTAAAGGTCGCGCAGAGGGCCTCATTATTCCAGGATAATTCTGAAGCAAGAGTACGGAATTGTACGGCGTACTCGCCAACGGAAGAATTACCCTGGACCAGGTTCAACAGGGCAGTCTCAGCAGAAGAGGCTCGGGCAGGTTCCTCAAAGACACTTCGAATTTCTGAGAAGAAGGAGTGTATAGAGGCAGTGACGGGGTCATTGCGGTCCCAGAGCGGTGTGGCCCATGACAGAGCTTTTCCAGACAGAAGGCTGACTACGAAAGCCACCTTAGACCTTTCAGTAGGGAACTGGTCCGACATCATCTCCAAGTGCAGGGAACATTGGGAAAGAAAGCCACGGCAGAATTTAGAGTCCCCATCAAATTTATCCGGCAAGGATAGTCGTAGACCAGAAGCGGCCACTCGCTGCGGAGGAGGTGCAGGAGCTGGCGGAGGAGATGATTGCTGAAGCTGTGGTAGTAGCTGCTGTAGCATCACGGTCAGTTGAGACAGCTGTTGGCCTTGTTGCTCTATCTGTTGTGACTGCTGGGCGACCACCGTGGTGAGGTCGGCGACAACTGGCAGAGGAACTTCAGCGGGATCCATGGCCGGATCTACTGTCACGATGCCGGCTGGCAGGAGGTGGATCCTCTGTGCCAGAGAGGGATTGGCGTGGACCGTGCTAGTGGATCGGTTCTAAGTCACTACTGGTTTTCACCAGAGCCCGCCGCAAAGCGGGATGGTCTTGCTGCGGCGGTAGTGACCAGGTCGTATCCACTAGCAACGGCTCAACCTCTCTGACTGCTGAAGATAGGCGCGGTACAAGGGAGTAGACAGAAGCAAGGTCGGACGTAGCAGAAGGTCGGGGCAGGCAGCAAGGATCGTAGTCGGGGGCAACGGCAGGAGGTCTGGAACACAGGCTAGGAACACACAAGGAAACGCTTTCACTGGCACAATGGCAACAAGATCCGGCGAGGGAGTGAAGGGGAAGTGAGGTATAAATAGGGAGTGCACAGGTGAACACACTAATTGGAACCACTGCGCCAATCAGCGGCGCAGTGGCCCTTTAAATCGCAGAGACCCGGCGCGCGCGCCGGGACAGGACAGACGGAGAGCGAGTCAGGTACGGGAGCCGGGATGCGCATCGCGAGCGGGCGCTACCCGCATCGCGAATCGCATCCCGGCTGGAGACGGTATCGCAGCGCACCGGGTCAGTGGAGCTGCCCGGAGCGCTGCGGTAGCGAGGGAGAAGCGAGCGCTCCGGGGAGGAGCGGGGACCCGGAGCGCTCGGCGTAACAAGGTGTAGCAGCACTATAAGATACAAAGCCAATAGAGGAGGAAAGTGGTCTTGTCTGTTCGGCAGTGCCAGTGGTTTTATTTGCCCAGAAATTGTGGTAGATACCTTTTAACTGTCATACATTAGCCAAACTGAGACAGTGACAGGAATGGGGGACAGGAATCACTATATTTCCCCAAGGTATTTGTCATACATTTCCACCAGGTTTAAGGAAGTGCATATCTCATTCACGGAAAGCTTTGTGAAATATGAGGAATCCAGGAATAGCTTTGAATTCCGTAGCAGACCATAGCTGCTAAGGAATTTTGGTAAAGTCTGTTTTCGAACCTGAATTTTTATTGAATGACTGGCAGGGTTGGTAGTGGGGCCTTTCATTCCCTTACTGGCCACTCCAGGTTTTCATTGTGGCCCAAAGCAGCACAGGTGCTGAAGACAACTTGTTACTGGGCTTTTAAATGAAGTGTACAAGTCTGCAGACTGAATCTGTTAGAAAACTTGATGTCTGTTCGGAAAGTAAAAGACTGAGGTCTGCTAGCCTCTTGTGGGACACTTGGACACTTTCTAAGCATTTGGCAAGCAATATTTGTTTTGTATTTTATGCCTAAATGTAAAGGCTGTATTTTGTTATAGGCTGAATAAATAAACACAGGAAAGGTCCTGTTTAAAAAAAAAAAAAAAGATACAAAGCCAACAGATATACAGTATAGGTATTGAACAGTGCTTTTATTTTCAAAATTTTTTGTCTTTCATTGAAAAATTATTTGGTATGGGTATCCTGCAAAAAAAGAATTTTCTAGAGGGGTGTCCTGAACTGAAAAAGGTTGGGAAACACTGGTCTGGAGGGAGCAATTCCAGCAGGGTGTAACAAACGGGTGGTGTTTTCCAATAGGACTGCGGCCTATAGAGGGATTTGAAAGTGTACTGGGCAGCCTCAGTAAATGTATTATTTTGCCTTAAAAACTTTATAGGGTTGAAGAAATTAGGTAGTGCTGTATGTGTGGGCTAGATTCTTTATTACTTTTTAAACAAAGTCAGGGCATGAAGAGTTCCACAAATAGTAGACAGATAGGGTGCGTTCACACTGCGGATTCTCTGCTCGCTGAATCCCGCGAGCGGAGTTTCCGCCAAAGCTACTTCAGCGCTAGGGCCGCGGGGCACTGAGCCATCACCATTGACGGCTATGCAGTGCTCGCGGAATCCTCACAAAGAATGAACATGTTCTTTCTTTGCGCGGAACAATTTCAGCGGAGACCCATTCACACTATTGTTCACACCGCGGAATTCCATTTGTGGAGTTCCGCTCGTGGAATTCCGTGGAAATTCTGTAGTGTGAACGCACCCATATACAGGACAGGTGGCGTTAACAATCAGAAGACCATGAAAGACAGCAGCAAGACATGGTCAGGAAACAAGCTCGGTAGTAATCTAAATAGTCAGAACAGTAGAAAACTTTACATGAACCTTATTGCTCAGGCAAGGACTGCTGGGTGATTTATCCTTACAAAGGGGATGTATCCTTAAAGGGATATTCCCACGATTTAAAGTTATCCCCATCCATAGGATAGGGGATAATTTGAGGATCAGTGAGGTCCCACCACTGGGATCCCTGTCAATTACATGAACAGAGAAATGTGCCCTGCAATGAAAGGAGTGTACCCCGCATGCAGAGCCAGCACTTTATTTATTCTCTATGGAGAGATGTTCAGCAATTTTTAGCTTCCAAACTTTGCGTCTCCTTAGAAAATGAATGGAGCACTGCATGGACAGTCAATTTCTTTTATTGGGGAGACATTTTACCTCCATTAGCCTGGGGCAGCTGGACATTGGCTGAAGAGAAATATTTTTGGCATGTAGGGGCGCTTTAAGAGAATTGAAGTCAATGTGTATGCCAATTAAACCAGTAATTTACATCCCTTAAATGGGCACTGTCAGATTCAAAATCTTTTAATATCTTGTTTGTGGTCATGGCTCGAAAGGCCGAACGAGCAAGTATACGAAAAAGGAGAACAAGAGTACTTACCGTCCTGAGCCTTGGAACCCCGGTAGACCTAGTACAGAATTTAAGAAATACAAACAGCGGATGAGGTGTGCCCAATAACCGCGACCGAGGGCACGCCTATAGAGGGCATGCCCTATGTATGGATTGTGATAGAAAAAAGGGAGGGTTGGGTGGGTGACGCCCACGAGTCATACGCCCCTACCTGAGGGAGAGGGGAGTTTATATACCCCACGCCACTCCCACAAATGCAGCCAATTAGGCTTTTTACTTGTGGTCATGGCTCGAAAGGCCGAACGAGCAAGTATACGAAAAAGGAGAACAAGAGTACTTACCGTCCTGAGCCTTGGAACCCCGGTAGACCTAGTACAGAATTTAAGAAATACAAACAGCGGATGAGGTGTGCCCAATAACCGCGACCGAGGGCACGCCTATAGAGGGCAAAGAGTCAAGAGTAGGGTGTAACTCTATTTTATTTGTATCACAACGCCAACACTTTAAACACATTAGCCATTTCGGTAGAGGGATCCGGAATGTACCGGTCAAAACAGCTGGAGTTCCAGCGGCCTAGCTTCTTAATGATGTGAGCTGGGACATCATGTTTGGAGGCTGCGGAGGCCGCTCCGATCCTGAATGAGTGTCCTGAGATGACAGCGGGATCATGACCTAGCATGGTGACTAGGGAGCGGACGTATCTGGTAAACTGGGAGGAAGACAGAGCATGCCCAGCCACCGGGAGGAGCGGACTGTCCGCTGCTTGCCCGGACAGCATTGAGAGGAGGTCGGTGAGAGACGAGACTGGGCACCACTGATGTGAGGTGGGGAAATATCTGATGGATGCTCCCCATCTGCAGGTTTTGGTGGACGGAAGGGTGAAAATGAAACCTAGCCTGTTGGATGATAGCTGGCTCAGGGTCGGCCCGGGTGCTCGGCAGCCAGTGCGCGTGAACTCCCCCGGTCTAAGGAAGCCGTAAAAAGCAAGGTGTATGGCAGCTTTGATGACCGTGCTGAGGTGAAAGCCAAAAGGGTGCGTGTCCAGTAAGGAAGACATAGCCCGGAAAAGATCCCCCGTGACCGGAGCGCGAGAAAGAGATTTGGGGTGTGACAAGACTGAAATGCCCTTGAGTGCTGCTTTGATCGGATGAGCAGAGAGTAGAGAAGAGGCGTGAGGGTGCGAGAGTGACCTGTGGTGTTGAAGACCTGTTAAGTGAAGTTTGATGGTGTTCTGGGATAAGTGTAAAGAAGAATGGCAAAAACCAACAAAAGCTAGGGCAGAGTGTAAAGTGATTGTGGGGGAAAGCCCTAAGCCCTGCATGAAGGAGGAGAAAACCGCCAAAGCGGTATCATAAGCCCGGACCGTGCTGGGAGCTAAAGACTTCTTGATTAGAGTGTTGGCAATGGAGACGTATCTGGCTAGTCCGTTAGCAGTTGTTGGAACGGAGGCACCGGGACTCCGACCCGGTCTGCGTCTGGTTGTACCTGAAAAAACACACCGAATTTAGCCCGAGAGAGTGCATCAGCCGCCAAGTTCTTCCTACCTTCTATGTGCTCGATCAAAAAATGGAAATTGTGCTGGAGAGACAACAGAATGAACCTCCTGACAAAGCGCATTATGTGGGGGGACCTAGAGCGTCCTCTGTTGAGAATGTCGACCGTAGCGGAATTATCGCACAGAAATCGAACTGTGGAGTTAGCCCAGGAGTTTCCCCAGACAGCAGCGGCGGCTACGATGGGAAATGTTTCAAACAGGGCTGACGTGACTGTGAAGTCAGGAATGTTGCGGATCTCAGCTGGCCAGGGGCCGGCTAACCATTTGTTCCCGAAAATGGCTGCGAAGCCAACCGATGAGGCATCGGACACTATAGTCGGGGACCCGTCTGATAAAGGGGGAACGAAGAAAGAGACGCCGTTCCAGCTCTCCAAGAAGTGATCCCACATGAGTAGGTCAGCCATCGCCTCATTGTTGATGTGGATGACCTGCCTCTGACCCGATACGGAAGGGAGAAGGTCCAAAAGTCTGGATATGAAGGCTCTCCCCTGCGGGATGATCCTCATAGCGAAAGCCATCATGCCCAGGAGGCTCTGGAGTTCGACCCTGGTTACTGTGCGACTCCTGGATAGGTTGTGTATCATCTCCCGGGTTCTGACTAGTTTCTCCTGGGGAAGCCTAGCCTGCATGTTTACAGTGTCTAGGATGACGCCCAAGAACACTAGTTGCCTGACGGGGCCCTCCGTCTTGTGAGGTGCCACTGGGACCCCGATTTCCTTGAACAGAGACAGTAGTGAAGTGAGGTTGCGAGGAGCGAGACTAGGATGTTCGAGTAGTAAGAAGTCATCCAGGTAATGTATGACGTGCTGGCAGTCAGCCACGTTCTGGAGTGCCCAATGCAGTGCTGTGGCTAGTTGGTCAAAGAGCCAGGGGCTGCTCTTTGCCCCGAATGTGAGCTTAACTGCGAAATAATACTTGTCCAGCCACCTGACACCGTGCCATTGCCAGAGGTCTTGTCTGATCGGGAGTAGTTTGAAAGCGTCCGTTATGTCCGCTTTGGACAACCAAGTGTTTCTCCCTGACTGTAGGATGATCTGTATGGCTCGGTCAATAGTAGCATATTTCATGGAGAACTCGTCGGAGGGGATTAAAGCATTGATGCTGGGAATGATGGAGGAATAAGGCGCTGAGAGGTCATAGATTAATCTTCTTTTATTGGAAAATTTGCCTGTGGCAAGCCCCAGAGGGCTGACTCTCCAACATGAAAAAGGGGGCACATCAAAGGGACCTATCATGAAACCTTTTGCCAGTTCCTGCTGGATTAGCCCGGACACGATCTCTGGCTCAGAAAGGGCTGACGACAGGTTACCACATTCATGCGTGCTTTGTGGCAAAGCGACCAAACCTGTGTGAAACCCATCGCAGAAACCCGCCACCAGCCATCTCACCCAGTCGGGCTCAGGATGACCAGCTAGGACCTGGGCGAGGACCTGGACCTGTACCACGCCTAGTCATGCCTGAGGGCCCTTCTGGGAGCAGATAGAGCTGGGGTGAGCCCTGAAACAAATGAAACACACATGTAGTAGTCTGCAATTGCTGTACACGCAGGAGGAAAGATTGAAATTATTGCAGATCTGGGTCTTGCCCAGGTACCTCACTGGTCTACCGAGCCTATCTAGGGCGGCCACGTTCCTTGGAGCTGGAGGGGTGAAGGCGTTCAGGCTCCTACTGGTGCTGGGTTCCCCTGGGTTGCTGACCTGCGGGCACCAGCTGGAGGAATGCGTGGTCACCCCGCATGCGGTGCAGGAGGGGGCTTTCAGACCCGCGAAATGTTCGCAGTATAGCTCCGTGTCTATGGACCCCCAGTTGGTGACGTAGCCGAACTGCGCGTAAGCGGCTGCTGCTTTTGCTGAAAAAGACTTGTGATACTCGTAAAACGTGGTACCCCCGTACTTGTACGCCATCTGCACAACCCTGTGTAAGTACAGGTCCAACTCCTCCCTGCGGCCAGGGCTGACTGAACAGAGTACGTCCCTGAATAGTCCAAATGCCAGCACAAACTCAGTGACACTCAACTTCCTGCTGAGCCTAGCGTCCTTGCTTTTGAACGAGACCGCCAGCTCCCCGCAGGCAACGGTTTTGGTATCATGTACGTCCGTGGTGGCAATTAGCAGAGAGGCGAGGTTGACCTCTTTTCCCTCAAGGATGTCCTTTTTTATGGCTGCCGGGATGAAATGTGCGGGCGTGATGATCGGTGGAGGATGTGGCATACCTGAAGGCGTGGCCTGAGAGGTAGAAGCCGTGGGCGACGCTGCGGTCGGGACTGCTACGTCACTCCTGGAGAGTTCCATTAGGTCTAGCCTAGCCTTGAAACCTGACACCGTCGTAAGCACCTCAGTCATCATCGTGTGAAGCTGAGACAAGGAGGCGCTTGAAACTTGATCCTGGGCCGCAGCCTGGCTACCCCGGGGGGCTTGGTCAGCATTCAGCAAGTTGAATAACTCGCCCTTCCTAGCTGAGGCCGGAAAGGGGACACCCCTCCTTCTCAACTCTTCCATTAGCCTGGGGATGGTCCAGGACCTGTACGAGGGCAAGCTGCCTCGGTCCGAGGCCCTGGCAGGAGTCTCAGGAACCGAGAGTGCCTCCTCGATATCCGCTGGCTGAGACATGCTGCTGGCAACCTGTCCGGGCCATAGAAGGGTGCCGGCAAGAATAAGAGGAAAAGAGAACAATAAAAAATGACTAGTGAAAAAAGAAAAAAAAAAAAAAATATATATATATACCCTCCCTATATATGCATATATACTCTCTGTACACAGGTTTTTTTTTTTTTTTTTCGTTCTCCTGGCTACAGGAGGGAACTGACCTGCTGAATTTCCTGAAAAGCTTCCAACACCGGGAGTACTGACCGCACGGTAATGGCTTCCGGCTGTGGATATTTTAAAGGAAAAGATTAATTACACATGAATGTGACCGACCGAAAAGGCGTGATGGAGGAAAGTGTGATACTGAAATTGAGGCTAAATGTATGCTGTTGCGCTGAAGAAGAGTCAGAACAGCATACGCAGAGGACCCCACTGAAGATGAGTCAGCTGCAGGTGATCCTCTGCCTATGAGTGATGTCGAGTCGTTCTGAAGAAGAGTCAGAAATAACCATGTCGTCAAGCCCCAACTGAAATTGAGTCAGGCTGGGGCCGATTGACGTGAGTATGGTGACGCACGTGGCTCTGAAGACGTGTCAGTAGCAGCGTCCTAACCGGTGGCGGGAGTGCTCGTGACTGCGTAAATGTACGGGATGAGTATGGAGTGATAGACGGGGGGAGAACATACGGTTCCCGTCTCTAATATTGATTCTGTAAGTACCTCAACTGAAAGCTGTATGAGATGTATACGGGAATACGGACACAATCCGACCACCTGGTACCCTGTGGAGCAAGCAAAACGTGATGAGGCAGGAAGCACCCTGACTGACCGTGACTGCCAACGTTGACGAGCCACCGGCCGTCAAGCTAAATATATGTATACAGTGACATCAAACAAACAAGTTCCGTGCCGTAGTGGTGACAAGCAGCTCCCCACCCCGCTCCCTTGACGCCCCCTCCCCCTGGCAACCAGGACCTGCTGGGCCTGGCGACTCCTGCCATGTGCCCACCTTGTATGTGAAAACGGGGGGGGGGGGGGGGGGGGAGGGGGGGGGTGCTGGAGCAGTGGTGGGAAAGAGTCACTGCTCCCTGGAGGAATCCGGCGTGATTAGTAGGGCCTACGTGCCACTGGAGGGAAGCTGTGGCCTCCGTGCGTGGCTCTAACTGAAACCGAATCGACCCCCCCCAGCCGAGCGGCGAAGGGGAGCGGGACTGTATTGCGGGTCCTGGGAAACCCCTCCCCTATGGCCGGGGCCGTTTGTGTGGAGGCCGTCAGCGGCAGCGTCCTACGGCTGAGCAGCGGCAGCGCCGCGGTGCCGGGCGACGCCGTCACAGAACCCCGCCCCCCCCCGGGCCAGAAGCCCCGCCCAGCCAGCGCACGAGGCAGGAGATGGCGTGGAAGCGGGGCACCAGGCCCGGACGGAGCGGCCGGGCCGACGAGCGGCGGCGGCGCGGCTGAACCAGGGAGGTCCCCCACCCACACCCGGAAGCGCAACACCGGGGAGAATCGCCGTAGTGCAGGGCCCAACAACCCGTTCCCCCCCCCCCGGCCAGCCGAGCGAGTGCTGACAGCCGGCAGGAGAGGACGGGCCGCGCGACCCGCAGGAGCATCGCTCCCCCAGAGCGGCAGCGAGCAGGTGGCAGGCGGGTAACCGGGTCAGGGGCCTGGGCCTGCGGCAGGAGTGATACTTACCGACCTGAAACACGAAACACGAAATAACTGCAACCCACTGCAACAACTGACACCTCCGAGACGTACGCCCTAACACGGTATCCTGCAAGAGAAATACCGCCCACGAGTCATACGCCCCTACCTGAGGGAGAGGGGAGTTTATATACCCCACGCCACTCCCACAAATGCAGCCAATTAGGCTTTTTACATATCTTGGCAAAACATTAACCTTTATAATATACTTCATAAGAAAATGTTATTTCCTTTTTTTATAGAAATCATGGCTTATAAAATCATGGCTTTGTCTAAGCTGAAGCTCAGGCATAGACAAAGTCCTGTAATGGAGGATGGGCTAGCACTCCTCTTTGCTCTCTCCTGTCTGATAGTACTCCTCTGTGCTCTCTCCTGTCTGATAGTACTCCTCTGTGCTCTCTCCTGTCTAATAGTACTCCTCTGTGCATTCTCCTGTCTGATGGCACTCCTCTGTGCTCTCTTCTGTCTGATAGTACTTCTCTGTGCTCTCTTCTGTCTGATAGTGCGCCTCTGTGCTCTTTCCTGTCTGATAGTACTCCTCTGTGCTCTCTCATGTCTGATAGTACTCCTCTGTGTTCTCTCTCCTGTCTGATAGGACTCCTCTGTGCTCTCTCCTGTCTGATAGTACTCCACTGTGCTCTCTCCGATCTGATAGTACTCCTCTGTGCTCTCTCCTGTCTGATAGTACTCCTCTGTGCTCTCCCCTGTCTGATAGTACTCCTCTGTGCTCTCTCCTGTCTAATAGTGCTCCTCTGTGCATTCTCCGGTCTGATGACACTCCTCTGTGCTCTCTTCTGTCTGATATCTACTTCTCTGTGCTCTCTTCTGTCTGATAGTACTCCTATGTGCTCTCTCCTGTCTGATAGTACTCCTTTGTGCTCTCTCCTGTCTGATAGCACTCATCTGTGCTCTCTCCTGTCTGATAGTACTCCACTGTGCTCTCTCCGATCTGATAGTACTCCTCTGTGCTCTTTCCTGTCTGATAGTACTCCTCTGTGCTCTCTCATGTCTGATAGTACTCCTCTGTGTTCTCTCATGTCTGATAGTACTCCTCTGTGTTCTCTCTCCTGTCTGATAGGACTCCTCTGTTCTTCTGTCTGATAGCACTCCTCTGTGCTCTCTCCTGTCTGATAGGACTCCTCTGTGCTCTCTCCTGTCTGATAGTAATCCTCTGTGCTCTCTCCTATCCAATAGTAAGCCTCTGTGCTCTCTCCTGTCTGATAGCACTCTTCTGTGCTCTCTCTGGTCTGATAGCAGTCCTCTGTGCTCTCTACTGTCTGACAGGGCTCCTCTGTGCTCTCTCCTGTCTGATAGTACTCCTCTGTGCTCTTTCCTGTCTAATAGTACTCCTCTGTGCTCTCTCCGGTCTGATAGCACTCCTCTATGCTCTCTCCTGTTCTATCAGAGAGAGGCTCGGCCTACGATTGGTTTTCGCTGCGCATGCTATTCTGGATCCTAGGAATGGGTTTTCACACTAATAATGTATAGAAACAGGAGGGGACTGGGTAACGGATTTGTTGGTTGGTTAGCTCAGTGAGTGCATCAGGGAGTTGTGTGATCTGATAAAGCTGAAACCATTTGGTCACAAATGGAGAGCATGAAAGCTCCATCCTTTGGCATCCATACTCGGTCTGCTTGTATCTTCCTTAAAGCCACATATAGTAGCGAAACATGTAGGAGATAGCAGAGTTCATGATTTTAGTTTGCGGCTTCAGTTCGACACAATCCTTTAAATCACACAAAAATCACTCATTGATGTGGTGGTGCACAGTGGCATCTCCTATAAATGCTACTCTGAGCACTGTAGGGAAGATTTATCAAAACCTGTGCAAAGGAAACTTGGTGTAGTTGCCCATAGAAATAATCAGATTGTCAATTTAAATTTCAAAAAGGCGTTTGAAAAATCAAAGAAGTCATCGGGTTTAAATGAGAAACTGGTTAACTTTTCCTCTTCATAAGTTTTGATAAATCTTCCTCTGTGTTTGAGAGAGCCCTCTGGTGTTACTGGTGTAAGTATGGAGTAATATTCTCCATTTAATGATTAATGAGCTTAACAATGGATCGTGACCTACCCAGTGTTAACACAGTGCTTTAACCCATATGAAGCTCTTGGTTTATCTTTGATCCAGTGACATAATCAAATTTTTGAGCCTACAAATTCTGTCTCCTATAGGATGAATCTCTGTACTGCTTTAGAAAGCAGATGCTACTCTGCATATATGTGCAAATAGGGAGCAAATAACTGTAGTGAGTACAAATTCATCTGGTGTACATCATTACACCAGAGTAATATAATCTATAAGGGGATTTGGGTGTGCTTTTATGATAAATTTGGGGTGATGTCCAGCATTTGAGACACCTTAATACTGTGTGATTATTTAAATCACTCTACCTTGGTGCAGAGACAGGCATTGATATACCTACAGTGTGTACACCTCCACTTGCCTGTATATTTGGAAATGTGTGTGTCTAAAACCAGGTCAAACATTAAAGGGGTTATCAAGGATTTATTAACTTTTTAACATCCCATCCTATGATAGCAAGTTATGTCTAAGGTGCATTAGTTGTCTTCCATTTGTGGGGTGGATCTACCGCAGGGATCCACCCCACACATGGGTCGATCGTGCCGATTTGCTCCTACTCTGGACAGTTGCTGACATGCACAGAGGTGTCAGCAGAGAGCACTGACAGAAAAGAACTATGCAACTTCCTCTGTAGTATATAGCAGCCGATAAGTACTGGAAGAATTAAGATTTTAAATACAAGTAATTTACAAATCTGTTGAACTTTCTGGAGCTAGTTGATAAGAAAAATAATGGGTATTCAAACTTTTGAGCATATCTGTATGTTCTTTGATGACTGATTGTGAATAAATACACTTTTAATCAAACGTGAAACAGCTGTCTACAGATGGGTAACACTTCCTTGTGGGAGAGATTTTGGCTTGGTTGATATTCCCTAGTCATGTTTTAACCCCTTAAGGACCCGGGCTTTTTCCATTTTTCCATTTTCAATTTTTCTTCCTTAACTTTAAAAAATCATAACTCTTTAAAATTTTCACCTAAAATTCTATATGATGGCTTATTTTTTGCATCACTAATTCTACTTTGTAATGACATTAGTCATTTTACCCAAAAATCTACGGTGAAACGGGAAAAAAAATCAATGTGCGACAAAATTGATGAAAAAACACTATTTTTGGGGGGCTTCCGTTTTTACGCAGTACATTTTTCGGCAAAAATGATACCCTATCTTTATTCTGTAGGTCCATAAGGTTAAAATGATACCCTACTTGTATATGTTTGATTTTGTATCACTTCAGAAAAAAATCATGAATACATGCAGGAAAATTTATACGCTTAAAATGGTCATCTTCTGACCCCTATAACTTTTTTATTTTTCTGTGTTCAGGGCGCTATGAGAGCTTATTTTTGCGCCGTGATCTGAAGTTTTTAGCGGTACCATTTTTGTTCTGATCAGACCTTTTGATCACTTTTTATTCACTTTTTTGTGGTATAAAAAGTGATCAAAAATGCGCTATTTTGGACTTTGGAATTTTTTTGCGCATACGCCATTGAACGTGCGGTTTAAAAAGCGGTATATTTTTATAATTCAGACATTTCCGCACGTGGCGATACCACATATGTTTATTTTTATTTACACTGTGTTTTTTTATTCTTGGAAATGCCGGGTGATTCAAACTTTTATTAGGGGAAGGGATAATTGAAAGGGTTAATGATTTTTTTACACTTTTTTAATGCAATATTATAGCTCCTATAGGGGGCTATAACATTGCATGTACTGATCTTTACCACTAATTGATGCATCTCCATAGGAATGGATCAATCAGTGTTTTCGGCGATTGAATGCTCAAGCCTGGATCTCAGGCTTGAAGCATTCAATCGGCGATCGGACTGCAGGAAGGAAGGTAAGAGACCTTCCTCCTGTGCTACAGCTGTTCGGGATGCCGCGATTATACCGCGGCATCCCGAACAGCTCCCTGAGCTAACCGGCACTTTTTACTTTCACTTTTAGCTGCGTGGCTCAGCTTTGAGCGCGCGGCTAAAGGGTTAATAGCGCGCGGCACCGCGATCAGTGCCGCGCGCTATTAGAGGCGGGTCCCGGCTTCACTATGGCGCCGGGCCCGCCGCGATATGATGCGGGGTCACCGTGTGACCCCGCGTTATATCGCAGGACCGGGACCCAGGACGTACTCATACGTCCTGGGTCCTTAAGAGGTTAAGAGCCAAGCTTTAAAGGGGTATTCCAGTAAAAAAAACATTTTTTTTTAATGTCAACTGGCTCCAGAAAGTTAAACAGATTTGTAAATTGCTGTTATAAAAAAAATATATATCTTAATCCTACCAGTACTTCTCAGCTGCTGAAGTTTAGGTGTTCTTTTCTGTCTGACAACAGTGCTCTCTGCTGACACCTCTGTGTGTATCAGGAACTGTCCGAAGCAGGAAAGGTTTGCTATGGGAATTTGCTCCTACTTTGGACAGTTCCAGAGACAGACAGAGGTGTCATCAGAGAGCAATGTTGTCAGACAGAAATGAACAACTCAACTTCAGCAGTTGATAAGTACTTGTAGGATTATGATTTTTTAAATAGAAGTAAGTTACTCTTTCTGGAGCCGGTTGATATAAAAAAAATAGAGTTCCCCTTTAACTCACGTGGATGCTATCTCTAATGAGTGGCACCAAAGTGTAAACCTCCTTTCTTCTGGGGAAGGGCTAATTTTCTATTAAACTGGGATCTACACCAATGCAAAGAGGCTTTAAGAAAATCACGGGGTACATTGAGATTGTACAATACCTTCTCTGTGTCAAATGTGAGGAGACAGACAGGATTGGTAAACTGGGGCCTAAGTAGTGTCTTATTGGTGATATCCTTAGATTAACTACCTGTACAAAAAAAGCCTGATGGGTGGATGAAACCAAACTAATTCACCAAAATCTTGGAAAAAAATTGTATAATAATATATGTTGATTGTTCAGGCCAAGAGATCCTTCCCATGCTTGGGAATTACATTGATAAGAGTCAAGGACTGGCAAGTGAAAGAAGACAGTGTTAAAATTGAATTACATACATTGGTACAGAAAGAAAACACAAACATTAAACAACTTAGCTCCATTTGATAGTCTGTGATCTGTAACATAATTGTAAATAACTTAATTTACCAAAAATGACACTTTACCCCAGAAACAAAATGTAGGTGTCACACGGCAGAATTTCTGCACAGAATTCTGAATGAAAATTCAGCATGAATTTATAGCAAATACACTTCAATAGGATTCCGCTGTTCCATTCACACAGTAGAATTTCCACTGCAGGAATTTCATTGAAGTGAATTGGCTATAAAGTCATGCAGAATTTTCAAGCAGAATTTAGTGCAGAAATTCTGCTGTGTGAACCCGGCCTAAGGCTATGCTCATTTCTGCACAGAATTCTGCAGTAAATCCTGCAGAAATTAAAGGCGTACTCCGGCCCTAAGACATCTTATCCCCTATCCAAAGGATGGGGGATAAAATGCCCGATCGTGGGGGTCCCACCACTGGGGACCCTCGTAATCTTTCATGCAGCATCTCGCTATTATCAGCCTCCAGAGCGAACATCACTCCGGGTCTGAAGAATTCGAATCACGGGGCAGGAGTATCATGACGTCACGACACCGCCCTTGTGTGACATCACGCTCTGCCCCCTCAATGCAAGCCTATGGGAGGGGTCATGGTGGCTGTCATGGTGGCTGTCACATAGACTTTCATTGAGGGAGCGAAGCATGATGTCACGATACTCCGGCCCCGTGATCGTAATTCATCAGACCCGGAGCGATGTTCACTCCAGAGGCTGCTGATAGCGGGGTGCTGCATGAAAGATTGCGGGGGTCCCCAGCTGCAGGACCTCCACAATCAGGCATCTTATCCCCTATCCTTTGGATAGGGGATAAGATGTCTAAAGGCCAGAGTAACCCTTTAATTGCCATTTCACTTCAATGGAATTCTGCTGTGTGAATGGGACAGTGGAATTCCATTGAAGTGTATTGGCTATAAATTCATGCAAAATTTTCATGCAAAATTTTCATGCAAAATTCCATGCAGAAATTCTTGCCTGTGGACATAGCCTAGTAAAAGACCAGAATGGGACACAGAATATGGCAGCAGGGCTTAGCTACTGCTATGTGCCCCATAAGGGCAGATCAGTGCTTAGTTTAATCCCTTTATTTAATTAGCCACAATCAAAAAGATTCCTTCTGTAAAGCTTGCAGGGTTAGGGTGCATTCACACCACGTTTCTGAAATCTGGCTGCCTGATCCTGATCGCCGAATCTCATTCATTTAAATGCGCCAACTGAAATCAGATAATGGCTTTGGTTGGCTCATTTTTGCCTTGTATCCGGTTATGTGGCTGGACTTAAAACCTGGTATGCTGCGGTTTTCAGTCCGGCCACAAAACCGCACATGGGGCAAAAATTTGCTGACCGCAGTGGGATCTCGGAAACATGGTCTGAATGCACCCTTACAAAAAAATGATTTATATGGATATAACTAATCGTGGTTAGGGAGATTCACCACTGTTAGTTTATTGCTGCCTTCTTTTAACTTTTAAAACACACATCAAAAGTGCTGACAACCTATATGCCATAATTTTGCTCATGCACAAAATGCCATTGATGCTGTGTTCAAAAGTACTGTCTAATAGGCGGTTACTGCATCCCCTGACATATTAAGTAGGTAGCTACCGAATTTGGATTTGTAATCTATTTTTCATTTTAAAGCTTTAATAAACTCTTCTATAGATCCTCAAAACTGTGGTCTTACTTGCACAGAGCTGCGGTGATCAGATTTCCAAGTTCCAAGAGGAGAATGCAGCTCACCCACAACCTGGGTCTCAAGTCCACATGGCATCTTAGAAATGGAAACCTTTTTAACTGGTGAGAGCTGCTATACAAGGCTTAGTGTGAAGTCACATAGACAGCATTAGTGCTGGTGTCTCCTTAATCCTACATTGAATAAGAGGCTCACTGCTGCAGTTTTTATTTGCTTGTGATTTCATGTGAGATAAATGCGTTGCTGAGTAAGCATTGCCTGCAGCAGGATTGTTTGTATTGTCTAACAACTATGCTCTATACTAGCTAGTTAACATAAAACTTTTAAATTTACTGCACGTGTTAGCAATATTTTAATCCTTTTGTTACTCCTTGCTGGAGCCCGGCGCTCCCAGTTAGCAGGAATTCTTCTCTAGTAAGTTACGGTGATACAATTATGTTATTCTATGTGCAGTTTATACATATGCAAGGAAAAGCAAACAAGTGATGCAATATATTAGCCAATTAAATGAAAATGTGGTGCAACAAAGAGCCTCCTCTGTTATATGACTTTGTAGCACCAAGAATATGAGCAGTTTCCTGTAGAATAAATTAGAAAAAATTTCCTTAAAGGGGTACTCTGGGGGAAAACATTTTTTTTAATCAACTGGTGCCAGAAAGTTAAACAGATTTGCAAATTACTTCTGTTAAAAAATCCTAATCCTTCCAGTACTTTTTAGTAGCTGTATGCTACAGAGGAAATTATTTTATTTTTGAATTTATTTTTTGTTTTGTCCATAGTGCTCTCTGCTGACACCTGATGCACATATCAGGAACTGTCCAGAGCAGGAGAAAATCCTCATAGCAAACCTATGCTACTCTGGACAGTTCCTGACCTGAACAGAGGTGTCAGCAGAGAGCACTGTGGACAAGACAAAAAAGAAATTCAAAAAGCAAAGCATTTCCTCTATAGCATACAGCTGCTAATAAGTTCTGGAAGGATAAAGATTTTTTTAATAGAATAAATTTACAAATCTGTTTAACTTTCTGGCACCATTTCTATAAAAAAATGTTTAAAAGTTTTCCACCGGAGTACCCCTTTAATGAATGAATGTCTGTGTTCTACTGACAGAATAAGCCATCACATTGGATTCATAGGCCAGTCAGGCATGTGTATGCAAAGGATCTAATGTGTGATTGTCTCAGAACATTTTGACGAATCCGTTATGGCCAATCTAAGGCACAAGCAAAACTTTTAGGTTTTATTCTTGAATGATTGTTAATGTTTTAAACAACTTCCTTCGAATTGAAAGTATAGGTGATTTCTAAAATTTTTGTAAGTCGCTTCATTTTCCAAAAATTAATACTTAACCCAGAAAAAAAAGCTATAACTTCTGGGCAACTAGGAGGGAAGCAAAGCTTAGCTACTGCTATGTGTAAGAGAGAGGAGAGCAAGAATCTCAGCTCAGTGCTTAGTGTAACCCTTCCTTGCTGTGCTGCTGCTATTTCTTTAATTTCAGAACAACATAGGCTACTTTCACACTACCGTTGTGCCCAGCCAAGAACGGCCGTTAAGTTCTCTTTCTTTTTTTGCATTTTTTCTCCCACTATTTTCCCCATGTTTCCCGACGCCATGTAATAACAGCAGTGTGAAAGGGACCATAGCACATTGCAAAGCTGGGGAATTAGCAACCCCTTTTCCTTCCACATTATATCTATAGTAGTTTACTGTAAATCAGTGGACTGCTCAGTCCACTGTACTTATACCAGCACTATGTCATAGCATAGCATACAGGATTAACTGCTGTGCTGTGAATGACCAAACAACTAAGGAAAATGAAGTAACTATGTATACTACTGGCAAACTGCCTAGTTCTGGTCCCACCCTCTGGAAGAAAAAAAAAAGGAGAAATAGCTGTGCACCATAGAGGGGACTCTCAGGGCTCAATAACAACAGTGAGAGTGCTTAAGTCACTTGTCACCACTCTAGAGGGGTAATCTAACAGAACCATGCATGTTTTTACAATTGTGGTGAAAAGACAGATACACCATTTAGGTCACCAACTTGCATCTTCTACACTTTAAATTTGTTGTCACATGAAAAATCTTAAGCCTTTAAAGGGATAATCCGGTGGAAATCTATTTTTTTTCTAATAAACTGGTGCCAGAAAGTTAAACTGATTTGTAAATTCTATTTAAAAATCTTAATCCTTCAAGTACTTATGAGCTGCTGTATGCTCCAGAGGAAGTTGTGTTGTTATTTCCAGTCTGACCACAGTGCTCATTGCTGACACCTCTGTACATGTCAGTTACTGCCCAGAGCAGGAGAGGTTTGCTGTGGAGATTTGTTCCTTCTCTGGACAGTTCCTGACATGGACAGAGGTGTCAGCAGAGAGCACTGGGGTCAGACAGAAAGGAACAACTCAACTTTCTCTGTATTATACAGCAGATGATAAGTACTGGAAGGATTAAAATTTTAATTTTTTATTTTTTTTGGCACATGTTTATTGAAAAAAAAAATTTCCACCAGAGTACCCCTTTTAGCGTAGAGCTCTACCAATAATTGTTTTATTCAGTATTATCTAAAAATAAGAAAAAAAGATCTGAAATAGATAGATTTTTCAACTTTATACATTTAGAATCAGAAAAGAAAACCAGACAAAAAATAACAATAAAAATGTCTCCTCTATTAACCACTTAAGGACCTAGGGCGTATGGATACACCTTGACGTCCTGAATTCACAATTGCGATTTGCGCCAATTCTGGGTCATACGGGTCTATTGTGACCCGTAAAAGAAGGGGGATCGCGGTTGTCTAAGACACCCACGATCCCCCTGTAGGCATAGGAGTGAGGTGGCAGGGTTGCCACCCCTCCTATCCCTGCTATTGGTCTGCTATTGATCGTCAGAGGCGACGACCAATAGCAGATCGGGGGCGGGGGGGTTAACTTTCGTTTTCCCCGTCCTGCCCACCCACAATAGGCGGGGCAGAACGGGGAACCGAAGGGGATCGGGTGCCGACGTCCACTTACCCGTCCGGAGGCTGCGGCGACGTTGATCAGCGGGCGGCGTGACGTGCGTCTGAAGAGGACGGCTTCTACGGAATCCTACGGATCCTACGGAAGCCGGTAAGTTGATCTGGAGGGCTACAGTCTGAGACTGTGGTCTCTAACTGTAGCCCTCCAGATGTTACAAAACTACAACTCCCAGCATGCCCAGACAGCTGTTTGTGCATGCTGGGAGTTGTAGTTTTGCAACAGCTGGAGAGCTGCAGTTTGAGACCATTATACAGTGGTCTCTAAACTATATCCCTCCAGATCTAGCAAAACTACAACTCCTAGCATGCCCACATAGCTGTTTGTTGTCTGGGCATGCTGGGAGTTGTAGTTTTGCAACATCTGGAGGTCCACAGTTTGGAGATCACTGTGCAGTGGACTAAAAACTGTAGCTCTCCAGATGTTGCAAAACTGCAATTCCCAGCATGCCCAGAAAGCAAACAGCTGTCTCGGCATGCTGGGAGTTGTAGTTGGGTACCTCCAGCTGTTGCATAACTACATCTCCCAGCATGCCCTTCGGTGATTATTAGTACATGCTGGGAGTTGTAGTTTTGCAACAGCTGGAGGCACACTGGTTGGAAAATACTGAGTTAGGTAACAGAACCTAACTGAAGGTTTTCCAACCAGTGTGCCTCCAGCTGTTGCAAAAGTACAACTCCCAGCATGCACGTCTGTCAGTACATGCTGGGAGTTGTAGTTTTGAAACAGCTGGAGGTTTGCCCCCCCCCCCCCCCCCATGTGAATGTACCGGGTACATTCACAAGGGCAGGTTTACAGTAAATTTCCTGCTTCAAGTTTGGGCTGCGGCAAATTTTTTGCTGCAGTGCAAACTCCTAGCGGGAAATTCACCGTAACACGCCAGTGCGAATGTACCCTAAAAACACTACACTAACACATAATAAAGGGTAAAACACTACATATACACCCCCTTACACTGTCCCCCCCCCCAATAAAAAATAAAAAACGTCTTGTACGGCAGGGTTTCCAAAACGGAGCCTCCAGCTGTTGCAAAACAACAACTCCCAGCATTTCTGGACAGCCACTGACTGTCCAGGCATGCTGGGAGTTTAGCAACAGCTGGAGGCACCCTGTTTGGGAATCACTGGTGTAGAATACCCCTATGTCCACCCCTATGCAATCCCTAATTTAGCCCTCAAATGCGCATGGCGCTCTCTCACTTCGAAGCCCTGTCGTATTTCAAGGAAACAGTTTAGGGCCATATATGGGGTATCGCCGTACTCGGGAGAAATTGCACTACAAATTTTGGGGGTCTTTTTTTCCTTTTACCGCTTGTGAAAAAGGAAAAGTTGGGGGCTACACCAGCCTGTTAGTGTAAAAAAATTAACATCTTAACACTAACATGCTGGTGTTGCCCCATACTTTTTATTTCCACAAGCGGTAAAAGGAAAAAAAGACCCCCAAAATTTGTAACGCAATTTCTCCTAAGTACGGAAATACCCCATATGCGGGTGTACAATGCTCTGAGGACGCACAACAAGGCTCAGGAGTGAGAGCGCACCATGTACATTTGAGGCCTAAATTGGTGATTTGCACAGGGGTGGCTGATTTTACAGCGGTTCTGACAAACGCAAAAATAAATACCCACATGTGACCCCATTTTGGAAACTACACCCCTCACCGAACGTGACAAGGGGTATAGTGAGCCTGAACACCCCACAGGTGTTTGACGAATTTTCATTAAAGTTGGATGGGAAAATGAAAAAAATTATATTTTTTCACTAAAATGCTGGTGTTACCCTAAATTTTTCATTTTCACAAGGGAAAATAGGAAAAAAGCCCCCCCAAATTTGTAACCCCATCTCTGAGTAAGAACATACCCCATATGTGAATTTAACGTGATTTGCGGGCGAACTACAATGCTCAGAAGAGAAGGAGCGCCATTGGGATTTTGTAGAGAAAATTTGTCCGGAATTGAAGGCCACATGTGTTTACAAAGCCCCCATAGTGCCAGAACAATGGACGCCCGACACATGTGACCCAATTTTGGAAACTACACCCCTCACGTAATGTAATAAGGGGTACATTGAGAATTTACGTCCCACAGGTGTCTGACAGATTTTTGGAACAGTGGTCCGTAAAAATGAAAAATTAAATTTTTCATTTGCACAGCCCACTGTTCCAAAGATCTGTGGGGTGTAAATACTCACTGCACCCCTTATTAAATTCTGTGAGGGGTGTAGTTTCCAAAATGGGGTCACATGTGGGGGGGTCCACTGTTCTGGCACCACGGGGGGCTTTGTAAACACACATGGCCCCTGACTTCCATTCCAAACATATTCTCTTTCCAAAAGCTCAATGGCGCTCCTCCTCTTCTGAGCATTGTAGTTCGCCAGCAGAGCATTTTACATCCTAACATGGGGTATTTCCATACTCAGAAGAAATGGGGTTACAAATTTTGGGGGTCATTTTCTCCTATTACCCCTTGTAAAAATTTCAAATTTAGGGGAAAAACTGCATTTTTGTAAAAAAAAAAAATTTTTTCATTTACACATACAACTTTAACGAAAAGTCGCCAAACACCCGTGGGGTGTTAAGGCTCAGCGGACCCCTTGTTACGTTCCTTGAGGGGTGTAGTTTCCAAAATAGTATGCCATGTGGGTATTTTTTGCTGTTCTGGCACCACAGGGGCTTCCTAAATGCGACATGCCCCCAAAAAACCATTTCAGCAAAAGTTGCTTTCAAAAAGCCAAATGTGACTCCTTCTCTTCTGAGCATTGTAGTTTGCCCGCAAAGCATTTTACGTCCTAACATGGGGTATTTCCATACTCAAAAGAGATGGGGTTACAAATTTTGGAGGCATTTTCTCCCATTACCCTTTGAAAAATGGTAAATTTGGGGGGGAAAACTGCACTTTAGTGTGATTTTTTTTTCCATTTACACATCCGATTTTAATGAAAAGTTGTCAAACACCTGTGGGGTGTTAAGGCTAACTGGACCCCTTGTTACGTGCCTTGATGGGTTTAGTTTCCAAAATGGTATGCCATGTGGTGTTTTCTGCTGTTCTGGCACCATAGGGGCTTTCTAAATGTGACATGCCCCCCAAAAACCATTTCAGAAAAATTCACTCTCCAAAATCCTATTGTCGCTCCTTCCCTTCTGTGCCCGCCGAACACTTGACATACACATATGAGCTATTTCCTTACTCGAGAGAAATTGGGTTACAAATTTTGGGGGCTTTTTCTCCTATTACCACTTGTAAAAATTCAAAAACTGGGTCTACAAGAACGAGATTTTGAATTTCCTCCTTCATTTTGCTGCTATTCCTGTGAAACACTTAAAGGGTTAACACACTTACTGAATGTCATTTTGAATACTTTGAGGGGTGCAGTTTTTATAATGGGGTAATTTGTGGGGTATTTCTAATATGAAGGCCCTTCAAATCCACTTCAAAACTGAACTGGTCCCTAAAAAATTCCGATTTTGAAAATTTTGTGAAAAATTGGAAAATTGCTGCTGAACTTTGAAGCCCTCTGATGTCTTCCAAAAATAAAAACATGTCAACTTTATGATGCAACCATAAAGTAGACATATTGTATATGTGAATCAATGTATAATTTATTTGGAATATCCATTTTCCTTATAAGTAGAGAGCTTCAAAGTTAAAAAAAAATGCAACATTTTCAATTTTTTCATCAAATTTTTGAATTTTTCACCAAGAAATGATGCAAGTATCGACAAAATTTTACCACTAACATAAAGTAGAATATGTCACGAAAAAACTATCTCGGAATCAGAATGAAAGGTAAAAGCATCCCAGAGTTATTAATGCTTGAAGTGACAGTGGTCAGATGTTCAAAAAATGTCCGGGTCCTTAAGGTATATTTGGGCTGGGTCCTTAAGGGGTTAAGAACCTGGGCACAAAAATGTGCTCAGATTCACTTCAAATATATGCTCTCAACTTTCCTGTCTCACCTAGACTTAACATGCATAAAATAACCATCTTCCTTTACATATCCCTCCCTCTTTCCCAGGCATGGGCACTAGTGCATTACCTCCTAACTTGGTTTAATGGAATTCATTCATGCAGGGCTGCTATCAGAAATTTTGTGGCCCCTTCTCAAGGCTTGGGCCCATGCCCCAACATGGCTGCCCTTGAGTTCACAGCCAGGGCCCGTCTGCTATGTTCCTTATTGTTTATGTAAAAAATATTCATAGTGTTAGGCAACCAAATCCTGGAGTCGTTCTCTTTCCTTTTTTTTTTTCTGTCTTGCTCAGACCATCATAAAGTCTTTCTTCAACCATGACTTGTCTCCACAGAATCTGCCAGACAACAAACATATTAGGCTCCACACTTTTTCAGCATATTTCCCACCTGTTCTCTACCCTCAGTGTCCCAAATTACGCACCCCTTGGTGCCCTGCATAGTATGAGGGAGTAGGAGTGTTGCACCCAGTAGGCAGTGCCTCCAGTAGGTAGTAGGCAGTGCCCCCAGTAGGTAGGTAGTAGGTAATGCCCCCAGGTAGGGGTAGGTAGTGTGCCCCAGGTAGGTAGTGCCCTATTTAGGTAATGCCCCCAGTAGGTAGTAGCCCCTGTTAGATCATGCCCCCAGGTAGGTATCATGCCCCTTGTAGGCAGTAGGTGATGCTCCAGTAGGTAATGCCCCGAAGTAGGTTGTAGGTAATGCCCCAGTAGGTACTAGGTAATGCATCCAGTAGGTAGATACTAGGTAATGCCCCAGTAGACAGTGCCCCCAGTAGGTAGGTAGTAGGTAATTTCCCAAGTAGGTAGTGGCCCCTGGTAGGTCATGCCTTAGGAAGGTAGTGTCCCCCAGGTAGATAGTCATGCCCCCTCTAGGTAAATCCCCCAGATAGGTGTCCCCTGTATGAAAACCCCATATAAACTATATAGATAGTAGTTAGTCCCCATATTAGCTAGGCAGGAACATAGTAGATATTCCCCCACACTAGCTAGGCAGCAGAAGTCCCCCACATTAGCTAGGCAGCAGAAGGCCCCACACATTAGGTAGGCAGCAGAAGTCCCCCACATTAGGTAGGCAGTAGTTCCCCCACATTAGGTAAGTAGCAGTGGCCCCCACACCCCCTCCCCCACATTAGTTAGGCAGCCATGGCCCCACATCCCAACCCCTCTGGCATATTTTCCTTCTGCGGCTCTTCTCTTCTTTCTTCTCCTCTGTCGGCTTCCTTAGCACGGCTTCCTCTTCAGCCTCTTGTGAGTGATTGACAGGGTGAGGAGCCAATGGCTCTTTATCCTGTCAAGCGTTCCACCAGAGGTATGCAGAAGCAGGAGACCACTGTTTAAACAGTAGTCTTCTGCTTCTGTACTGCGGCTGCCACAGGGGGGTTCAATGGGGGCCTTAGGGAACCCTTAGTGGGGCACTGGCTCTACCCCCCTGATGGCCGTCCTGCATTCAAGTTGGGGTAACAAAATGCACTTTTTTATATCCAGAAAGCAAAGATGTCTAAAATGTTGTCTATTTTTACATGCTAATGGCTCTATGGCAAGTGCAAATAATAAAGGTGAAAGTGAACACCCCTGCCATGGACCAGCTTAGCGATGTCCGATTCATTTGGAGACAGGAGATAATAATCTTACCCATCTGATAAAGTTTTAACCTAACCAAATCTAACCAGCACAGCCACAGATACCCCTATTCCACAAACTTAATCCCTTTTCTAGTTTGCTTGAGAATTTTGTTAGAAATAACAAAATATATTGTACAATATTAATAATGTCCAAAGAGAACCATAAGGGTCACATCAGGTTTTACCCTTATAGCTGTCAAATGCTATTTACTGAAATCTCCATTAACACTGTTACAAAAAGATGCAACTGAATAGTTGAATTCTGTTGCCATTTATTTCCATTGGAATATACAAAGTACTAAAACATACAAACTAATTGATATTAGTTAAAGCGGTACCGTCATTAAAAAAAAAATGTCATTTATCTTTATTTGTACACAAATTTTTCCAATACAAAACATACATATATTCTAAAAATTACATCCCCCCCAAAAAAAAAAAGGAAGTAAAACATTTTTAGTTATTGTCACTCTCTCTCCTTCTTCTACTTCTCGTTTCCAATATACTCTTCCACTCGTTTAATGGTCTCTACCCATTCCTCAACCCTTGAAGGTTCCAAAGACATCCATTTTCTAATTAACAGTAAAGTGGCATAAAAAAATAAATAATAATCGTATACATTTCATTTTTCCTTTCTTAGCAAGCTTCAGCTCTGAACTATCTCCTAAGATTGCAATAACGGGGGGGGGGGGGGAGGGGATTCTATTTCTACTTCTAATATTCTCTGAATTCTTTCATAGATTTCTTTCCAGTGTCCCTGTATTGCTACGCATTCCCACAAAATGTGATAATGACCCGCTTTATCTCTTCCACATCTATTGCACTTGCTGTTCCTTCCTTTTCCTATTATTTCCAGGATTAAAGGATTATAATATACGGTAATCTATAAACAATATTAGACTGTATCAGTTGATGATTCATATTCGGTGATACTTTTCCAATATTAAAAAGTACTGTATCACTATTTTTTCCCTCAATTAATCCAATCTCATCCTGCCAATGTTGTTAACTATTGTGTTTTCATCTATTACTCAAAGCATTTTGAAGTATCTTATATATGAAGGACAAATTTTGACATGTTTCTTAGACATGTCTAAAGTTGAAAATGCATCGGGTTTCAGCCCTGAAACTCGCTGCAATCGAGAGTTATAAGCCAGAGCAGTGCACAGTAGCCTGCTTCTCTCCCTGGCTGGCTGGAAAATCTGACCTTTTTACTCCATAGACTTAAACAAATTGATATAAATTTGGGTTGAGTGATAGCCAGGGAGAGGGGTGCATGCTGCCAAACACTTCACCTGGCTGAAACTCGATTTCACAGCGGGTCTCAGGAATAAGACCCAGTGTAATCTCAACTTTTGAGCATGTATTGCTTTAAAGGGAACCTGTTGTCCATTTTACGCTGCCCAAACCAGGATCAGCATAAAACTCGTACAGGAATCGTGATCCCAGCAGACGCTTGGGTGTTTCAGAGTAATCATAGTTTAAAAATGGCAAATATGTTGTCATGGTATCATTTTGAATTGGTATGTTGAAGACATATATATATTGACCATGCCCTTGTGTAGTAAAGTCCTGGAAAGTGCACTCTTCTAAATGAACTGTTTTTATGCCCTCTGTAAAGGAAGAATAGGAGATGTACACTTTTATACACTGTCCTAGTTTTTACACTGTCCTAGTTTGCATGCTTAGATGATATGTGTAGAATCCCTTTGATATCAATCCTATATGGGAACAAGATACTTTAGCATAGCAAAGTCTACTTTGTAAGGAAAGAATGCTGAAGGTAGTAAATGGCAGTACTGTGTACCATTTTTCTTGTCTCATATGCTATGCACATCTCACATCAGTCTCACAGCTTACCCTCTGTGGCTTAAACTAAAGTGCACGGCTGCTACCGGCTGGAAGGCCATCTAAGATGGCCTTGGGGGAGATGGTTGTTGCAGGCTCCTTCTTGGTGTGGATGCTGGTGGCGTTCTTCCCGTGTTGAGAGTGCGTGATTTAAACTGTTGGTGTGGTAATGCAGGATAGTAGCATTTATCAGGGGTGTCAAGGTGAAAGCCATAGGTGTGACTAATCTTCAGGGTGGGTCCCGTCGCGTACCTGTTTTCAGTTTTATGCTGACCAAACTTCGGGCAGCATGAAATTGGTGCAGGCTTCCTGATCCTGGCACACTATGAATAACTCTTGGCGTTTGTGACAACTAGTACTCTGGCCGTACCTCCTGGCCGTGAGCGCATTGTTCCTCTCCCTTCCTCAGCTGGCGGGCTGGGATTCGCATTTCAGGACGCGCCCGCATGCGAACCCCAGCCCGTCACTCACCTCAGTCCTCTGCTTCTTCCTCTCAGCTCCAGTGCGCGTGCCCCAGCCTCCTAGGGCGCTCGCGCGCCGGAGCTCTTAGATTTAAAGGGCCTGTAATTATGGTGTCATCTGCCACACAGGCCCAGTGGATCTATGATCTCTCGTGTTCCAGACTACTGTGGTCCAGCGGATCTACTGCCTCCCCAGTGACTGCGGTGAGTCTAACAGCGTTTCAGCGGGCAGCTGTGACAACTGTATAGAACAGTCTGACAAGATCATAGGTGCCAGTTCCAAATTTATTGTTGTCATGGCATTTGTTGAGGCCTGGTGTACATTCATTACTTATCCTGTATTAATCCTAAATTACATCCTGTATTAAACTCCAAAATGGCACTCACTATTCTGAAGGGGAAGTCACTTTGTACAGACATTACATAACTTATCCTGTACTGGTCCTAAATTACATCCTGTATTATATTCCAAAGATGCGCTCTCTATACTGTTGGTGTGGTCACACTGTATATAGGTGGCCAGGGGATCAGGGGGCCTGGAGAAAAGAAAAGCATACAAATTATTAAAAAATTAATTAATAAAAAATTATCAATTACAAACATGTTGCCAATGTGGGGGGTACAATTAGTACTTGGGCAAAAAAAAGGTTAAGAACCCCTACTCTACATAAAGATGGCCTAGGCTATAGGAAGATTACCAAGACCCTGAAACTAAGCTGAATCACGATGGGCAAAATCATACAGTGGTTTCACAGGACAGGTTCCTCTTAGAACAGGCCTTAAAGGAACTGTCCAGAGCAGGAACAAATCCCCATAGCAAACCTATCCTGCTCTGGACAGTTCCTGACATGGACAGAGGTGTCAGCAGAGAGCACTCTGGTCAGACAAAAAAGAAATTCAAAAAGAAAAGAACTTCCTCTATAATATACAGCAGCTCATAAGTACTGGAAGGATTAACATTTTTTTAAATAGAAGTAATTTAGACATCTGTTTAACTATCTGGCACCAGTTGATTTAAAAAAAAAAAATTCCGCCTGAGTACCCCTTTAACATGGTTGGCCAAAGAAGAGGAGTGCACGTACTCAGTGTCATATTCAGCGGTAGTATTTGGGAAATAGATGTATAGATGAGTGCGGCCAGCATTGCTGCAGAGGTTGAAGGGGTGGGGGGATTAGCCTGTCAGAGCTCATACCATATGCCGCACACTGCATCAAATTGGTTATCAGATACTTATCCCCTACCCTTTGAATAGTGGATACATTTTAGGCTGAGCACTCTGGGTCCCTTGCTGGCCTCGGAGCGCTCACAGCGTGTGTCCCCAGGCAGCGCTCCGGCGTCACAGCATGTGCATCCCCGCTCTCTAGGGCGCGCGTGCATCCCCGCTCTCTAGAGCGCGCGTGCACCGGGGCTCTTAGATCTAAAGGACCAGTGCACAGGTGATTGGTGCCTGGTCCAAAGTGGTTCATTAAGGGTTAAGCTTTGTGAGAGGGAGTGCTGTTTGGACTTAATTAGGCCTCACTTGTGCACTGCCTATAAGTACCGTCTCCTCCCACAGCCTGCTGCCGGATCTTTGTGGCCTTTGTGCCTGAGAGAAAGCATTCCTTGTTCCTGTGTTACCCTGCCTGTTGCCATTCTCGTTGCTACTGACTTCCGCCTGTGAACCTGAGCCGCCTGCCCTGACCATTTGCTACGTCTGACTACGCCTTTGCCTGATCCTCTTGTACCTTGCCTTATCTCAGCAGCCAGAGAGGTTGAGTCGCTACTGGGTGGAACGACCTGGGGGTTACTTGCCGCAGCAAGTCCATCCCGCTTTGGGGAGGGCTCTGGTGAAAACCAGTAACTCCTTAGACTCCGTTCCCCTGGTACGGCCCACGTCATCACATCTCTGGCACAGCGGATCCACCACCAGCCTCCACTACCAGCTACCAGCCTGGATCCTGTCAGTAAGATCCGGCCATGGATCCCGCTGAGGTGCCTTTGCCAAGTGTCGCTGACCTTACCACCATTGTGGCCCAGCAGTTTCAGCAGATCGCTCAGCAAGGTCAAGGTCATGACGCAGCAACTTCTGACAGCCCAGCAGCCACCATCTCCACCGCCTACTCCTATGCCACCCACTCAGCCTGCTGCCGTTTCCAGCTCCAGATACCGCCTGTCCGTGCCAGACAAATTTGATGGAGACTCCAAGCAGTGCCATGGGTTCCTGTCACAGTGTTCTCTCCACTTGGAGATGATGGCCCACCTACTGAATGTGCCAAGGTGGCTTTTATAGTCAGTCTGCTTACCGGGAAGGCCCTGGCTTGGGCCACACCGCTTTGGGATTGCAACGATCCAGCCACTGCTACTGCCCAGTCCTTCTGCCAAGAATTCTGGAGTGTTTTTGAGGAACCAGCCCGGGTTGCCTCAGCAGAGACTGCCTTCTTGACCCTGAATCAGGGAAATTCTTCTGTGGGCGAATACGCCATCCGTTTTCGCACTCAGGCCTCGGAACTGTCCTGGAATAATGAAGCGCTCTGTGCCATGTTTAAGAAAGGTCTGTCCAGTGACATAAAAGATGTTCTTGCCGCACGGGAAATGCCTTCTACCCTGAGTGACCTCATCCACTTGGCCAGCAGGATTGATATGCGTTTCGCCGAGAGACGAGAGGAACTCCGTAAGGACAAAGGAAATGTTTGTATGAGACGCTATCCTCGTTCGCCTCCTGTCTTCCTGCGTCCACTGCAACCCTCTACTGGGCCTCCTGCCAAGGAAGCCATTCATGTGGATCTGTCACGCCTGACCCCTCAAGAAAGGAACCGACGCAGAGACGAGAATCTGTGTCTGTACTGTGCCAGTACACAACATTTCTTAAAGGACTGTCCTCTCCATCCGCCTCGTCCGGGAAATGCGCACCTAGTTAATGTTGGAGAGGCGTTGCTAGCTGTGAACGCTACCTCTCCACGCCTTACAGTGTCTGTGCGAATCTGTGTCCCAGCCAAGATATCCTTCGTTGCTATTGCCTTTCTGGATTCCGGCTCCGTCGGCAACTTCATTGACGCCTCACTTATAAGCAAGTTTAATATTCCAGTGGTCCGTCTTGTCAAGTCCTACTACATTACCACTGTCAATGGTGAGAGACTGGATGCTACCGTTCTCTACCGTACTGAACCCCTTCAGATGTCTGTTGTAGTACTTCATTCTGAGAAATTGGAGTTTCTTGTTCTTCCTCACTGTACTTCGGAGATTCTGCTAGGTCTGCCCTGGCTCCAGCATTACAGTCCTGTCCTGGATTGGTCCTCCGGGGAGATCCAAAGTTGGGGGTCATCTTGTTTTGGTAAATGTCTCCTGCCAGTTTCTGCTAAACGTGCATCTTTTACTCCACCTCCTCCAGACCTTCCGGAACCATATTTGGACTTTGCAGATGTCTTCTGTAAAAAGCAAGCAGAGACTTTGCCCCCCCCATAGGCCTTATGATTGTCCTATAGACCTCATGCCTGGCACCACTCCACCTCGAGGAAGAATTTACCCTCTGTCTCCACCTGAGACTCAAGCCATGTCAGAGTATATTCAGGAGAACCTACAGAGGGGGTTCATTAGGAAGTCTTCCTCACCTGCTGGAGCAGGTTTCTTCTTTGTCTATAAGAAAGACGGCTCTCTGCGACGCTGCATCGACTATCGTGGTCTAAACAAAATCACCATTAAGAACAGATATCCCCTTCCACTCATTTCAGAGCTCTTCGATCGACTTCGAGGTGCCAAGATCTACACCAAATTGGATCTGAGAGGTGCCTATAATTTGGTCCGAATTTGGAGAGGGAGATGAGTGGAAGACTGCCTTTAACACACGGGATGGTCACTTTGAGTATTTAGTCATGCCTTTTGGCCTGTGTAATGCCCCGGCCGTCTTTCAAGAATTTGTTAATGACATTTTCAGAGACCTTCTCTACACTTGTGTGGTGGTGTATCTGGACGATATCCTCATTTATTCTCCTAACCTTGAGCAACACCGTACTCATGTTTGTCTGGTTCTGTCTCGTCTGAGAAGAAATCACCTTTATGCCGAGTTTGAGAAATGTCTCTTTGAACAATCTAGCCTGCCTTTTCTTGGTTACATCATCTCCGCACAAGGCCTACAGATGGACCCTTCTAAACTCTCAGCAGTTCTGGATTGGCTTTGTCCCACAGGTCTACGTGCCATACAGAGGTTCCTGGGTTTTGCCAATTATTACCGGCAATTTATTCCACATTACTCCACCCTGGTGGCTCTTATCGTGGCCCTGACTAAGAAAGGGGCTAATCCTAAGTCATGGACTCCTCAGGCCAAAGAAGCTTTCCACACCCTGAAGTCCGCCTTTGCTTCTGCACCTGTCCTCATCAGACCGGATTCCTCGAAGCCCTTCTTCTTAGAGGTGGATGCCTCCTCTGTTGGAGCCAGAAGTCCTTAAAGGGGAGATCTGTCACCTGTGGGTTTTTCTCCAAAACCTTCTCGTCTGCTGAGAGAAACTACTAATCCGGAGACAGAGAACTTCTTGCCATCAAGTAGGCGCTGTAAGAATGGAGACATCTCCTAGAGGGGTCTGTTCACCCTGTGAACATATTTACGGACCACAAGAATCTGTCCTATCTTCAGTCTGCTCAAAGACTTAATCCCCGCCAAGCCCGCTGGTCTCTGTTTTTCGTCTGGTTTAATTTTCTTATTCATTTCAGACCGGCTGCCAAAAACATCCGGGCTGACGCTCACTCTCGCACCTCAGATGTCACCGGAGAAGAAGTGTCACCTCAGCATATCATTCCTCCCGAGCGATTGATTGTTTCTGCTCCTGCGGATTTACGTCTTCTTCCTCCGGGCAAGAGCTTCGTGCCACCTCGTCTTCGTCTTAGGGTACTCAAGTGGGGACATTTTTCACTGGTGGCAGGCCATCCAGGTCTTCGGAAAACCCTACAACTGATCTCCAGAAGGTACTGGTGGCCATCTTTGGAGAGGGTCGTTAAGGATTTCGTCCAGGCCTGTGCTGTGTGCGCCCGGGACAAGACAGAGACCGGCAGGCCTTCTTCAGCCGCTGACAGTTCCAGAGACTCCATGGTCCCCCATCGCCATGGACTTTGTCACCGATCTCCCACCTTCTCATGGCAAAACTGTTATTTGGGTGGTTGTGGACCGGTTTTCCAAGATGGCGCACTTTGTATCTATGTCTGCTCTTCCTTCTGCACCATTGCTGGCGAAACAATTTCTTCCTCACATTTTTCGTCTCCATGGTCTACCCACACACATTGTATCTGACAGAGGGGTACAGTTTGTGTCTAAGTTTTGGAGAGCCCTCTGTGGTCATCTGAAGATTAAATTGGACTTCTCTTCTTCCTACCACCCCCAGTCCAACGGTCAAGTAGAGCACATTGATCAAATTTTGGGTGACTATCTCCGGCACTTTGTCTCCTCTTGTCAGGATGATTGGGTAGACTTGCTCCCGTGGGCTGAGTTCTCCTACAACCACAAAGAGTCCTCCGCTTCTAACAAGTCTCCTTTATTCGTGGTGTATGGACGTCACCCTTTGCCGCCTCTTCCGTTGCCCACCTCCTCGGAAGTACCCGAGGTCAATAATCTTGTCCAGGATTTTGTATCCATCTGGCGCGAGACGCGCCAATCTCTTCTTGCAGCCACCTCTCGCATGAAGACACAGGCCGATAAGGAACACGGATTCCTCCAGTTTTTGCCCCAGGGGAGAAAGTGTGGCTGTCTTCCAAGTACATCCGATTTAGGGTCCCAAGTTACAAATTAGGTCCCCGTTACTTGGGCCCCTACAGAATCAAGAAGAAAATTAATCCTGTGGTCTATCAGCTCCATCTCCCTTCCTCCCTCAGAATACCTAATTCTTTTCATGTCTTCCTTTTGAAACCAGCAATCTTCAACCGTTTTCCCTCCAAGGACATTTCTCCCACTCCCGTGTCTGGAACTTCAGATGTGTTCTCCGTCAAGGAGATTTTGGCATCCAAAGTGGTTAGAGGGAGAAAATTCTTTCTGGTCGACTGGGAGGGCTGCGGTCCTGAAGAGAGATCTTGGGAGCCAGAGGAGAACATCCTAGACCGCGGCCTCAAGTTCTTGGGTACCAAAAAGAGGGGGAGACCAAAGGGGGGGGTTACGCTGAGCGCTCCGGGCCCCCTACTGGCCTCGGAGCGCTCACAGCATGTGTCCCCAGGCAGCGCTCTGGCGTCACAGCGTGTGCATCCCCGCTCTCTAGGGCGCGCGTGCACCGGGGCTCTTAGATCTAAAGGACCAGTGCACAGGTGATTGGTGCCTAGTCCAAAGTGGTTCATTAAGGGTTAAGCTTTGTGAGAGGGAGTGCTGTTTGGACTTAATTAGCCCTCACCTGTGCACTGCCTATAAGTACCGTCTCCTCCCACAGCCTCCTGCCGGATCTTTGTTGCCTTTGTGCCTGAGAGAAAGCATTCCTTGTTCCTGTGTTACCCTGCCTGTTGCCGTTCCCATTGCTACTGACTTCCGCCTGTGAACCTGAGCCGCCTGCCCTGACCATTTGCTACGTCTGACTACGCCTTTGCCTGATCCTCTTGTACCTTGCCTTATCTCAGCAGCCAGAGAGGTTGAGTCGCTACTGGGTGGAACGACCTGTGGGTTACTTGCCGCAGCAAGTCCATCCCGCTTTGCGGCGGGCTCTGGTGAAAACCAGTAACTCCTTAGACTCCGTTCCCCTGGTACGGCCAACGTCATCACCTCTCTGGCACAGCGGATCCACCACCAGCCTCCGCTACCAGCCCGGATCCTGTCAATACATTTCCCTACATGGTACTACCCCTTTAATCAAGTCCATCTGTGAGATTTTACCATGCTAACAATAGATGATTACCAATTCATTCCTAACCCCCGTGTCTGTGTGTGCATTTTCCTGCCTGTCTTTTTCATTAAATTGCAGGCAAATCAGCTTATCCATGCTTAACACTGTGCTCCTGTGCAGTGATCTACATACAATGCGCCACAGGGAATATTCAGCTCACAGCAGCTATTTAGAATGTATTCAGATTATTAAGTTCACATAAATTAAATACACCACATAGTGTACAGACCCAGAAACTTACAGATTCTGGCATCCATTGACATGACAGGGCATCAAGGTAAAATTAATATACTGTTCCTATATTTCTGAGTAATGGTAATACAAAATCAGGTGACTAATTACAGGTGTGCAGTTTTACCCAGGTCCTGGTTCCCGAGGAGAGCAAAGGCTCCTTACCTTAAAGGGATTGTGCGCTGCCCTGCCTTTCGGAGCTCCGCTCGCAGCGTCCAGAAGTTCATTACTCCGAACGCTGTGTGCGAGCTTCCGTGTTCGCGGACGCCCCCTCGTGACGTCACGACCGACCCCTCGTGACGTCACGCCCACCCCCCATAATCAAAAGTCTATGGGAAGGGGGCGTGACAGCGTGACGTCACGAGGGGCCGGGCGTAACGTCACGAGGGGGCAGCCGCGAACACGGAAGCCCGCACACAGCGTTCGAAGTAATGAACTTCCGGACGCTGCGAGCGGAGCTCCGTAAGGCAGGGCAGCGCACAACCCCTTTAAAGTGGTACTCCACTGGCCAGTGTTACGTCTGAGTTTGGAACATTTAGCTCCGAATGCTATGCGCATTCTGCAGGGTTAACCACGCCCCCTCATGCCATCAGGCCACGCCACCCTCAATGATGGTTTCCCATAGACTTGCATTGAGTCGTCTGACGTCACGAGGGGGCATGGCCAACCCCCGCACCGTGCGCACGGCATTCGGAACCAACTGTTCCAAATGCAGCTGGAACACTCAGGGACATCTTTAACACGGGGCAAAAGGGGCAGCTGCCCTGGGCCCTGTCATTCCTGGGGGCCCAAAGCTAGCCCTTTAGCCCCTACGTTAAAATAGGCCAAGAAGCCCGCATAGGCGGCCCGCGGCACCTACATTTTCAAAAAAGAGGGCCGGCCATGCGATGTACCAGGCCGGCCCTGTTTACTTACCTGGGTGAGGACCTGGGCTGCTTAACCTCCTGACCTGCGTGCGCACATTCCTGCTGCTTGCCCCATGGGACATCAAGGTAGTGTAGGAGGCTCCCCCCCTAGTGGCTGCCACCTGCCTTAGGTTCTGTCGGCAGTCTCTGCCTCTGGAGTCTCCCCAAAGGTACTACCAGTCATGAACTGATTTGTCATTCAGGTACACAGAAAAGCTAGATGACAATTTCTCACCTAGCTTTTCCATGCTCCTGAATGGCATGTCTGCTTATAATAGCTGAGCTATTATAAGCAGACATGCCATTCAGGAGCATGGAAAAGCTAGGTGAGAAATTGTCACCTAGCTTTTCTGTGCTCCAGGAATGGCATATCTGCTTATCATAGCTCAGCTATTATAGATAGATTTACCTATAACTTTTAGTCAAATCTGTCTATAATAGCTCAGATTTCTCACCTAGCTTTTATCACACTTGGTAATGATGTACAGGATTTTGCATCCACTGTTTCATTTTCTAAAGTTCTGCCTGTTACGCTATGCACTCCTGGCAGTGAGCGCATGGTCCCATTACCTTCTGCTGCCGACGGGGCTGGGACTTGCATTGCGGGACGCACCTGCATGCGAGCCCCAGTCCGTCACTCTCCGGGTGTTTCCCCTGCCTCTGCTTCCGCCTCTCTTCTAAGATTTAAAGGGCCAGCACGCTCATTAGTGTAGCCACCTGTGTCTTGTTGATAAATTCCTCCACCCTCCTTCTCAGTTCTCTGCTGCATCTTTGTTGCTTTATTCCCTAGAGAAAGCGTTCCTTTGTATTGCCTTGCCGTGTACCAGACCTTGACCTTGCTTCTCTGCAGCCTGCCTACTGAACTTCTGCTATGTCCCGACTACACTACTGTGCTACCTGCCCTGACCTACAGCTATCCTGACTATGAGTTGTCTCATTCCTTCTGTGCTTCGCATCTCCTCAGCCGCCTGTGTGGTCGAGCCGTTGCCGGGGGTTGTGACCTGGGTGTCGTCTGCAGCAGCAAGCCCATCCTGCTTTACACCGGGCTCTGGTGAAGACCAGCGGCACCTTAGACTCCGCTCTCTGGCACTGTCCGAGTCATCTGCCACACAGGTCCAGCGGATCCGCCAGTGTTCCTGTCTTCAGAAACACGAGTGTTACAGTAAGATCCGGCCATGGATCCCGCTGAGGAACCCCTGCCTGAAGTTGTGGATCTTTCCTCCGTTGTGATACGTCACTCATAGCAGTTGTCCCGACAGGTGCAGCAATTTTCTCAACTTGCAGCCATGATGCAACAGCTTTTGGCCTTGCAACAGCTGCAGGTACCTCAATCTGGACCACTCCCTTCTCCAGCTCCTGCAGTCTCTCCTGGCTCCCAGCTGCACCTGCCTTTGCCTTCCAAGTATGATGGGGATTCCAAGTCATGCAGAGGCTTTGTTACACAGTGCTCCATGCATTTGGAGCTCATGTCTGAACTGTTTCCAACTGAACGTAGTAAGGTGGCCTTTGTCATTAGTCTACTTTCTGGAAAAGCCCTGGCTTGGGCTACACCCCTTTTGGACCGTGGTGATCCAGTATCCTCCAATTTGTCTGCATTTTTGGCCGAATTTCACAGTGTCTTTGAGAAACCCGCACGTGCCTCTTCAGCTGAGACAGCGTTGCTGAATCTCTGTCAAGGAGATTCTACCGTTGGTGACTGTGCAGTTCAGTTCCGCATTCTAGCCTCTGAACTCGCCTGGAATGAAGAGGCCTCGTGTGCCGAATTTAAAAAAGGACTGTCAAGCAGGATTAAAGATGCCCTTGCAGCACGAGATCCTCCATGTTCTTTGTCTGAACGTATCCACTTGGCCACACGCATTGATGTGCGTTTTGCCGAAAGGCAGGAGGAATTGAACTTTGAGAGGAAATCTGCCCGCCTTACACCTGTGTCCCAATGTTCTCCTCTTCTGTCTCTTGCGCCTCTTGCCAAAGAGGTTATACAAGGAGATCATCCTCGCCTTACGCAGCAGGAGAGGTCACGACGATGCAATGAGAATTTGTGTTTGTACTGTGCTAGCCCGGAGCACTTTCTCAAGGACTGTACCATACATCCGCACCTAGGGTATGTGGGAGAGGCATCCCTGGGTGTGAATTCTACTTCTCCACGCTTAACTATTCCTGTACAAGTCTTCGCTTCAGCCAAGTCTTCCTTAAGCGCTACAACATTTTTGGACTCCGGATCTGCAGGTGACTTTTTGATGTGGCTTTAGTCCACAAGTATCATCTTCCTGTCACTCGACTTGCCAAGCCCTTGTTCATCTCCTCTGTAAATGGACAAAATCTGGACTGTAAGGTTCACTTCCGTACTGAATCTCTCGTCATGCAAGTGGGAGTATCGCATAAGGAGAAGATTGAATTCTATGTTCTTCCACACTGTATTTCGGAGATTCTTCTTGGTCTCCCTTGGCTGCAACGCCATTCCCCGCAACTGGATTGGAGGACTGGAGAAATAATTCGCTGGGGAAAATTCTGTCAAATTCTTGCCTCCAACCTGTTCTGCGCAAAGTTGTTTCTTGTCTTTCACCTTTACCTGGCCTGCTGCCACCTTACCAAGATTTCTCGGATGTCTTCTGCAAGAAACAGGCTGAAGCTCTGCCTCCACATCGTTTTTATGACTGCCCTATTGATCTTCTGCCTGGTACCACCCCTCCTCGTGGGAGGATATATCCTCTTTCAGTTCCTGAGACCAAAGCCATGGCTGAGTATATCCAGGAGAAACTCCAAAATGGATTTATCCGTAAGTTCTCTTCTCATGCTGGAGCAGGTTTCTTCTTTGTAGGGAAGAAGGATGGCTCACTCCGTCCATGCATTGTCTACAGGGGACTTAACAAAATCACGGTAAAGAACCATTACCCTCTACCTCTCATCTCAGAACTTTTTCACCGTTTACGTGGTGCCAAGGTCTTCTCCAAGCTGGACTTACGTGGTGCGTATAACCTCATTCGTATCCGCAAGGGAGATGAATGGAAAACGGCCTTCAATACTCGTGATGGACATTTTGAGTATCTTGTTATGCCTTTTGGTCTCTGCAATGCTCCAGCCGTTTTCCAGGAGTTCGTTATCTTCCGTGATCTTCTTTACACCTGTGTTGTCGTATACCTTGATGACATCCTGATCTTCTCTTCCAACTTGGAGGAGCATCGTGCTCATGTTCGCCTGGTTCTTCAGAGACTACGGAAGAATCATCTCTACGCCAAATTGGAGAAATGCCTGTTCGAAAAGTCTAGTCTTCCGTTTCTTAGCTATATTGTCTCTCATCAGGGCCTGCAGATTGATCCAAATAAGTTATCTGCAGTTTTGGATTGGCCTCCTCCCTCGGGCCTACGTGCAATTCAACGCTTTCTGGGATTCGCTAACTATTATCGTCAGTTTATCCCACATTTTTCATCCTTGATTGCTCCTATTGTAGCTCTCACGAAAAAAGCATCCAATCCTAAATCTTGGCCTCGAGAGGCTGAAGAGGTCTTCTCTCGTTTAAAGTCTGCATTTGCCTCTGCTCCCGTGCTTACAAGACCTGTTCAAGAGAGGCCCTTTGCGTTGGAGGTTGATGCCTCATCTATTTGAGCGGGTGCCGTCCTCACACAGAAAAACGCCAAGGGCAAGAGTGTAACTTGTGTGTTCTTCTCCAAGACTTTCTCTTCTGCTGAGAGGAATTACTCCATTGGAGATCGTGAACCTCTCGCTATTAAGCTAGCTTTGGAGGAATGGCAACATTTACTGGAAGGTTCATCCAGTCAGCATCTACTCCGATCATAAGAATCTTCTATACCTTCAGTCTGCTCAGCGTTTGAACCCCCGCCAGACAAGATGGTCCCTGTTCTTTTCCCGTTTCAACTTCTTCATTCACTTCCGTCCTGCAGACAAGAACATCAGGGCTGATGCACTCTCCAGGTCCTCTGACGTCATTGGTTTGGACTCCACGCCTAGGCACATTATTCCTCCTGTCCATTTGATTCCTGCCGCTCCTGCCGAGATTCTGCAAATTCCTCCGGGAAAATCCTTTGTGCCCATCAGATTGAGACGCAAGGTCTTGAAATGGGGTCATTCTTACTTAACAGCAGGACATCCTGGAATACGCAAGACCCTACATCTTATTTCCCGGCACTACTGGTGGCCCCATCTTGAACGTGATGTTTCTGATTTTGTTCCGTCCTGTGTAACTTGTGCCCGTGACAAAACTCCTCGGCAAAGACCTACAGGCCTCTTACAGCCTCTACCCATTCTAGAGACTCCCTGGTCCCATATCGCCATGGATTTCATCATCGATCTGGCACCTTCTCATAATAACACCGTCATCTGGGTCGTGGTAGATCGGTTTTCCAAGATGGCTCACTTCATTCCTCTTCCTTCTGCTCCACAGCTGGCGAAGTACTTCTTGTCGCATGTCTTTCGTTTACATGGTCTTCCACAGCATATCGTTTCGGATCGAGGTGTGCAGTTTGTTTCTAAGTTCTGGCGAGCCCTTTGTAACCGTCTGAACATCAATCTGGACTTCTCCTCGGCCTACCACCCTCAGTCCAACGGTCAGGTGGAAAGGGTCAATCAAATCCTTGAGACTTATCTTCGGCATTTTGTCTCAGCTCGCCAAGATGATTGGGTCGACCTTCTCCCCATGGCTGAATTCTCATATAATCTTAAGGATTCCGAGTCCACGAGGTCGTCCCCCTTTTTTGTTGTCTACGATCTCCATCTCCGTCCTCCTCTTCCTCTCCCAGTCTCCTCCGGTGTACCTGCTGTTGATGAGCTGGTTCGTGACTTCTCCACCATCTGGCAACAGACCCGACAATCATTGTCCCAGGCTTCTTCACACATGAAGGCGCAAGCGGATAAAGGTAGAAGACCTCCTCCAACCTTCTCTCCTGGTGACATGGTGTGGCTTTCATCCAAATAGATCCGCTTCAAGATCCCCTGTTACAAACTCGGTCCCCGCTACCTTGGTCCCTTCCAGATTCTACAAAAGATCAATCCTGTCTCCTACAAACGTCTACCTGCTACCCACGTATTCCCAATTCCTTCCACATCTCTCTTTTCAAGCCCCTTGTTGTAAACCGGTTTTCTCAGAAGAATCCTCTCCCAACACCTGTCTCTGGCTCCTCAGATGTCTACAAAGTTAAACAGATCCTTACTGCAAAAACTGTAAGAGGTAAACAATTTTTTTTGGTCGACCTTCTCAGGAGTTTCCTCTCTCGTAAAAGGAGGGGGAGACCAAAGGTTGGGGGGGGGGTACTGTTACGCTATGCGCTCCTGCCTCACATGCTGGCCGTGAGCGCATGGTCCCCTTACCTTCTGCTGCCGACGTGGCTTGGACTCACATTTGAGCCCCAGTCCGTCACTCTCCGGGTGTTTTCCCTGCCTCTGCTTCCGCCTCTCTGCTCCGGCGCCAGTGTCCCCGTCCCTTAGGGCGTGCGCGCGCCAAAGCTTTAAGATTTAAAGGGCCAGTACGCTCATTAGTGTAACCACCTGTGTCTTGTTAATAAATTCCTCCACCCTCCTCAGTTCTCTGCTGGATCTTTGTTGCCTTGTGCCCTAGAGAAAGCGTTCCATTGTATTGCCTTGCCGTGTACCAGATCTCCTGCTCTTGTGACCTTGCTTCTCTGCCGCCTGCCTACTGAACTTCTGCTACGTCCCGACTATGCTACTGTGCCGCCTGCCCTGACCTACAGCTATCCTGACTACGAGTCAGCCGTTTGTGTGGTCGAGCCATTGCAGGGGGTTGTGACCTGGGAGTCGTCTGCAGCAGCAAGCCCATCCTGCTTTGTGGCGGGCTCTGGTGAAGACCAGCGGCACCTTAGACTCCGCTCCCTGGCACGGTCCGAGTCATCTGCCACACAGGTCCGGCGGATCCACATCCAGCGGTGTTACTGTCTTCAGAAACGTGAGTGTTACACTACCTATGCATAACGTTCAGAATTAAAGGCAGAGGCGCATTAATGAGTTCAACTTATGGCTTAGTAAATGGTGTCAGGAGCAAGGATTTGGCTTTGTGTCTCATGATAGTTCTACTTGGAATAGAATGGAACTGTACAAAAAAGATTGTTTGCGTCTTTCTCTCAAAGGAAGGAATGTACTCAGTGAACAATTCCAAGAATTTGCTAAGGAGTATTTAAACTAGGAGGGGGGGGGGGGGGGCAATTGCCCCCTGAAACAAAGTCCAATTGCCCCCTGAAACAAATGCTTGCAGTTTAGGTAATATAGTCAATGAACTTGGGTCAATAATGGCAGCTGAGAATGTAGATTTAGTGGCTGTTACTAAGACATGGTTTAATGAAAGTAATGACTCGGACATATCCATACCAGGGTACTCTTTATACAGAAGAGACAGAGAAGGCAAGAAAGGTGGAGGAGTGGCCCTATATGTGAAAGATAGCATAAAGTCTAACCTAATACAAGTTAGTGAAGCCAACATAGAGTCTGTTTGGGTTACATTGCAGTTTGGTAATCATTCAGTAACTCGTGTAGGTGTGATATATAGATCACCTACACGAGCCAAGTTAAAGGAGAAGTCCGAAGCAGACTTTTTCTATTCCATCCTGCCCGGGCTGCAAAAAAAGACAAAACAAACTTTCACTTGCCTTCCTACATTCCCCCGGAGCTCTGTAACAGCTGATCGTTCAGCCGGGCTGTCTACTTACTACTACCCTTAGCCCGGTACGTCACGCGGCGCTTCAGCCTATTACGGCCCGTAGCGATGTCCCGCCTTGCTCGGTGATAGGCTGAAGCACCGTGTGATGTACCGGGCTAAGGGAAGTAGGAAGTAAACATCCCGGCCGACCGATCAGCTGTTGCGGAGCTCCGGGGAATGTAGGAAGGTAAGTGAAAGTTTGTTTTGTCTTTTTTTGCAGCCCGGGCAGGATGGAATAGAAAAAGTCTGCACTGGACATCTCCTTTAAAGAATAAGATGATCTACAAGTTAAAGAAAGAGCTAAAATGACAACGAAAGAAGAAGTTATCATTATGGGAGACTTCAATCTTCCGGATATAAACTGGAAAACCAAAATAGCTAGTTCTGCCAGGAGTACAGATATTTTAAATTCCCTACTGTGATTATCTCTACAACAAGTGTTTGAGGAGCCAACCCAGAGGCAGGCCATTTTGGATTTGGTATTCACAAATGGGGATTTGGTATATGATGTTATTGTAGGCAAAAGCTTGGGATCTAGTGATCACCAGTGTTGGTTTAATATAAGAACGGTAAAGGAGTCACACCACACAAAAACAAAAGTTTTAGATTTTAGATAAAGAGACTATTCAAAAATGAGATTAGTCATAAATGAGCCCCTATCAGACTGGAACAGATAACAAGGTCCAGGAGAAATGGCACTACTTAAAAGACGCATTATTGAAGGCAACAGAAAATTGCATTAGACTTTTCAGTAAAAGCAGAAAAAGGAAGAGACCACTGTGGTAGCAGAAGTGGCCAAAATCATAAAAAACAAAAAGCTAGCATTTAGTAATTATAAAACAGCCCAGAACAATGAAGATAGGGAAATCTACAAGATTAGGCAGAAAGAGGCCAAGCAAGTTATAAGAACTTCTAAAGCACAGGCAGAAGAAATGCTAGCTCAGTCTGTGAAAAAAAGGGGATGAGATTTATAAATTAAAAAAGGAAATTAAAACAAGGAATAACTAAATTATTAACAAAGGAAGGAAGGTTTGTAGAAGAGAATAAAGGGATGGCCGACTGCCTTAATGAATACTTCTGTTCAGTTTTTACAGAAGAAAAAGAAGGAAAAGGACCTCAATTAGGGAGGAAGACTAATGAATCGTTTGATGCATGTGTCTTTACAGAGGAAGAGGTTCTACGTTTGCTGTCTAAAGTGAAGACAAATAAGTCACAGGGGCTTGATGGGATACACCCAAAATTATTCAAAGAGCTTAGTGGTGAGCTAGCAAAACTGTTAACAGATTTATTTAACCAATTACTGGTAACAGGAGTCGTCCCGGAAGATTGGAAATTAGCAAATGTCGTGCCCATTCACAAGAAAGGTAGTAGGGAGGAATCAAGCAACTATAGGCCAGTAAGTCTGACATCAATAGTGGGAACATTTATGGAAACCCTACTAAAGGATAGGATTGTGGAACATCTCAAATCCCATGGTTTGCAAGATGAAAAACAACATGGGTTTACTTCAGGGAGATCATGTCAAACAAATCTTATTGATTTTTTTGACTGGATGACTAAAATAATAGATGGCGGAGGGGCAGTAGACATTGCATATCTAGATTTTAGTAAGGCTTTTGACACTGTCCCACATAGAAGAGGGTTGTAGTCAATGGAGTATATTCAGAGCAAGGTCTTGTTACTAGTGGCGTACCTCAGGGATCTACTAGGGCCAATTTTGATTAATATCTTCATTAGTGATATTACAGAAAGTCTCGATGGTAAGGTATGTCTTTTTGCTGATGACACAAAGATATGTGACAGGATTGATGTTCCTGGAGGGATATGCCAAATGGAAAAGGATTTAGGAAAACTGGAAAAATGGTCATAACTCTGGCAACTGAAATGTTATGTGGATAAGTGCAAGATTGTCACGATGCCGGCTGGCAGGTAGTGGATCCTCTATGCCAGAGAGGGATTGGCGTGGACCGTGCTAGTGGATCGGTTCTAAGTCACTACTGGTTTTCACCAGAGCCCGCCGCAAAGCGGGATGGTCTTGCTGCGGCGGTAGTGACCAGGTCGTATCCACTAGCAACGGCTCAACCTCTCTGGCTGCTGAAGATAGGCGCGGTACAAGGGAGTAGACAGAAGCAAGGTCGGACGTAGCAGAAGGTCGGGGCAGGCAGCAAGGGTCGTAGTCAGGGGCAACGGCAGGAGGTCTGGAACACAGGCTAGGAACACACAAGGAAACGCTTTCACTGGCACGATGGCAACAAGATCCGGCAAGGGAGTGCAGGGGAAGTGAGGTGATATAGGGAAGTGCACAGGTGATAATACTAATTGGAACCACTGCGCCAATCAGCGGCGCAGTGGCCCTTTAAATCGCAAAGACCCGGCGCGCGCGCGCCCTAGGGAGCGGGGCCGCGCGCGCCGGGACAGGACTGACGGAGAGCGAGTAAGGTACGGGAGCCGGGGTGCGCATCGCGAGCGGGCGCTACCCGCATCGCGAATCGCATCCCGGCTGGAGGCGGTATCGCAGCGCCCCGGGTCAGTGGATCTGACCGGAGCGCTGCAGTGAGGAGAGTGTAGCGAGCGCTCCGGGGAGGAGCGGGGACCCGGAGCGCTCGGCGTAACAGTACCCCCCCCCTTGGGTCTCCCCCTCTTCTTAGAGCCTGAGAACCTGAGGAGCAGACTTTTGTCTAGGATATTGTCCTCAGGTTCCCAGGATCTCTCTTCTGGACCACAACCCTCCCAATCCACTAAAAAAAAGGTTTTCCCTCTGACCTTTTTTGATGCCAGAATCTCTTTGACGGAGAAGATGTCCGAGGAGCCGGAAACAGGAGTGGGGGAAACAGATTTGGGAGAGAAACGATTAATGATAAGTGGTTTAAGAAGAGAAACGTGAAAGGCATTAGGAATACGAAGAGAAGGAGGAAGAAGAAGTTTGTAAGAGACAGGATTAATCTGGCACAGAATTTTGAATGGACCAAGATAGCGTGGTCCCAACTTATAGCTAGGGACACGGAAGCGGACATATTTAGCGGAGAGCCATACCTTATCTCCAGGGGAAAAAATGGGAGGGGCTCTTCTTTTCTTATCCGCGAACTTCTTCATGCGTGATGAAGCCTGTAAGAGAGAATTTTGAGTCTCTCTCCATATGATGGAAAGATCACGAGAAATTTCATCCACAGCGGGCAGACCAGAGGGCAAGGGGGTAGGGAGGGGGGGAAGAGGGTGACGGCCGTACACCACGAAAAAAGGGGATTTGGAGGAAGATTCAGAGACTCTGAAATTATACGAGAATTCGGCCCAAGGTAGAAGATCTGCCCAGTCATCCTGGCGGGAGGAAACAAAATGTCGTAAATAATCACCCAAGATCTGGTTGATTCTTTCTACTTGTCCATTGGATTGAGGATGATATGCAGAAGAAAAATTTAATTTAATCTTGAGTTGTTTACAGAGAGCCCTCCAGAATTTAGACACGAATTGGACGCCTCTATCCGAGACGATCTGCGTAGGCAACCCGTGAAGACGAAAAATGTGTACAAAAAATTGTTTAGCCAACTGAGGCGCTGAAGGAAGACCAGGAAGAGGGATGAAATGTGCCATTTTGGAGAATCGATCAACGACCACCCAAATAACAGTGTTGCCACGGGATGGGGGTAAGTCAGTAATAAAATCCATACCAATCAGAGACCAAGGCTGTTCGGGGATAGGCAGAGGATGAAGAAAACCAGCGGGCTTCTGGCGAGGAGTCTTATCCCGGGCACAGATAGTGCAGGCTCGCACAAAGTCCACCACATCTGTCTCTAGAGTCGGCCACCAATAGAAGCGAGAGATGAGTTGCACAGATTTCTTGATGCCCGCATGACCTGCGAGATGGGAGGAGTGACCCCATTTGAGGATTCCGAGGCGTTGGCGTGGAGAAACAAAGGTCTTTCCTGGAGGAGTTTGCCTGATGGAGGCTGGAGAAGTGGAAATCAGGCAGTCAGGAGGAATGATGTGTTGAGGAGAGAGTTCAACTTCAGAAGCATCTGAGGAACGAGAGAGAGCATCGGCCCTAATGTTCTTATCGGCAGGCCGAAAGTGAATTTCAAAATTAAATCGGGCAAAGAACAGAGACCACCTGGCCTGGCGAGGATTCAGCCGTTGGGCAGACTGGAGGTAGGAGAGGTTCTTGTGATCGGTGTAAATAATAACTGGAAATCTTGATCCCTCCAGCAGATGCCTCCATTCCTCAAGTGCTAATTTAATGGCTAGAAGCTCTCGATCCCCGATGGAGTAGTTCCTCTCCGCCGGAGAGAAGGTCCTAGAAAAAAAACCACAAGTAACAGCATGCCCGGAAGAATTTTTTTGTAGAAGGACAGCTCCAGCTCCCACTGAGGAGGCATCAACCTCCAATAGGAAGGGTTTAGATGGGTCAGGTCTGGAGAGCACGGGAGCCGAAGAAAAGGCAGACTTGAGCCGTTTAAAGGCGTCTTCCGCTTGAGGAGGCCAAGACTTGGGATCGGCATTTTTTTTGGTTAAAGCCACGATAGGAGCCACAACGGTAGAAAAATGTGGAATAAATTGCCTGTAATAATTGGCGAACCCCAAAAAACGTTGGATGGCACGGAGTCCGGAGGGGCGTGGCCAATCTAAGACGGCAGAGAGTTTGTCTGGATCCATTTGTAGTCCCTGGCCAGAGACCAAGTATCCTAGGAAAGGAAGAGATTGGCATTCAAACAGACATTTCTCTATTTTGGCATAGAGTTGATTGTCACGAAGTCTCTGAAGAACCATACGGACATGCTGGCGGTGTTCTTCTAGATTGGCAGAAAAAATCAGGATATCGTCCAGATATACAACAACACAGGAGTATAGGAGATCACGAAAAATTTCATTAACAAAGTCTTGGAAGACGGCAGGGGCGTTGCACAGGCCAAAGGGCATGACCAGATACTCAAAGTGTCCATCTCTGGTGTTAAATGCCGTTTTCCATTCATCCCCCTCTCTGATGCGGATGAGATTATAAGCACCTCTTAAGTCCAGTTTGGTAAAGATGTGGGCACCTTGGAGGCGATCAAAGAGTTCAGAGATGAGGGGTAGGGGGTAGCGGTTCTTAACCGTGATTTTATTAAGACCGCGGTAGTCAATGCAAGGACGTAGAGAGCCATCTTTTTTGGACACAAAGAAAAATCCGGCTCCGGCAGGAGAGGAGGATTTACGGATAAAGCCCTTTTTTAAATTTTCCTGGACATATTCAGACATGGCAAGAGTCTCTGGGACGGACAGAGGATAGATTCTGCCCCGGGGTGGAGTAGTGCCCGGGAGGAGGTCGATAGGACAATCATAAGGCCTGTGAGGAGGTAGAGTCTCAGCTTGTTTTTTGCAAAAAACATCCGCAAAGTCCATATAGGCCTTAGGGAGACCGGTTACAGGAGGAACCACAGAGTCACGGCAAGGGTTACTGGGAACCGGTTTTAGGCAGTCCTTGGAACAAGAGGGCCCCCAACTCTTGATCTCCCCAGTGGACCAATCCAGGGTTGGGGAATGAAGTTGAAGCCAGGGAAGTCCAAGGAGAATTTCAGAAGTGCAATTGGGGAGGACCAAAAGTTCAATCCTCTCGTGATGAGATCCGATGCACATTAGAAGGGGCTCCGTGCGGAAACGTATGGTACAGTCCAATCTTTCATTGTTTACACAATTGATGTAGAGGGGTCTGGCGAGACTGGTCACCGGGATGTTGAACCTGTTGACGAGAGAGGCCAAAATAAAATTTCCTGCAGATCCGGAGTCCAAGAAGGCCACAGCAGAGAAGGAGAAGGCAGAGGCAGACATCCGCACAGGCACAGTAAGACGTGGAGAAGCAGAGTAGACATCAAGGACTGTCTCACCTTTGTGCGGAGTCAGCGTACGTCTTTCCAGGCGGGGAGGACGGATAGGACAATCCTTCAGGAAGTGTTCGGTACTAGCACAGTACAGGCAGAGATTCTCCATGCGGCGTCGTGTCCTCTCTTGAGGTGTCAGGTGAGACCGGTCGACCTGCATAGCCTCCACGGCGGGAGGCACAGGAACAGATTGCAGGGGACCAGAGGAGAGAGGAGCCGGGGAGAAGAAACGCCTCGTGCGAACAGAGTCCATATCCTGGCGGAGCTCCTGACGCCTTTCGGAAAAACGCATGTCAATGCGAGTGGCTAGGTGAATGAGTTCATGTAGATTAGCAGGGATTTCTCGTGCGGCCAGAACATCTTTAATGTTGCTGGATAGGCCTTTTTTAAAGGTCGCGCAGAGTGCCTCATTATTCCAGGATAATTCTGAAGCAAGAGTACGGAATTGTACGGCATACTCGCCAACGGAAGAATTACCCTGGACCAGGTTCAACAGGGCAGTCTCAGCAGAAGAGGCTCGGGCAGGTTCCTCAAAGACACTTCGAATTTCCGAGAAGAAGGAGTGTACAGAGGCAGTGACGGGGTCATTGCGGTCCCAGAGCGGTGTGGCCCAAGACAGGGCTTTTCCAGACAGAAGGCTGACTACGAAAGCCACCTTAGACCTTTCAGTGGGGAACTGGTCCGACATCATCTCCAAGTGCAATGAACATTGGGAAAGGAAGCCACGGCAAAACTTAGAGTCCCCATCAAATTTATCCGGCAAGGATAGTCGTAGTCCAGAAGCGGCCACTCGCTGCGGAGGAGGTGCAGGAGCTGGCGGAGGAGATGATTGCTGAAGCTGTGGTAGTAACTGCTGTAGCATAACGGTCAGTTGAGACAGCTGTTGGCCTTGTTGCGCTATCTGTTGTGACTGCTGGGCGACCACCGTGGTGAGGTCAGCGACAACTGGCAGAGGAACTTCAGCGGGATCCATGGCCGGATCTACTGTCACGATGCCGGCTGGCAGGTAGTGGATCCTCTATGCCAGAGAGGGATTGGCGTGGACCGTGCTAGTGGATCGGTTCTAAGTCACTACTGGTTTTCACCAGAGCCCGCCGCAAAGCGGGATGGTCTTGCTGCGGCGGTAGTGACCAGGTCGTATCCACTAGCAACGGCTCAACCTCTCTGGCTGCTGAAGATAGGCGCGGTACAAGGGAGTAGACAGAAGCAAGGTCGGACGTAGCAGAAGGTCGGGGCAGGCAGCAAGGGTCGTAGTCAGGGGCAACGGCAGGAGGTCTGGAACACAGGCTAGGAACACACAAGGAAACGCTTTCACTGGCACGATGGCAACAAGATCCGGCAAGGGAGTGCAGGGGAAGTGAGGTGATATAGGGAAGTGCACAGGTGATAATACTAATTGGAACCACTGCGCCAATCAGCGGCGCAGTGGCCCTTCAAAATCGCAAAGACCCGGCGCGCGCGCGCCCTAGGGAGCGGGGCCGCGCGCGCCGGGACAGGACTGACGGAGAGCGAGTAAGGTACGGGAGCCGGGGTGCGCATCGCGAGCGGGCGCTACCCGCATCGCGAATCGCATCCCGGCTGGAGGCGGTATCGCAGCGCCCCGGGTCAGTGGATCTGACCGGAGCGCTGCAGTGAGGAGAGTGTAGCGAGCGCTCCGGGGAGGAGCGGGGACCCGGAGCGCTCGGCGTAACAAAGATAATGCGCCTAGGGCGTATTAACCCTCAGGCAGAATATAGAATATTTGACACAGTCCTGACCTCAGGAGTAATTATTTCAGAAGACTTAAAGGTAGGAAGACAATGTAATAGAGCAGTAGAAAACGCTAGCAGAATGCTCAGATGTATAGGGAGAGGTATAAGCAGTAGAAAGAGAGAAGTGCTCATGTCGCTGTACAGAACACTAGTGAGGCCTCACTTGGAGTATTGTGGACAGTACTGGAGGCTGTATCTCCAGAAGGATATAGATACTCTAGAGAGAGTTCAGAGAAGAGCTACTAAACTAGTACATGGATTGCAGGATAAAACTTACCAGGAAAGGTTAAAGGACCTTAACATGTAGCGCTTGGAAGAAAGAAGAGACAGAAGGGATATGATAGAGACTTTATATACATAAAAGGGAATCAACACGGTAAAGGAGGAGAGTATTATTAACCACTTAAATACCCAGGGCGTACAGGTACACCCTGAAGCCCTGTTACTTAAGGACTCAGCATGTACCTGTACACCCGTGGGAATTCTGGTCCCTGCCGCTAGCCAGGCAGGGACCGGACCGGGATGCCTGCTGAAATCATTCAGCAGGCACCCCGTGTAATTCCCCCCATGTTGGCGATGCTGCAAATCGTCGGTCAATTCAATTCCTCTAAATCTTACAAAACTACAACTCCCAGCATGCACGAACAGCAAACGGCTGTGTTGCTATGCTGGGAGTTGTAGTTGCATACCTCCAGCTGAGCATTACTACATCTCCCAGCATTCCCTTCGGCGATCAGAGCATGCTGGGAGTTATAGTTTTGCAACAGATGGAGGCACACTTGTTGGAAAATACTGAGTTAGGTTACAGAACCTAACTGAAGGTTTTCCAACTAGTGTTCTTCCAGCTGTTGCAAAAGTACATCTCCCAGCATGCACGGTCTGTCAGTGCAGGCTGGGAGTTGTAGTTTTCACACGGACGGGTTTACAGTGAGTTTCCTGCTTCAAATTTGAGCTGCGGCAAATTCTCCGCCGCAGTGCAAACTCCTATCGGGAAACTCACCGTAAACCCCTGCCTGTGTGAATGTACCCTAAAAACACTACACTACACTAACACATAATAAAGGGTAAAACACTACATATACACCCCCTTACACTGTCGTCGTCGTCGTCCCCCCCCCATAAAAATGAAAATGTATCGTACAGCAGTGTTTCCAAAAGGGAGCCTCCAGCTGTTGCAAAACAAAAACGAAGCAATTGAGTTTAGCAACAGCTGGAGGCACCCTGTTTGGGAATCACTGGCGTAGAATACCCCTATGTCCACCCCTATGCAATACCTTATTTAGCTCTCAAATGCGCATGGCACTCTCTCACTTCAGAGCCCTGTCGTATTTCAAGGAAAGAGTTTTGTGCCACATGTGGGGTATCTCCGTACTAGGGAGCAATTGCACTACGAATTTTGGGGGCTTTTTTTTTTCCTTTTACCCCTTATGAAAAGGAAAAGTTGGGGTCTACACTAGCCTGTTAGCGTAAAAAATTAAAATTTTCACACTACATGCTGGTGTTGCCCCATACTTTTTATTTTCACAAGAGGTAAAAGGAAAAAAAAGACCCCAAAATTTGTAACGCAATTTCTCCTGAGTACGGAAATACCCCATTTGTGGGCGTAAAATGCTCTGTGGACGCACAACAAAGCTCAGGAGTGAGAGCGCCATGTACATTTGAGGCCTAAATTGGTTATATTTCACAGGGTTGGATGATTTTACAGCGGTTCTGACATAAACGCAAAAAAATAAATACCCACGTGTGACCCCATTTTGGAAATCACACCCCTCACGGAATGTAACAAGGGGTACAGGTGTTTGACAAATTTTCGTTTAAGTTGGATGGGAAAATGAAAAGAAAATTTTTATTACTAAAATGCTGCTGTTACCCTAAATTTTTCATTTTCACAAGGGAAAAAAAGCCCCCCAAAATTTGTAACCCCATTTCTTCTGAGTAAAAATATACCCCATATGTGGATGCAAAGTGCTCTGCGGGCGCACTACAAAGAGAAGGAGCGCTCTTGGGGTTTTGGAGAGAAAATTTGTCCGGAATTGAAGGCCACGTGTGTTTACAAAGCCCCCATAGTGCCAGAACAATGGATCCCGCCTACGTGACCCCATTTCGGAAACTATACTCCTCATGTAATGTAATAAAGGGTACAGTGAGCATTTACGCCCCTCAGGTGTCTGACAGATTTTTGGAACAGTGGTCTATGGAAATGAAAAATTCAATTTTTCATTTGCACAGCTCACTGTTCCAAAGATCTGTCAAATTCCAGTGGGGTGTAAATGCTCACTGCACCCCTTATGACATTCTGTGAGGGGTGTAGTTTCCAAAATGGGGTCATAAGGCCCCCGACTTCTATTCCAACCAAATTCTCTCTCCAATAGCTCAATGGTGCTCCTTCTCTTCTGGCCATTGTAGTTTGCCCGCAGAGCACTTTACATCCACATATGGGGTATTTCTGTACTCAGAAGAAATGGTGTTACAAATTTTGGGGGGCATTTCTCCTATTATCCCTTGCAAAAATGTAAAATTTGGGGAAAAAGGTGCATTTTAGTGGAAAAAAATAAAATTTCATTTACACATCCGACTTTAATGAAAAGTCGTCAAACACCTGTGGGATGTTAAGGCTAACTGTACCCCTTGTTACGTACCTTGTGGGGTGAAGTGTCCAAAATAGTATGCCATGTGCGTTGTTTTTTGATGTTCTGGCACCATAGGGGCTTCCTAAATGTGACATGCCCCCCCCAAAAAAGTTTCAGCAACATTTGCTTTCCAAAAGACAAATGTGACTCCTTCTTTTCTGAGCATTGTAGTATGCCCACAGTGCACATGACGGCCACACATGGGGTATTTCCATACTCAGAAAAGATGGGGTTACAAATGTAGGGGGACATTTTCTCCTATTACCCCTTGTAAAAATGTAAAGTTTGTGGAAAACCATCATTTTAGTGAAAAAAAAATTAATTTACACATCCAACTTTAACGAAAAGCTGTTGAACACCTGTGAGGTGTTAAGGCTCACTGTACCCCTTTTTATGTTTCTTGAGGGGTGTTGTTTCCAAAATAGTATGCCATGTGGAGTTTTTTTTTTTTTTTTTGCTGTTCTGGCACCATAGGGGCTTCCTAAATTCGACATGCCCCCCGCCCCCCCCAAAAACCATTTCAGCAAAATTCACTCTCCAAAGTCCCATTGTTGTTCCTTCCTTCTGAAACCTCTTGTGCACCCATGGAACACTTTCCTCTCTTTTTACCCCTTGTAAAAATAAAAAAATAAATGGCTCTACAAGAACATGCGCGTGTAAAAAATGAAGATTTTGCATTTTCTCCTTCACTTTGCTGCTATTCCTGTGAAACACCTAAAGGGTTAACACACTTTCTGAATGTCATTCTGAATACTTTGAGGGGTGCAGTTTTTATAATGGGGTAATTTATGGGGAATTTCTAACATGAAAGTCTTTCAAATCCACTTCATTCTGAACTGTCCCTGAAAAATTCCGATTTTGAAATTTTCATGAAAAATTTGAAAATTGCTGCTGAACTTTGAAGCCCTCTAATGTCTTCCAAAAGTAAAAACGTCAACTTTACAATGCCAACATGAAGTAAACATATTGTATCTATGAATCAATATATAATTAATTTGGAATATCCATTTTCCTTACAAGCAGAGAGTTTCAAAGTTAGAAAAATGCTAAATTTTCATGACATTTTGGGATTTTTCACCAAGAAAGGATGCAAGTAATGACGAAAATTTACCACTATGTTAAAGTAGAATAAGTCCCGAAAAAAAAATCTCATAATCACAATAAATAGTAAAAACATCCCAGAGTTATTATTGCATAAAGTGACAATGGTCAGAATTGCAAAAAAGAGATCAGTCCTTAATGTAAAAAAGGGCTCAGTCCTTGAGGGGTTAAAGTGCATCTGTCGTACGTTAGTTTAGCTTTTGTGCCCTGCCCCTAAATGGCCGTTAGGCTCTTCATTTTTTTCAGCCTTTAACGGCCGTTTTTGGGTCGGGGTACAACGGGTCCTGATGGATCCCATTAACTATAATGGGGTCCTTCAGGCATGGATATTTTGTAATGGGACTAGCAGGAGAAAATGAAGGCGCAAGCAGTAATTTTTCTCCCGCTATTCCCCCAGGCTACCCCGACAGATGTCACACTACCGTGTCCTAATGGCAGTGTGAAAGAAGCCTTATGCATATAAAATTGCTAGCATAGCCAAAAAAGATGTTGATGTATGGATACTTTGTATATCTTCATAGATGTTGTCTGGTCCTTTATTTCACTAAACAAAAATAAAAAATTTTAGGGGTGCATTTAGTGTCAAAGAGGTGTGGCTAGGGTGCGCTGTGCTATAGGGCCCAAAAAAATTAATTTTGATTGGACCTTGGGCAAGTAAAGAAGGCCCTGGAAACACTGGCCAGTGGAGTACCCCTTTTAAAGAAATAAAAATTTTAATCAACTGGTGTCAGAATTGTACATTACTTCTATTTAAAAATCTTAATCCTTCCGGTACTTATCACCCGCTGTATGTTCCACAGGAAGTTCTTTTCTTTTTTAATTTATTTTCTGTCTGACCACAGTGCTCTCTGCTGACACCTCTGTCCATGTCAGGAACTGTCTAGAGCAGGAGAGGTTTGCTATGGGGATTTGCTCCTGCTCTGGACAGTTCCTGACATGGACAGAGGTGTCAGCAGAGAGCACTGTGGTCAGACAGAAAAGAAATTCAAAAAGAAAAGAATTTCCTCTGTAATATACAGCAGCTGATAAGTACTGGAAGGATTAGAATTATTAAATAGAAGTAATTTCCAAATCTGTTTAACTTTCTGGCACCCATTGATTAAAAAAAAAAAAGTTTTCAAGCGGAGTACCCCTTTAACCTGTTGGGGACGGAGGGCGTACAGGTACGTCCTCGCGTCCCGATACTTAAGGACGGAGGGCGTACCTGTATGCCCTCTGTATTTCCGATCACCCCCGCTCGCCGGACGGTGATCGGAATGGGATGCCTGCTAAAATCATTCAGCAGGCATCCCGTGGCAATGCCTAGGGGGGTCCTGAGGTTGTGATTCCCCAGTCAATTCTGAGACCACACCGATCACCCTGAAGGATAAGAGTGAGGTGGCAGGGGTGCCACCTCCTCCTATCCCCTGCGATTGGCCGGTCAGGACTGACTGGCCAATGGCAGATCAGGGATGGGTGGACGAGGGTTAAATTGACAATCGCCCGCTCTGCTCATGTGCGGAAATCCGGGCAGAGTAGGGCGAGGAGGAGATGGCATTGGTGGACAGCAGGGGGCAGCTTACCAGGCGGCAGAGTCGGCCTGCTGCTTGCCGTGGCGGGCTGCTGCAGGCTGTGGAGTCGGTGGGCTGCGGCCAGTGAGTGATCCGGCTGTGGCCCTCTAGAAGATGCAAAACTACAACTCCCAGGGGAGTTGTAGTTTTGCAACATCTGGATAGCCACAGTTTGGAGACCACTGTGCAGTGGTATTCAAACTATGTCCTTCCAGATGCTGTAAAACTACAACTCTCCGCATGCCCAGACTGTCCAGGCATTCTGGGAGTTGTAGTTCGGCAATTCCCTGTATTGCTGGTCAGCAATTGACTGTTCAGTGCTGGGAGTTTAGTAACAGCTGGAGGCACCCTGTTTGGGAAACACTGTAGTATGGTATTTTTGGTGTCAGAGGCAAGTGTAATTCTTCCATCCAGGTCCGCCCCTATGTAAATCCCTAATTTAGGTCTCAAATGTGCATGTTACTCTCTCACTCCTGAGCCCTGTCGTATTTCAAGGCAACAGTTTAGGGCCACATATGGGGTATTTCCATACTCGGGAGAAATTGTGTTACAAATTTTGGGGGACTTTTTCTTCTTTTACCCATTATGAAAAGGAAAAGTTGGGGTCTACACCAGTATGTTAGTGTAAAAAAAATTTTTTTTTACGCTAACATGCTGGTGTTGCCCCTTACTTTTCATTCTCACAAGAGGAAAAAGGAGAAAAAGACCCCCAAAATTTGTAACACAATTTCGTACGGAAATACGACGCACAACAGGGCTAAGGAATTAGAGGGAGCCATGTACATTTTGAGGCCTAAATTGGTGATTTGCATAGGGGTGGCTGAGAGTTCGGAACAAGATTTCTATAACTTTGTGTCTTACATAAATCATAATGAATTAAACCTAGTGTTCACTTTTACTTTTTCTATGGATTCCATCCCTTTCTTAGATGTTCGCCTCTCCTCCAATAACAACTTAATTGAGGTGTCCCCGTATAGGAAAGAAAATGCTGGTACTTCCATATTACAGGCATCCTCATGCCACCCCCGGCATACTATTTCTAATATTCCTTACGGGGAGTGGTGTAGGCTCAGGCGTAACTGTACCAATGAGGACACATTTATTATGGAATCAAACCAACTTTCTGAAAGGCTTCAAACCAGGGGTTACCCCACTGAAATTCTGGAGAATGCAAAGGATAAAGCCAAAAGTGTGGACAGACGTAAATTAATAACAACTACACAAACTAAACGCATGGGTAATAAGAACAACAATAAACCCATTTTTGTAACACAATACAGCAAGAAATTCCATAGAATAGGGAAAATCTTACGGAAATATGTTCCAATCCTGCAACAGGATCCAATCCTTCACAGGATTTTGAGTGATGATCTCAAAATAGTCTCTAGAAAAGGTCCATCTATTGGAAGTATTGTATCTCCCAGCATGTATTGTAGTAGCAAAAATAATAAAAATACCTGGCTACATAATGCAGGAGATTGGAGGTGTAAACATAATATCTCCATTACGTGTAAACACATGGAAATAAAAAAAAAGATTTCTGTTCATACAGTAATGGCAGTGTGTTTAAGGTTAAAGATTACATAAATTGTAATACCGAAAATGTGGTTTATTTGGCGGCTTGTGTGACATGTAACTAACAGTCAGTATGTTGGCTGCACCTCCAATTCACTTAAAACTAGTGTACGGAAACATATCTCAGATGCCAGACACCAAGTTCAATATTTCAAGTAAAACATTTCAAAGAGAGGCATGAAGGTAAGGTTGATACCCTAAGAGTGATGGGCATTGAAAGAATCAGAAGACCCAGTAGAGGAGGAGACATAAGAAGGATATTATTGAATAGAGAATCTTTCTAGATGTTTTTATTAGATTCAAGGGAACCTCAAGGCATGAACATGCGACAAGATTTGATTCTTACATATTAAATATTTTATATGTCATGTTATTTGCTTATGCCTACTATGTATGTAGGATATTATTTTGAATATGTCGATTATGTCCTATGTATATGTAGTTGTATGATCTATATTTCTGGTATATACGGTAGCTTTGTTCACCGCTTTTGTACCTGATCATTCCACTCCGCATTTTTTTAGATGTTTGTGTGAGGTCATTCTTTTTACCACGTGATTGTATAGGAGTATTTAAGAATGTCTATGTCAGTATGTTTTACGCCATGACTAAGGACTGCCCGCAACACGTAGGCTTTTGTTCTGCATTATTTTGTACCCTGCGACTATTTCAATAAAGATTACAGTTTTATCCGAGACTCCGCTGCTGGTCATCTACTTCTTCTAGGGGTGGCTGATAGTTACAGCCATTCTGACATAACCGCAAAAAAAAAAAACACCCACATGTGGCCCCATTTTGGAAACCACACCCCTCAAGGAATGTAATAGGGGTGCAGTGAGCATTTACACCCCACAGGTGATTGGCAAGTTGTTGTTATATTTGGACGCAAAAAATACAATTTTTATTTATTTCACTTAAATGCTGGTGTTACCCCCAATTTTTCACTTTCACAAGGGGTAATAGAAGAGAAATCCCCCCAACATTTGTAACCCCATTTCATCTAAGTATGGAAATAACCCATATGTGGATGCAAAATCAGTAAAGAGCGTGGTGTATATTGTGCCTAACAGAGGGATGTGTAGATTCAATGAGATTCCTCTATAATGTAGGAATATATCAGGCGACCCTCATAAACACTTCAGAATTCTTTTTTACACCAGTGATGTCACTAATGTCATAGAACTGGAATGGCTTAAGAACATCAAAGCTAAAAGTTTATCAGCTCTTGACAAGATGTTTGAAAATATATATTTGCATTCTGACAATTTTAAGGTGAATTTGAGTGAAAACCAAATAAAGATGTTGCATTATTCCTAGTCACAGTTTGAGAAATTTTGTATTCATAGGTGGAGTGATAAAGTGTCTCCCATATGTCGACTACCTTTACATATATGGCGTTTTTTCTAAATTGTTTGTAAGTATATCATCTTAATCCCTTAAGGACACAGACCATTTTGGCTTTGAGGACACAGCCAATTAAATATTTGTGTTATTGTTTTTTCCTCCTCGCCTTTTGGAAGCCATAATTCTTTTTATTTCCATCCACAGACCCATTCCAACCAAATTCTCTCTCCAAAAGCCCAATGGCGCTCCTTCTCTTCTGAGCATTGCAGTGTGCCAGCAGAGCACTTTATATCCACATATGGGGTATTTCCATACTCAGAAGAAATGGGGTTACAAATTTTTCCTTGTGAAAATGAAAAATTTGGGGAAACACCAGCATTTTAGGGAAAAAAATCAAATTTTTTATTTTCATGTCCCACTTAAACGACAACTCATCAATCACCTGTGGGGTTTTAAGGCTCACTGTACCCCTTGTTATGTTCCTTTAGGGGTGTAGTTTCACAAATATTGTGCCATGTGGGTTTTTCTGCTGTTCTGTCACCATGGGGGCTTCCTAAATGTGTCATACCACCCAAAAAAAACATTTCAGCAAAATTCGCTCTTCAAAATCCCAATGTCACTTCTGGACTTTACCACATACAGTGTGGCAAAAAAGTATTTAGTCAGCCACCAATTGTGCAAGTTCTCCCACCTAAAAAGATGAGAGGCGCCTGTAATTTTCTTCATAGGTATACCTCAACTATGAGACATAATAATAAGAAAAAATCCTTAAAATCACATTGTCTGATTTCTAAAGAATTTATTTGCAAATTATGGTGGAAAATAAGGATTTGGTCAATAACAAAAGTTAATCTCAATACTTTGTTATATACCCTTTGTTGGCAATGACAGAGGTGAAAAGTCTTCACAAGGTTTTCACACACTGTTGTTGGTATTTTGGCCCATTCCTCCATGCAGATCTCCTCTAGAGTAGTGATGTTTTGGGGCTGTCGCTGGGCAACACAGACTTTCAACTCCCTCTAAAGGTTTTCTATGAGGTTGAGATCTGCAGACTGGGTAGGTCACTCCATTTCCTGGGCATTGTGTTTGGGATCCTTGCCATGCTGAAAGACCCAACCACATTTAATCTTCAATGCCTTTTCTGATGGAAGAAGGTTTCCATCTCATGATACATGGCCCATTCATTCTTTCCTTTACACGGATCAGTCGTCCAGGTCCCTCAGCAGAAAAACAGACCCAAAGCATGATGTCCCCCCCAATGCTTCACAGTAGGTATGATGTTCTTCGGATGCAACTCTGCATTTTTTCTCCTCCAAACACGATGACTTGAGTTTTTACCAAAAAGTTCTACTTTGGTTTCATCTGACCATATGACATTCTCCCAATACTCTTCTGGATACTCCAAATGCTCTCTAGCAAACTTCAGATGGGCCTGGACATGTACTGGCTTAAGCAGGGAGACAAGTCTGGCACTGCATGATTTGAAAAGGGCACAGGTAGTACAGGAATAGACAAAATCAGTGACATCGCGTACACGGTCACCAGAAATGCCAGGAGATTAGTTGTATGGACTTCCGTACTCCAGAATGCCCAGCCAGCAAAGAGAAATGTCCCCAGTTCAACACTCTGCATCTAAGTTGAGAAGACACAAAAGACTTCCCTGGAGGAACATGCTTAAGGTTGGCAGGCGCTGCTGAAATCAAATGCTCAGGTGGTACAATATGCCGTGGAGTGGAGTCCCATCCTACCACATCAGAGAACCTAGAGAGAGCATCAGCTCTGAGATTCTTGTCCGCAGGAAGAAAATGAATTAAGAAATTAAACCTGGAAAAGAATAGAGACCATTTGGCCTGCCGAGGGTTCAGTCGCTGTGCAGACTAGAGATTTAAAAGGTTCTTGTGATCGGTATAGATGCTGACTGGATAAGATGAACCTTCCAATAGATGTCGCCAGTCTTCCAAAGCAAGATTAATTGTGAGAAGTTCCCGATCTCGAATAGAATAGTTCCTCTCTGTAGGAGAAAAGGTCTTGGAGAAGAAGCCACAAGTCACTGTTTTACCTTTGGAGGTCTTTTGAGTCAAAACGGCGCAAGCTCCTACAGATGAGGTGTCGACCTCTAGTAAGAAAGGTTTCTCAGGCTAGGGTCTTGACAACAACAGCGCCAAGGCAAATGCCGATTTTAATTGGAGAAGGCTTCTTCAGCCTCAGGAGACCAGGATTTGGGATTACAGTTTTTTTTTTTTTTTTTTTTTTTAGTAAAAGCCACAATCAGTGCAGTCAAAGAAGAAAAGTGCGGAATGAACTGACGATAATAATTGGCAAGCCCCAGAAACTGTTGTATTGCCCGTAGGTCAGTAGGTCGAGGCCAGTCCAAAACTACCGACTGCTTATCAAGGTCCATCTGGAGACCTTGGTTGGAAACAATATAAACCAAGAAATGGAAGACTTGACTTCTCGAAAAGGCATTTCTCAACTTTGGCATATAAAAGATTGTCCCGGAGGCGTTGTAGGACCTGTAGCACATGTGAATGATGCGCCTCTAAATTGGGCGGGAAGATCAGGATGTTATCAAGGTACACAACAGCACACGTGTAGAGTAGATCACTGAAGATGTCATTGACAAATTCTTGGAAGACAGCCGGAGCGTTACAGAGGCCAAAAGGCATCACAAGTATTAAAGGCCATCTTCCATTCGTCTCCTTCTCGAATTCGAATGAGGTTGTAAGCTCCCCGCAGATCCAGCTTGGAGAAGACCTTGGCACCCCATAGACAATCAAAGAGTTCCGAAAGCAAAGGTAGAGGGTAGCGATTCTTGATCGTGATTTTATTTAGTCCCTGATAGTCAATACAGGGGCGGAGTGACCCGTCCTTCTTTCCCACAACGAAGAATCCAGCTCAGGCAGGAGAGGTGGACTTCCGGATGAAGCCCTTTTGTAGGTTTTCTTTGATATCTTGAGCCATAGCTTGCAACTCAGGGACAGACAAGGGGTAAATTTTTCCCCGGGGAGGTGTAGACCCAGGCTGAATGTCGATTGGACAATCATAGAGACGATTCGGTGGAAGACACTCTGCTTGCTTCTCGCAGAACACATCTGAATAATCACGATAAGGAAGAGGCAGACCCGGCAGGGAAGAAGATGAAGAGATAGTCTTAGGCTGAGAAGTCGTCAGACAGTGGTTCTGACAGTAAGGTCCCCAGCGGGGGACCTCACCAGTTTGCCAGTCGAGATGACGTTGTAGTCTGGGAAGACCGAGAAGAAGCTCCGAAGTACAATGAGGAAGCACTTCCTGCACTTCAGCTTAATGAGCAGCGTCACTGAGAGACTGTGTTTTTGGACCAGGAAGGTGTTGAAAAAGTCTCCAGCGGAACCAGAATCCAAAAAGGCTACATCTTCTCGATCTTCTCCTTGTGTAACACACCCACTTGTAAGAGAAAAGGTTCAGTGCAGAATTGCAGCACACAATTCAGGGATTCTCAGTTGATTGAATAGGTCGTATAGGACAGTCTGTGAGGAAATGCTCCGGGCTGGCACAATAGAGACACATGTTTTCATTGCGCCGGCGGGACCTCTCCTGCTGAGTTAATTGAGCACGAGCCACCTGCATAGCCTCTTCAGCAGAGGGCAAAGAAGATGGTTGAGGTGGATGCTGGAACACAGGTGCCAAACGGGGAAAACGTTGTGTCCAAGTAGGTTCACGCTCTTGACGAAGGTCCTCCTGCCTCTCAATTCGAGTGGCCAACTGAATAAGAACACTCAGGGAAGATGGAGGATCCCATGCAGCGAGAACATCCTTGACTCTGCTAGAAAGTCCCTTCTTAAAGGTGGCACACATAGGGCCTTGTCATTCAAGGCCAATTAGGAGGCTATGGTCCAGAATTGAACTGCGTAATCACCAACAGAAGAGTCCCCTTGGCGTAGGTTCAGTAGTGCAGTCTCAGCTGAGGAGACCCATGCAGGTTCTTCAAAGACACAGTGGAATTCAGAAAGGAAGGCTCATTTTTGTCCCAGAGAGGAGTAGCCCAGGCCAGGGCTTTTCCAGAAAGAAGACTGATCACAAATGCCACTTTAGCACACTCTGTCGGGAACTGGTCAGCCATAAGTTCCAAATGCATTGAACACCTGGTCACAAACCCTCTACACAGTTTAAGGTCGCCTTCATATTTCATCGGCAGAGATAGTTGTAACTTGGAGCCTACGGAAACTATGGAAGCTGCAGACACTGGAGGAGCTACTGGAACTGGTTGTGGTTGTTGTGCGGTGAGGAGCTGCTGCATCATTGCAGATAACTGGTTCAGTTGTTGTGCTTGTTGCTCCATCTCCATAGACTGTTGTGCCACAATAGCAGAAAGATCTGCGACATTCGGCAGAGGCACTTTGGCGGGATTCATGGGCGGATCTTACTGTAAGCAGCACTGAAGAAGGGAATCCGCTGAACCTGTGTGGATGATGGCATGGGCCTTACCAGGGAGTGGAGTCTAAGGTGTTGCTGGTATTCACCAGAGCCAGCCGCAAAGGGGGAAGGACTTGCTGCGGCAGGTGGCACCCAGGTCGTTACCCCCTGGCACGACTCTTCCACATAGGCTGCCGAGGTGACATGTGGCACTGGAAGGTTGAAGCAAACTCGTAGTCAAGAAAAGCAGTAGGTCAGGACAGGCAGCACAGGAGCGTAGTCAGGAACAAAGCAAGGAGGTCAGAACACAGTAAGGCAATACAGAACAGGAAACCTTTCTCTTGGCTAATGAGCACAAAGATCTGGCAAGGGGAAACAGGAAGTGCTGACAGTGTCAACGAGCAGCAGTAACCAATTATGGGCGTACTGGCCCTTTAAATTGCAGAGAACCAGGGGTACACACACTCCGACGACCTGGGACAGTGGAGGAAGCAGGAGGTGAGTAACGGCCCCGCGTTCACATGTGGTCGTGTTCCGCAATGCGAACCACAACACCGCCAGCAGAGGAGGACGGGGCAGGAGAGCGCTCGCGGCCAGTGTGCCTGGCAGGAGGGCTGGTTGAAACAGTTAAAGATCTGTGAGAGCCAAAAATCTTGCTCGTTTGTAGGTGACCAAATACTTATCTTCCACCAAAATTAGCAAAGAAATTCTTAAAAAATCAGACATTGTGATTTTATGGATTTTTTTTCCCATTATGTCTCTCATAGTTGAGGTACACCTATGATGAAAATTACAAGCCTCTCATCTTTTTAAGTGGGAGAACTTGTACATATGGTGGCTGACTAAATACTTTTTTACCCCACTGTATGAGGTATTCGCTTACTCAAGAGAAATGGGTGTACAAATTTTGGGGGGGCATTTTCTCCTATTACACCTTGTTAAAATGTAGGGTAACACCAGCATTTTAGTGAAAAAAACAAATTTTTAATTTTCTCATCCCACTTTAATGAAAGTTTGTCATCCCTTGGGGGGGTATTAAGGTTCACCTCTTGTTACGTTCCTTGACGATTGTAGTTTCCCAAATAGTGTGCAATGTGTGTGTGTGGGGGGGGGGGTTGTTGTTATGGCACCATGGTGGATTCCTAAATGTTACCTACCCCCCAAAAACCATTTCAGCTAAATTTGCTCTTCAAAAGCCTATTGTCGCTCCTTCCCTTCTGAGCTCTCTAGTGCGCTCGCAAAGTGCTTCACATCCACATATGAGGTATTTCCTTACTCGAGAGGAATTGGTTTACACATTTTGGTGGTCTTTTCCACCTTCTACCCCTTGTAAAAATGAAGAAAATGGGGCTACAATAACATGTTAATGTAAAAAAATTTATTTTGAATAGAATTTTCATGAAATTTTGGAACTTTTCACCAAGAAATTATGCAAGTATCGACAAAAAATTATTACTAACAAAGAAGAATATGTCACGGAAAAACAGAAGCATCCCAGAGTTAATAATGCTTAAAGTGACAGTGGTCAGATTTTCAAAAATGATCTTGTCCTTAAATGGACACTGTCAGATACAACAACTTTTGATATGTTGTAAAGCAAGCATGTCAAACTCAAAGGCTAACATGGGCCAAAAAAACAAGGTTTAAGTTTATGTGGGCCGCGTAAAACAAAAACAAAAACAAAAACACCCCATGCCCTCCCTGCACAATACCCCATGTCCCCTTTGCACAACATCTCATGCCCCGCTGCACAAGACCCCACCCCCCCTGCACAAGACCCCATGCCCCCCTACACAAGACCCCATGCCCCCTTTGCACAAGACCCCATGCCCCCCTGCACAAGACTGTGCAGTACAGTTCCCCCACATTAGGTGCAGTACAGTTCCCTCACATTAGGTGCAGTATAGTTCCCTACATTAGGTGCAGTATAGTTCCCCACATTAGGTGCAGTACAGTTCCCCCCCATTAGGTGCAGTACAGATCCCCCACAGAAATACAGCCTTCAGCCATATACAGTGTATGGCTAGAGGCTGTATGCCTGTTTACTGCCCCACTTCAGTGTCCCGACCACCGCTCTTCCGGTCCGGGGTCACGATCTACTGCTATGGTCTATGGGCCATAGCAGTAGGTCCTGGGACCGGAGGAGCGGTGGTCGGAACACCGAAGGTGACATGCTGGTGAGTGGTGACTTACCATACCCACGCGTCCTCCTCACTGCTCCGCTCCACTCTGCTCTTCTCCTATGGGCGCACGCACGGGACGTCAGTGACTTCCCTGCATGCGCTACCTCCTGGCAGCCCCTGCGTTTTTAAAGTTAACGTGGGGCTGCAGAGAGGTAACCGGGGCATCCTTGTGTCCTGAAAAGATTTTTCGGACACAGGGATGCCCGAATGTGACAGGGGCATGGGGCCAATGATGATTCGGCCCTGACCAGAGCAATGAATATCTTTGCCAGGCCGCAAAGATATTCATTGTGGGAGTTTTTTGTTTTGCTAATGCTAGGGGAGATGTGAGCAGACAGCATACTGAGGGAGGGGGCGGAGACCTGCACAGTGAGGCCACGCCCCCTCCCTTTGAGAGGAATTCAGACTAGTGAGCTAAATTAAAAGTGTAATAAAAAATAAATAAAGGTGCTAGACACGTAACAATTAGTACATGGTACATGTACATGGTAAGGATTAGTTACTGAGTGATATACAGTTGACCCCCCAACCTACCATGGCCCCGACATACGATAATGTCAACATGCGATGGCCCTCGCACGCCGTCCCGTCATCCAATAGGAGCGGCGTGCGTAGTGACGTGATGGCAGCGATGAGGAACGACGATCCCAGGTAACAGAGATGTTCCGGAGCGGCAGGGACACCCCGGGGACGCGGCGGCAGCAATGGACAGCGACATCCAGGGCAGCAGTGACGCCGGGGACAGGTGAGTACAACGTCCTATATTTAACATTGCACGGATCGCTCAACATACGATGGTTTCAACAAACGATGGTTCATTTGGAACGGATAACCATCGTATGTTGAGGGACCACTGTATTTAAAAAAAAAAAAATTTTGCTGCATCTGACGGTTACGCTTTAAATGGGCTCCGTCCCCAAAGGGCTAAACACATTATAAATGGCACATGGTACGTAGGGGCTCTGTTAAAGGCTTGGCATTTGAACTTTAAATTCGTACTCCGGTGGAAAACTTTTTTTTTTTTAAATCAACTGGTGCCAGAAAGTTAAACAGATTTGTAAATTACTTCTATTAAAAAAATCTTAATCCTTCCAGTACTTATTAGCTTCTGAATACTATAGAGGAAATTATTTTCTTTTTGGAACACAGAGCTCTCTGCTGAATCACAAGCACAGTGCTCTCTGCTGACATCTCTGTCCATTTTAAGAACTGTTCAGAGTAGGAGAAAATCCCCATAGCAAACATATGCTGCTCTGTACAGTTCCTAAAATGGACAGAGATGTTACTGTGCTCGTGATGTCAGCAGAGAGCTCTGTGTTCCAAAAAAAAGAAAAGAATTTCCTCTGTAGTATTCAGCAGCTAATAAGTACTGGAAGAATTAAGATTTTTTTAATAGAAGTAATTTACAAATCTGTTTAACTTTCTGGCTCGAGTTGATTTAAAAAAATAATAATAATAATGTTTTCCACTGGAGTACCCCTTTAAGTCATGCTTGATTTCACAACATACATGGCATATCTTCAGATATATATACAGCTTAGTTTCTTCTTACCAGTGTTTTTTTTTTTTGTTTCCATCCTCAGCAGCTGCGATCAGAGATAACTCCAATGCTGGCCATTTAAAATAGGTGCTGCGGTCTAGTTATAGAAAAAAGTAAAACCTAAACCAGCTCCCCCCTTCTGAGTGGATAAAGTATTCGGCAGCAGCAGCGTGAATCTGGGTGAGGAAGCGTGGAGGAAATCACTAGAGCCGGTGCATTGCCGTAGAATGAGATTTGCCATAGAATGAGATGGTCCGCCTCCATCACATCCTATTGGCTCACTCTTGTCACGTGACATATTTAAACGTCACGCATCGATGCGCACAGCAGTGTTAGTTTGGCTATCACAGGGAGAGGATCTCCTCTCCCTGTGATAGCTGAAGCTGCACGGAGCTCTCATGGCCTCTGTGGCCCGACAGAAGTTCACACATGTACGCAGCTCATACGGCTGCCTCATATACACTTACTCTATTATTACATGTACTGTTGTTCCACAGCGCTATCGGGATCCCTATGCCCGATGGCGCTGTCATCAGTATGCGTCCCTGCGAGTGCCCCACGCCCGCAGCTCTACTCCCTGTCCCCCGCAGCTCTACTCCCCGTCCCCCGCTCCCCGCAGCTGTACTCCCCGTCCCCCGCAGCTCTTCTCCCCGTCCCCTGTGAACGCTCAGGGAGCGATCCACAGCGCTATGGGGATTCCTACCCCCGATGGCGCTGTCATCCGTGTGCGTCCCCGCGAGCGCCCCACGCCCGCAGCTCTACTCCCCGTCCCCCACAGCTCTACTCCCCGTCCCGTTAACGCTCAGGGAGCGGGGAACAGAAAGTGGAGCATCGGGCACAGGTAAAGTAGTACTGCGCATGCACAGCACTACGCGAATAACTTAACCTGCGCCCGATGCTCTACTTTCTGTTCCCCGCTCCCTGAGCGTTAACGAGACGGGGAGTAGAGCTGCGGAGGACGGGGAGTAGAGCTGCGGGGGACAGGGAGTAGAGCTGCGGGCGTTGGGCGCTCGCGGGGAGGCACACCGATGACAGCGCCATCGGGCATCGGGATCCCGATAGCGCTGTGGATCAACAGTACATGTAATAATAGAGTAAGTGTATATGAGCCAGCCGTATGAGCTGCGTACATGTGTGAACTTCTGTCGGGCCACACAGGCCATGAGAGCTCTGTGCAGCTTCAGCTATCACAGGGAGATGAGATCCTCTCCCTGTGATAGCCAAACTGACACTGCTGTGCGCATCGATGCGTGAAGTTTAAATATGTCACGTGACAAGAGTGAGCCAATAGGATGTGATGGAGGCGGACCATCTCATTCTATGGCAAATCTCATTCTACGGCAATGCACCGGGTCTCCAGGTGCACTAACTCTAAGGAAAGGGTGGATATCTGGCTCCCAATAGGTGAATTAAAAATCCAACTTTAATGAAAAATAATAAAACACACAGATGGAAAAAAAAAGGGTGATTAGAACAAAGGGTAAAAAAAAAACGTTAACAAGTCTTAATCATGGCTCTATAGCCGGATATCTGGCTTCCAATAGGTGAATTAAAAATTCACCTATTGGGAGCCGGATATCCGCCCTTTCCTTGGAGCTGCGGTCTAGTGCCCACAGCAATTTATATGATTGGACAGAAAAAGAGGGTCACTTCCAGCACTTGATTTCTTTCCCCATCCCTGACCCTGATGGTCAAGGGATGCTATTTTGAATTGTCATAGTAACCAGGGGCCTGTTATGGTAGTGCTCCTATTCCATCCAGGGAGTAATTGGTAAAATTACAGCACACTGTACATTAGTATTGAAGTGCATTGTACAAATGACTAAATCATATTTGTCACTAGAGATGAGCGAACTTACAGTAAATTCGATTCGTCACAAACTTCTCGGCTCGGCAGTTGATGACTTATCCTGCGTAAATTAGTTCAGCCTTCAGGTGCTCTGGTGGGCTGGAAAAGGTGGATACATTCCTAGGAAAGTGTCTCCTAGGACTGTATCCACCTTTTCCAGCCCACCGGAGCACCTGAAGGCTGAACTAATTTATGCAGGAAAAGTCATCAACTGCCGAGCCGAGAAGTTTGTGACGAATCGAATTTACTGTAAGTTCGCTCATCTCTATTTGTCACCAGTTCTGTGGTACTAAAACAAGTGACAGCCCAAAATAACCACAGGGAAGGTTAGTGCATAAATACTTGTGTTGTCCATCATGCAATTTGCATGATCAACTAAACATTATGGCGCAGGTTTTTCAAACTGTGTGAGAGAAAAAGTGGAGAGATTTCCCCACAGCGACCAATCACAGCTCAGCTTTCACTTTACCAGAGCTTGTTAGCTGAGCTGTGATTGGTTGCTGTAGGGAAACCTCTCCACTTTTTCTCTTACACAGTTTGATAAAGCTCCCCCTATGTCCTTGCCGTTGAATAGTCTGAAAGGCAGGCTCTTTCCCTGAGCGCTCTGTAATGGCAGTATCCCTGGCCCCAATAATTGACATCTCTAGCATCCAGAAAACAGCTCAGCAGCGGCAGCCAGGACTGCACAATGGTGTTTTCTTGTTCATGCAAAGTGGCTATTTAGGGCTGGCAGCAGTTTATGCAATAAGGCATTCAAGTCCTTTAGAGGGATCAAAAGTTAAATAAAATAAAAAGTTTTAAAATAAACAATACTGGTTTTAACCCCTTCCTGACCCAGCTAGTTTTGGCCTTCATGGCCCAGTCCGTTTTTTCAAATCTGACATATGTCTCTTTAAGTGGTAATAACTTTGAACTGCTTTTACCAGGCAAAGTGATTCAGCGATAGTTTTTTCGAGACATGTTGTACTTTATATTAGTGGTAAATTTTTGTTGATACATGAAGCGATTTTTGTGAAAAAACTCTAAAATATTGTGAAAAGTTAAAAAAAAAATTAATTTCTCTATGTTTGAAACTCTCTACTTGTAAGAGAAATAGTCATGCCAAATAAATGTAGTTATTAATTCACATCCACAACATGTCTACTTTATGTTGGCATCATTTGTTAAACATTCTTTTACTTTTTTACGACATTAGAAGGCTTATATTATTATGAGCATTTTTCAAATTTTCTACAAAAGTTAAAAATCTAATTTTTGGGGTGAACAATAACATTTTGAGTATAGGAATACTTCTTTTTATGTGCCCGGGCCGGCTCCCGTGTGTGGCTGCAGGCGGGAGCCGGCCAGAGCACATAAAAACTAATACTGTATACTAAAAACCAGGGGGCCTCCAGCTGTTGTGAAACTACAACTCCCAGCATGCCCGGACCGGCAAAGGCTGTCCGGGCATGCTGGGAGTTGTAGTTTCACAACAGCCCCCTGGTTCTTAGTATACAGTATTAGTTTTTATATGCTCTGGTCAGCCCCCGCTTGCAGCCACACACGGGAGCCGGCCCGGGTACATAAAAAGAAGTATTCCTATCCCGGACATCCCTGTGTCCCGAAAAATCTTTTCGGGACATAAGGATGTCCGCCGGTCTCTCACCATTCCCCGGCCAGCGCGCGTCCTCCTTTGGTCCTTCGCTTCTCCGCCTCTATGGTTATACGCACGGCACGGGACGTCCCGTGCGTACAACCATAGAGACGCAGGAGGACCACAGGATCGTCGCAGGAGAACGCGCGCTGGCCGGGGCCTGGTAAGTGACCGGCGGCGCGTCATCTTCTTCAGTGTTCCAGTCACCGCTCCTCCGGTCCCGGCACCTACTGCTATGGTCCATAGGCCATAGCAGTAGATGTGACCCCGGGCCGGAGGAGTGGTGACCTGATCACTGTGGGGGCAGCAGTACAGCCATACACTGTATATGGCTGGAAGCTGTATGTCTGTGGGGTGGGGGGAAGCTGCCTACTATTGTGGGGGAATTGCTGACCTAATGTGGGGGGGGAGCTGCCTACAAATGTGAGGGGGAGCTGCCTAATATTGTGGGGGAACTGCCTACTATTGTGGGGGAACTGCTGACCTAATGTGGGGGGAGCTGCCTAATATTGTTGGGGGGAGCTGCCTAATATTGTGGGGGAGCTGCCTACTATTGTGGGGGAACTGCTACTATTGTGGGGGGCTGCCTACTATTGCTGGGGAGCTGCCTATTACTGTGGGGGAGCTGCCTACTATTGTGGGGGAGCTGCCTACTATTGTTGGGGAGCTGCCTATTAATGTGGGGGAGCTGCCTATTAATGTGGGGGAACTCCTGACCTAATGTGGGGGAATCTAATCTAATGAGCGGAGCGCTGCATTTTTCCAGAAGACGGGGTGAAGTCATTTTCAGTTTCAGCATCGGTTTCGGCCGGACATTTTTTTTTTTTTTCGGTTTCGTTTCGGTTCTGAAATTTCCATTTCGGTGCACCTCTAATATATATTGTAAGGAACCGTCCTTGGGGATTCACTCTGGGATCATCCTGGACTACGCCACAGGATGTGTTTCTTCTCAATAAACCAGCAAACAAACGTTTATAATGCAAATCTGGCAACTTGCCAGTTTTATTAGACAGGTTGCAGGGAAAAAAATAAACAAAAAGCAAGAACAAACAAAATCCTAGACCGTCTGGTCACTGACTAAACAGATCAGCTTGTCCTGACTAACAACCGCTGAGCTTCCCTCAGCCGGTTAAACATATGTCCCCCGCAATCTTCTACTCACAATTCATGTCACTCTTTGAGCCACTCATAGCTCGGGCTGTGTACTCCTCAGCAGGCTCTGTCTCTCCCCTACAACCCACTTGCTGTCTCCTAGGAAGAGCCCAGATTAGACTGAGTCTCCATCTTATATACACCTCCCTTCCCTCCTGCCTCATTACTTAAGAAGCAGGTGAGATTCTCCAGGGTTAGCCAAGGAAGTACACCCTTTCCTTGCCACCTCATCACAATAAATATATTATATATATACATACACATGAGTACATATTTAAAACAGTAACAAATAAACATAATTGGTATCCTAACACAAATGTCTGAATTGTTTAAAAACAGTATAATGTTGTCTTCCTCCACCATGGCAGATATTTGAGTAGGGGAATCATACAGGAGAACCATAAGTCAATAGAGGACCATAAGTTGTGCATGCATGTATGTATTTAATAAAATATACAGTAGTTATTAATCAGATTGATCAGATTAGTCAAACAATCAGGATAAGAATGTGATGTATAATAAAGAATGTAAATGTATCTGAACATTTTCCAATAACCAAGCAAAATTTCAAAAGCAAGTCCCAAAATTATTAAGTGATGGAATAAATTACAGCTGTTGAAACAATCCATATTTAGTCCTATTGTTTATGATATTGTATTCCTATAGCATTTAAGGTGATGTCACACACGGTTAAAGATATGTGGCCAATTACATACCACAACCACATGGGTTTTACTGTAAAGCTCAATGGTTTTAATGTATGGCTGAATGTTTATGCGTGTTAAAACATGTTAAATACTTGTTAAAGCCATCTTTTAGATCTGTGGCAATAAAATACCATGTCCATAGACTGCTATAGACCCACACAGTATCTCCAATTTTATATGAAGGAAAAGAGGGTGTTTTCTCATGGATTCCAAAGCATATAAGTATTCTTTCCTAAAAGAAAGATAGCTTCTTCACAAAGGCACCATTTGACTGTACAAAAAGTGTGTAATGGACAGCAAGCGTAGACTGTTCCCTCTACATGGTATGTCTTTGGGCCAATCCTGAGGGAATTGTCTAAATAGTTTGCTGGTTTTAACACTTCAATCCCCATATGGGGATCAGGCTTTGCTGCAGGGGGCCAACCAGTTCACTAACACTAATAACTGTCCAGTTGTAGGTGGCTGTCAGGCTGGAGGGTCAGGAGACACCATTACGAAGCATCCTGAGATGAGGAAGGGAGAAGTCGGAGTATTGGCTGAGGTCTTGGACTGGCAGAGTAAATGCTTGGTCAGTAGTCAGGCAACAACAGGTCATGGTGGGCAGCACAAATTTGTAGGTCACAGACAGGACAGGGTCAGACACAAGAGATGCAGTGGAGAGTAAGACAGCATGCAAGAATGAGCTTGAGAAGGCTGCTGGGATTATACATTGTAACAGTAACCATACACAAGAAACACCTTTGCAGTAAATACTAGCGGAATATAGAAACTGTATTCCACCACCATATGACTAATGAGACTGACTTCAGTAGGAACTGCCTGATAGTGATAGGTTGAAAAATGATTTGAGTTCAATGTCCCTTTAAGAGAAAAGGAAAAGAGTGCACATGCACCCTAACAGCAGGACAAGGAACCAGAGCTGACCACCAGCATTACAGATGCCTATGGCTTAGGCCCCCTTTACACATGTCCGGCATCAGTTGTCAGTTCCCTTTGGCGCAAAAGCTGCGCTGGGGGGAACATGAAACCAGAACCGATCCCATTCATTTGAATGGGACAGTTCACAATCATCTGGCATCTCAGCTTAGACGCCAGATGATTGGACTCACAAACAATGGACGCCGGATGATGTGGCAATTTACATCCTGTTTCACCGGAGCCGGATATATGAAAACCTAGCCTTAAAGGGTTGTCCAGGGATGGATTTTTTTAATTAATATATGGCATTAAGGATTAAAATGAGTCATACCTACCTACCCCAATGCCAGCTCCTGGTATGACATTAACAGATGTCAGCTCATCAATGATGATTTGTCTCAGCAGGGATTGCCCGCTGATTAAGGCAGAACACTCCTGTGTAGGCGAGAATGACTTATTTTTAACATGCCCCCTGTAACCCCTTCTCAACCTATAATGTGAGGGAGTATGGTGCAGGCTCACAAGCCATGCCCATGCCATACACCGTGGGTGCTGACTGCTATCTGCAGCTCATACCCACCAGTAATGACTGACATCAGAGATCACTCCGATGCTGGTCATTTACCTGTTTAAATATCACAATTAATAGCGATCGTTACTTTTAAACAGTTTTAACATTTGTTGGTGGTGCATTAGCCCAATTGGCACTCCGTTGATTGTGCCATAGGGTGCTCACTGGTTATCAGGGCAGCCAAAGTCCTTTACTACAGCTCAGTGCCTGCCGTGCCAGAGCAGCTGATACAGGCAGCTAGTGACCAAGCACTGACCACATATGCATTACAGAAATATTAATCTACAGTAAAATTTTCCAATATCTCAGGACTATTTCAGGATAAAGTAAGCACTGAACACATTTGCATTTCAGATATTGATGCACGGTAAAATATTACAGTATTTCAGGATTATTTTATATGGTAACATTAAAAAACACAACTAAAATCTGTAAATTACATTTAACATAAAAACCTAAGGCTGTGTTCATATGATGTGGCTAATTAGCAGTATCGCAACCAATTACCGCATGCCTTTTTGCTGGGCTTTACCAAAAAAATCACTGAAATCACAGTAGAAATTATGCATTTTACCTCAATTTGCATAATTGTGGTAAAATGTGTGATTTTTACCTTGATTTTGGCAATTTGCAGTAAAAATGCATACGATTATTAGTTGTTGTACTGCTAATTAGCCACAATATGGGAATGTGTCACCTTAGAGCCAGGAACTGAAACATGTTTTTTATAATCTGTTTAGATTTGCTTATCATATTTTTTTTACTTTATTCTTTGTACATAGGAGGGCATATTGCCTGAAATTCTGCTCTGTATTTAGAGCTTTGCTTTACAGCAGAAAAAGATTTCTAGCCTTGCTCTATAACCCAGGCAGATGTTATTGTGCAGAGAGGAGGAGGGAAGCTGGCTCTTGCGGGCTGTCTGGAGCACATTTTCGGCAGTGGATTTCCACTATTAAATAATTGGCCGCAGACCCTATCGACTTCAATAAGGTCTGCGGCGGATTTACCACTGCTGAAAATTTGCAGCGGAGAGCCTGCCCCCATTCAAACTCGCAGCGGAAAACACACTGTGAGTTTGAAAGTAAGTCCGTTCTTGAGAGAGAATTCACACGTGCAGGATCTGCTGCAGATTTGAAGCTGCATATCAGTGCACTCAGTTCAAATGTTGTTCATCTGAGGTTGTATTATACAACTTTCTAAGGATCAGATTTTTTTTTATGTCCTGATGAAAAAAATTTAAAATTCAAAGAAGGTATGCTTTCTTTTTCGCATGACTGTATATTTATACTTAGCAAAATAAATAGCTAGGGAGGAATAAAGAAAAAAAAAAAACTTTTTCTATGTGCGCTGGTTTTAATGCAGCACATGTTTAACCCTTCCCAATATATGACGGTAATGGATCTTCATGTCCATGCTGAAAATAAAGATGGACATTTCTATACTGCTCAGCAAAGACACATACAGAGGATTTCTAGTCTGCCTACAAGAGTGGTGGTGGACTCCTAGGCTGGGTTCACAAGCAGTTTTTTTTTTAGCTAAAACCAGTAGTTGAAACGACAGAGAAAAACTATAATGAAAAGATTTGCACCTTTTTCTATGCTTTGGACCCACACCTAGTTGGCTATAAATACTGACTGAATTAGTGTATGCCCATCCAGCTGCAATACAGAGCCAGGCTCCAGCTGCGAAGTATAGGATTGTAGATAACTCGGATTTCACTAGTTTATTTGGTACACAGTGTAGGTGTGAAGTCCCCAAAAGGGACTGAGAAATAATGATGTAGAATAAAGTTTGTGTTTCACAAAAGGTTTTATTAAGAAAATATTTTAGTTTACAAAAACATATAATGCAGAAGAATTCCCCACACAGGGCGCGAAATATAATTTGCTTCACACTATATAAGTAAGATTTTTTTTTTTTTATCAAACTTGTACAAAATGTGATGTATTGCTACAAAAATACAGTTTAAAAGAAAGTAAAAATATAAAAAAAAAAAAACTTTCTCCAGTTACTGAAGTGGTGTAAATATTCCTTCATTATAGTATAGTCTGTTTGTTATTTTTCATGTAGTAAGTAAGAGGTTATGTTAAAGGGCAAAAAACGTATACCTATTCATAATCCTAGCCATTACACATAATGCAGCAAAATAACACTAATTAACTCATCAATGCCATTTCAGGAAATAAAGCAGCAAAGTGACATCTTCTACTTCTCTTCATGTCTTCAGTATGGCTGCTTCACTAGACACCAGATAATCTCTTCAGGAGACTGGAAAAGCTGGGGGAGTACTGTGTACTGCTTGTCTCTTAGCTTTCCCGGTCTCCTAAAAACCATATCTATCAGCCATACTGGAACTCTTCAGGACACTTGCAAAGCAGGGAGGCACACATACTGTGTGCCACACACCTTTTCCAGTTTCCTGAAGCTCCAGAAGTGATGGGATGCCTGTCCTTGCTGCACTCCTCTCGGCACCTGCCTGCTAAACAATTAAATAATACTTTATCATGACGTTGGTCCAGCACCAGGATGTTTAAAACTCCCAGGCAATCTCCATAGCCAGAGAGTAACGCATTCAGGAGATGTACTGGAAGTTTTATAGACTTGCATGGGACTTCCAATACATATCCTGATTGTATTATTCTCGAGCTGTGGAGATTGCTACAAGTTTCAAACACCCTGCCACTGGACCATTGTCACAGTAAAGTATGATTTAACTGTCCAGGTTCTGCTGTTTTACTCTTGGCCTGTGGTGATTGTCCATAATGGGACAACCCTAAACTCTCTACTACACTATATTTATATTTTGTAAGCTGTTTGGAAGTTCTGCTGGTACATACATCTACACACATATATTTGGAGGGCTTCTTCCATTTAATCATCATTGTGCAGAGATTAGGAAAGTTTGTATTCAGGACTTAGATATTAAACCAGCATCCTGCTTCCAAAGAGGTATCATGTTCACCATATATGAAGGTGGGTATCCAATGCTGACCTTGGGAGGTAGGGTTCCTTAAAAACAAATATAGTGGATTTCCTTAAGATAAGAAAGTATAGAGTTTATTTTAAAAAGTGCATATTAATAAAAGAAAACAATTTCACGATATATGAATTTATTTTGTAAATGTATAAAATAAATAAAATAAGACATATATGGTATTTTCGTAATCGGAGCAATAAAGTTAACAAACTTCAAAGCATAGTGAACCCCAGAAGAAAAAAAAAAAAACAACAAGAACAAATCCAGAAGCATTGATTTACCTTTCAGGCACAACATGGAATATCTAGAGGAGGCAGACAAGTTCAGCTTGCATACACACAGTCCAGGCTTTGTCTCCTGCATAGCACTAGCTAAGCCCCGCCCCATTTACTATATTCCATTTTAGTCTCTCTGTTGCTAAATATAGAATTCCTCTAACAACACATGGCAGGGAAGTAAGACACCTAGTGGCCTGGACTTTAGGGCTTTTTTTTCTGGGGTATGGAGTTGTTTTTGGTAAATTGACTTACAAATATGTTGTATGGAAGTTGTTTGAAACAGTGACAATTTAAAATGAAAAACGGGGGTAAGCGATGACAATCTATTGAGATGGTTGATATTTCGTAATTTTATTTGTGTACTAAAACCTAAAATGCCTAAACTAGGACTATTGATAAGGATCAGTGATCTCCCACAAATGTGTCTTCATCAGTTTCTTCACTCTCAGTGATTTGACTCTTTTTAACACGAACAATCAAGTTTATGGTCACAAGCTGACTAATGCATTGGAGCACAGAAGCTAACAATTGGTACTTACAGGAAACAGGTTCAAGACCTGTCTCTGCTATGTTCAGTGAATCTATGTGTTTCATTCTTTTGTTACATAGTAAATGATATTGTGAGAAGAGACTCTTTCCTGACTTAGCTTTGTAGATTTGCTTTGGAATACATAAAAGAGCATTTCCAAACACTGTACATATAGATGCTAGTTCTGCATTCTGGCATGTCTCTGCAAACTCGTGGAGATAATCTTTCAGCAAAAGTTCAAAAACTCCAGCCCCGGGAAATACTAGGCCAACATTTGCAGATGAAATACCACCTGATGGTTCCTGAAGATGTTTTCTTTTCACTTCACTTAAACACATACTGCCTGTGTCTCCACATCTATAGGATGGACTTAAACTAGCTAAATGTTGTCCCGAAGCCCAGGGGGAGGCCTTCTCTTCTGAGCGTTTGAGGTGCATATGGACGGCTTGGTCATTATTTTCTAGATGGCACTCAAAGCCGCCTGAGTCATTCTGGCACCCTTCACAAGTTACACTTTGTTCTGTGGGCACAATTCTATCTGGAAAATAACTGTCTACATAATTTGTTGGCTGTCCACAAATAGAATGAAGTGGTTGAAATAACTGTGTTAGCATTTTAAAAGCACCATGAAAGGAGGAAACAAGTTGCTCAGTCAAACCTTTCACAGGACCACACAACACAAGGCTGTGCGGCTTGAAGGTCGATGAACTCTGCAGAACAAGATGCACATACTTTTTGCAACCAACCACAATGGGTTTGCAACTTGCTGCTAAAAAGGTTTCAATCAAAAGAATATCAACTAAAGGTCCAGACACTGGGGATACTCCAACAGCCATACAAAGAAGGTCAATCTCCTCGGATGGTAAACAATCTACTATAGATATTCCATTTAGTTTTGCACAATAAAGTACAGTTTCATGTTGTTTCACACTTGAAAATATAATCTTGATTTCTTTTTTTTGCAGTTGTTTTAGAATACGTTCAGTTCTCTGTCTTAGGTATAGCCGGGACTGCTGTAGTTGACTATGCGATGAGACAACAAACCCTATGTCTGTTTCAGAAAGACACTGGTTAATCTGCTCTGTCACAATAAGCGCTCTTACTTCCCCCTCTGCTGGACAGTACACAGAAAATGTGCGATGAAGTATTAGGCCGGGTAATATCCTGGAATTATCTATTGGGAGTCCTGGAACTTCTGTATGCAGCTCAGAGAAATATTTGCTCATTAGACTGATCACACTGGAAATGTCACTACTGCACATAAAGCAGCTATAAAGGTATTCACAGGCAAGGCTACTGATGAAATCTTGGATGTTACATCCAAGTCTTCCACTGAAATACGTGTCTAATGTTTGCTGTATAGATGTTCGGCACAACGTTATATTTCCTTCTATATTTGAAAATACTGTGAGAAAGTATGGACTCAGGTGCTGTACTATAATGGGATCCAGAATTCTACTTTGGAAGGTCAATAGCATATTGCTTAATCTTTTTAATGCATGACCTTGCCTTTGATATTGGTTCTTCGCTGTTGCCTTCCCAGATAAAGGCAGACCTTCATTTTTATCAGCTGTTGCCTGGAGCTCTCTTAGGACAGCACATATGAGAAGAACAAAGGATTTCACACCATCGCCAGTAATACTGTAATGCCTGGAGGCAGAGTTCACGATCATTCTAGAGAAAATCAAAATCATACAGATTATTAACGTCAACAGTAGATTATTTATTTATGTACTTAGTCTATAAAAGCTATCACGATTAACCTCATTTTAAAGCTTTCTGGTTATCACTTTGTCAATTATTTTTTCTACATACAGTATACAATGCATTCGAAAAGTTTTTAGACCCCCTTCACTTTTTTCACAATTTGTTATGTTGTGGCCCCCCCCTCCCCCCCCCCCCCCATTATGACAAAGTGAAAACAAAAAATGTGAGAAAGTAAGAACTAAAATTTCACATGGATATGTGAAAGTATTCAGACCCTTTATTATGATGCTTGAAATTTAGCTCTGGAGTCTCCTATTTCTCTTTATCATCTCTGAGATGTGTGTACACCTTGATTGGAGTCACCTGTGATACATTCAGGTGATTGGACAAGATATGGAAGCACACCCATGTCTATATAAGATCTCACAGCTGACAATGTTTATCAGAGCAAAAACCAAGACATGAGGTGGGAAAGAAGTGTCTGTAGAGCTCAGAGACAGGATTGTGTAGTGGCACAGGCCTGGATAAGGGAACAAACAACAATTCTGCTGCTGTGAAAGTTTTCAGGAGCATAGTGGCCTCAATCATTTCTTAAATGGAAGAAGTTTGGAACAACCAGGACTCTTCCTTGAGCTGTCCGCCCCACCAAAGTAATCAAGGGAGAAGGGACATGGTAAGAGAGGTGGCCAATAACACAATAGTAACTCACGCTTTCAGAAGGTCAACTATCACCACAGCAGTCCACCAATCTGGGCTTCATGGCAGAGTGGCCAAAGAGAAGCCTCTCCTCAGAAAAAGATGCATGATAGCCATTCTGGAGTTTGCAAAAACTCAGACTGAACTGGACTCAGAATGAAACCAAAATTAAACTTTCTAGCCTTAATTCTAAGCATCATGTTTGAAGGAAACCAGGCACTGCTCATGCTCATCACCTGTCCAATACCCTCCCAACAACAAAACATTGTGGTGAAAGCATCATGCTGTGTGGGTGTTTTTTTTTTTTTAGCAGCTGGGACAGAAAGGCTAGTAAGGATTGAGGGAAAGCTGAATGGAGTAAAGGAAAGAGATATTCTTAATAGAAACCTGACCCAGATTGCTCTGTACCTCACATAGTGTGAACGGTTTAACCTTCCAACAAGATAATGGCTAAGGGACAACTCTGTGAATGCCCTTTAGTGGCCCAGCCAGAGCCCGGACTTGAACCCAGTCAGACATCTCTGGAGAGACCTGAAAATAGCTGTCCACTAACCGTCCCCATCCAACCTGACAGAGCTTTAAAGAGTACCTGTCATCAAACAATATTTTCTAAACTATTTTCCCTAACTACTCCTAACACCCATTAAAAAAATTTCAGAGCTTTAAAAATCTCTGTATCATACTTTTCTCCTTGCTCACATTGTGTGAGCTCCCAGCAGGAGAAAGTGGGCGTTCCCCAGCAGGCGTGATATCACTGATGCCTGCGAGAGCTGTGCATCACCATGCACTTCCTGAGTTTGGTTTCCTGCCAGGCCTATAGAAGACCAAACTAACTGTTTGACTTGCACAGGGAACAGAACAGAGCCAGTAGCCATTTTTTTCAACATTAAAAACACAAAAAGGTTGAGAATTTTAACAGCAAGTAAATAGCAAAGTGTCTTATAATTACATAAGGAACAATATATTAAAGGGGTACTACCGTGCTGACAACTTATCCCCTATCTAAAGGATAGGGGATAAGTTGCCTGATCGCGCGGGGTCCCGCCGCTGGGGACTCCTGCGATCTTGCACGCAGCACCGCGCTGTCATCAGGCCCCAGAGCGAATATCGCTCCGGGTCTGATAACTGGCGATCACGGGGCCGGAGTATGGTGACGTCACGGCTCCGCCCCCATGTGACATCACGCTCCGCCCCCTCAATGTAAGTCTATGGCAGGGGGCGAGACAGCTGTCTTGCCGCTGCCATAGACTTGCATTGAGGGGGCAGAGCGTGATGGCACATGGGGGCGGAGCTGTGACGTCACAATCACTGGCCCCATCATTAGACCCGGAGCGGATGTTCGCTCTGGGGCCTGATGAGAGCTGGGGGCTGCGTGCGAGATTGCGGGGTCCCAAGCGGCAGGACCCCGCGCGATCAGGCAACTTATCCCCTATCCTTTAGATAGGGGATAAGTTGTCAGCACGGTAGTACCCCTTTAAAGGTTTAGTTTGGTGACAGGTACTCTTTAAAGAATTTGCAGAGTTGAATGTCAGAAAATCCCCAAATCCAGGTAAACCTTGCAGCATCATACCAAAGAAGATTGGAGGCAGTTATCAATGCCAAAGGTGCTTCAGCTAAGTAACATGTTGACATCTGGTTTTACCTAGTCATTATGGGTATTGAATGCAGAATGATGTGGAGGAAACTTTTAGTTATAGCTCAAAGCTGCAACATCATACAATGTGAAATATGTGAAAGTGCATAAAAACTATCCAAACGCACAGTATAATATAATGGTGGAGATTTATCAAGCTTTCTTATAGTTAAGTTCTTATAGTTCTATAGCCAAAGAATTGCTGTTCCGAATTCAAACATTTTTTGGAATATCTACATCCCAGTTTTTATAGCCCCAAAAAACTTTGTGAGAACATAGTAGTGCCTCACAGTATCTCGCAGCAATGAAAGTGATTTTTTAAGTATACAACATGGAGGAGATTTATGAAAATCTATGCAGAGGAAACATTGACCATGAACATTTCCATGGCAACCAATCAGATTGTTTATTTTATTCTCTAGAGGCCTTGCTAGAAAATGAAAGAATCGATCTGATTGGTAGCTGTAGGCAACTGCTCCACTTTTTTTCTGCACAGATTTTGATAAATCTCCCCGTGTGTCTGAGTACCTTGCAATGGGGTGATCCAATAAAAGGCTCTCCAGTATTCTTCTTCCATCTTTGGTAATGAGAAGATCCCCTGTGGATTTAATAAATAAAACTTGTCCTCCTTCAAGGCCAAAGCAGCCGCGAAGAATATTCTCCAGTGCTTCTGCCACTTGCAGGATTTTACCAATGTCTAGATGTTCTGTTTGTCTTGGCATTTGTGCTACCTATTAAAAAAAGAAATGTAGCCAATTGAAGCAAGATCATTTAATTAGGATATTCTACATAAATAAATAGTAACATTACAGTTTATCAAAGGAGAGGATTGGGAGTTTAACACTTAACTGGAGAAACAACTTATACATGCAACTATTGCATTATATGCACAAATAGGCCATAAACCATCACTACATGTAAAATGTACTGTAATGCTGAAGTTAGTTACTAACAGTTATTTTATTTCTGCTGTTCCCCATTGTTCATACAGGTTATGATCTGCACTATTGCTGCACCGTCCTTTAGTGCAGTACCCTGTACATAAATGGCTGTACATAGAGAAACATGTGACATACACATCACTGTGTCCTCCATAGGAATACACTGCACACTGAAAACTAGCACAGGCGCAGAGGCCACCAGTGGAACACCATGCGAGGTCCATGTGCAGCCACAGGATCACTGTCAAAACTGCACTGAAAGACAGGGCAGAAGGAGGGGGGTAAAGTAGAATAAAGTAACCATAAGTTATTAAGTTAACTTAAGTTAGATACATTACCGTAATTTGGTTAGAAAGTGACCAACATTGATCAATTGTTATTCTCTAGATAGGAACATAGTTAGTACGGTTGAAAAAAGACATACGTCCATCAAGTTCAAGCAGGGAATTGAAGGGTAGGGGTGTGGCGCGATATTGGGGAAGGGATGGGATTTTATATTTCTTCATAAGCATTAATGTTATTTTGTTCCAGGAATGTATCTAACCCTGTTTTAAAGCTGTTAAATTTTCCTGCTTTGACCAGTTCCTGAGGTAGACTGTTCCATAAGTTAACAGTTCATATGGTAAAGAAGACGTGTTGCCCCTTGAGACTAAACCTTTTCTTCTCCAGACGGAGGGAGTGCCCCCTCGTCCTTTTGGGGGGGGGGGGGTTTAACCTGGAACAGTTTTTCTCCATATTTTTTGTATGGGCCATTAATATACTTATATACATTTATCATATCTCCCCTTAACCCCTCAAGGACTGAGCCCTTTTTCACCTTAAGGACTTGGCCATTTTTTGCAATTCTGACCACTATCACTTTAAACATTAATAACTCTGGAATGCTTTTAGTTATCATTCTGATTCCGAGATTGTTTTTTCGTGACATATTCTACTTTAACATAGTGGTAAAATGTTGTGGTAACTTGCATCCTTTCTTGGTGAAAAGTTCCAAAATTTGATGAAAAATTTGAAAATGTTGCATTTTTCTAACTTTGAAGCTCTCTGCTTGTAAGGAAAATGGATATTCCAAATAATTTGTTTTTTTATTCACATTTCCAATATGTCTACTTTATGTTTGCATCATAAAATTGACGTGTTTTTACTTTTGGAAGACACCAGAGGGCTTCAAAGTTCAACAGCAATTTTCCAATTTTTCACAAAATTTTGAAACTCGCTTTTTTTCAAGGACCAGTTCAGGTTTGAAGTGGATTTGAAGGGTCTTCATATTAGAAATACCCCACAAATTACCCCATTATAAAAACTGCACCCCCCAAAGTATTCAAAATGACATTCAGTCAGCGTTTTAACCCTTTAGGTGTTTCACAGGAATAGCAGCAAAGTGAAGGAGAAAATTCACAATCTTCCTTTTTTACACTCGCATGTTCTTGTAGACCCAATTTTTGAATTTTTGCAAGGGGTAGAAAGGAGAAAATTTTTACTTGTATTTGAAACCCAATTTTTATCGAGTAAGGACATACCTCATATGTCTATGTAAAGTGTTCGGCGGGCGCAGTAGAGGGCTCAGAAGGGAAGGAGCGACAAATGGTTTTTGGGGGGCATGTCACCTTTAGGAAGCCCCTATGGTGCCAGAACAGCAAAAAAATAAAAAAAAAAACACATGGCATACCATTTTGGAAACTAGACCCCTCGGGGAACATAACAAGGGATAAAGTGAACCTTAATACCCCACAGGGGTTTCACGACTTTTGCATATGTAAAAAAAATATATTTTTTTTTTCCTAAAAAGGGTAATAGCAGAAAATACCCCCCAAAATTTGAAGCCCAATTTCTCCCGATTCAGAAAACACCCCATGTGGGGGTGAAAAGTGCTCTGCTGGCGCACTACAGGTCTCAGAAGAGAAGGAGTCACATTTGGCTTTTTGAAAGCAAATCTTGCTCTGGGGGCATGCCGCATTTAGGAAGCCCCTATGGTGCCAGAACAGCAAAAAAACTCCACATGGCATACTATTTTGAAAACTAGACCCCTCGGGGAACGTAACAAGGGGTTAAGTGAACCTTAATACTCCACAGGTGTTTCACGACTTTTGCATATGTAAAAAAAAAAATTTTTTTTTTTTACCTAAAATGCTTCTTTTCCCAAAAATTTTACATTTTTAAAAAGGGTAAAAGCAGAAAATACCCCCCAAAATTTGTAACACGATTTCTCCCGAGTACGGCGATACCCCATATGTGGCCCTAAACTGTTGCCTTGAAATACCACAGGGCTCCAAAGTGAGAGCGCCATGTGCATTTGACGCCTAAATTAGGGATTGCATAGGGGTGGACATAGGGGTATTCTATGCCAGTGATTCCCAAACAGGGTGCCTCCAGCTGTTGTATAGCTCCCAGCATGCCTGGACAGTCAGTGGCTGTCTGGTAATACTGGGAGTAGTTGTTTTGCAACAGCTGGAGGCTCCGTTTTGGAAACCGCGGAGTACCAGACGTTTTTCATTTTTATTGGGGAGGGGAGGGTGGCTGTGTAGGGGAATGTGTATATGTAGTGTTTTTTACTTTTTATTTTTTTTGTGTTAGTGTAGTGTATTGTTTTTTTAGGGTACAGTCGCACGGGCGGGGGTTCACAGTAGTTTCTCGCTGGCAGTTTGAGCTGCGGCAGAAAATTTGCCGCCGCTCAAACTTGCAGCCGGATACTTACTGTAAACCTCCGCCCATGTGAGTGTACCCTGTACATTCACATTGGGGGGAGAAACATCCAGCGGTTGCAAAACTACAACTCCCAGCATGTATGGTCTATCAGTGCATGCTGGGAGTTGTAGTTTTGCAACAGCTGGAGGCACACTGATTGTGAAACACCGAGTTTTGTAACAAACTCAGTGTTTTGCAACCAGTGTGCCTTCAGTATTTTAGTTATGCAACAGCTGGAGACACACTGGTTTGCTACTTAGTGTTTCACAACCAGTGTGCCTTCAGCTGTTGCAAAACTACAACTCTCAGCAGTCACCGACAGCCAACAGGCATGCTGGGAGTTGTAGTTATGCAACCAGCAGATGCACCACTACAACTCCCAGCATGCACTTTAGCTGATTGTGCAAGCTTGGAGTTGTAGTTCTACAACAGCTGAAGGTACACTTTTCCATAGAAAAAATGTGCCTCCAGCTGTTGCAAAACTATAAGTCCCAGAATGCTCATAAGGAAATGCTGGGAGTTGTGGTGGTCTGGCTCCTGCTGTTGCATAACTACAGCTCCCAGCATGCCCTTTTTGCATGCTGGGAGCTGTTGCTAAGCAACAGCAGGAGGCTGTCACTCACCTCCTGCTGCTGCTCCGGGCACAGGTCAGTCCTGCCGCCGTCGCTCCTGGGGCCCCGATCCCAACATTGACGCCGGGGATCGGGGGGTCCACGTCCCGCACCCGCTCACGTGCTCTGGAAGAGGGGCGGAGCGGGTTGCGGGAGTGACACCCGCAGCAGGTGCCCTGATTGGTCGGCCGGTAAACCGGCCGACGAATCAGGGTGATCGTGAGGTGGCACCAGTGCCAAGAGACATAAATGTATGCTCTGGGGCCCTGGTACTCAACCCCTTTCTGTTTTTGCACTTTCGTTTTTTCCTAAAAATCATAACCCTTTCAATTTTGCACCTACAGACTCATATGATGTCTTTTTTATTTGGGTGCCGCCAATTCTACTTTGTAATGACATCAGTCATTTTACAAAAAAAATCTACGGTGAAAAAAAAAAAAAATTGTGCGACAAAAAAAAAAAAAATAAGCCATTTTGTAACTTTTGGGGGCATCCGTTTCTACACAGTACATTTTTTGGTAAAAATGACACCTTCTCTTTATTCTGTAGGTCCATATGGATAAAACCATACCCTACTTCTATAGGTTTGATTTTGTCTTACTTCTGCAAAAAAATCATAACTACATGCACGAAAATTAATACATGTAAAAATGTCCTCTTCTGACCCCTATAACTTTTTTTTATTTTTCCGCATACGGGGATGCATGAGGGCTCATTTTTTTTTTCAGTACTATTTTTGTTTTGATTGCACTTTTTGATCACTTTTTATTCATTTTTTTATGGTATGAAAAGTGACCAAAAATACACTATTTTGGATTTTGGAATTTTTTTTTACGTGTAAGCCATTAACTGTGTGGTTTAATTAACAATATATTTTTACAGTTCAGACATTTACGCATGCGGCGATACCACATATGTTTATATTTATTTACACAGTTTTTTTTTTTAAATGGGAAAAGGGGGGTGATTTAAACTTTAATTAGGGAAGGGGTTAAATCATCTTTATGGTTTTTTTTTTTTGTTGCAATGTTATAGCCCCCATAGGGGACTTTAACATGCATTACATTAATTGCCAACACTGATCAATAGCCATAGCATATTATTGATCAGTGTTTTCGGCGCTTGACTGCTCCTGCCTGGATATCAGCCTCCTCCCTACCGTACAGCTGATCGGGACACCGCGTTTTCACCACGTTGGTCCCGATCAACCCAACTGAGCTGCAACTTTCACTTTTGTCTGAAGGGTTAATACTAGGCATCACCACGATTGGTGATGTCTGGTATTAGCCATGGGTCCCGGCCATTGATAGCCGCCAGGACCGACCCGAGGTTATCGTGAGAGCCGACACAGGACGTTAAGGGGTTAAAGGGGTACTCCAGAGGAAAACATAATTTTTTTTTTTAAATCAACTGGTGCCAGAAAGTTAAACAGATTTATAAATTACTTCTATTTAAAAATCTTAATCCTTCCAGTACTTATAAGCTGCTGTATATTACAGAGTAAGTTCTTTTATTTTTGAATATATTTTCTGTCTGACCACAGTGTTCTCTGCTGACATCTCTGTCCATGTCAGGAAGGGTCTAGAGCAGGAGAGGTTTGCTATGCTATGGGGATTTGCTCCTGCTCTGGACAGTTCCTGACATGGACAGAGGTGTCAGCAGAGAGTACTGTGGTCAGACAGAAAAATTCTAAATGAAAAGAACTTCCTCTGTAGTAAACAGCTGCTAATAAGTACTGGAAGGATTAAGATTTTTAAATAGAAGTAATTTAGAAATCTTTAACTTTATGGCACCAGCGCCAGGCCAGTAATGGCAAACATCAGCAATCACACCATTAACCCTTCAGATGCTTTGATCAATACTGACCAAGGCATATGTGGCATTATTGGTAATTGGGGGAGGGGGAACTCATTAGGCCAATCGCAGCGGGTCCGATAAGTGAAGATGGCAGCCAGAACTAGCCGATTTTACTGCTCCTGTCCTGTGGGGACATTAAAATAAATATGAAGAAGTTGCCGCCCCTATAAAAATTTAAATGCCCCCTTTTTGCTAAGAAAAATAAATAAATAAAAAACAAACATATTTTGGTATGGCTGCATGTGTAAATGTCCAAACTATTCAGATAAAATATTAATTATCCTGTACGGTGAACAGTGTAAACGTTATAAAAATGAAAACATTTTTAAAAAAGGACCTAAATTGCTGCTTTTTGGTCACATCACATGAAAAATGAAATAAAAAGTTAGCAAAAAGTCACATGTACGCAAAAGTGGAAGAAATAAAAACTGCAGATCACGGCACAATAAATGAGCCCTCATACAGCCCCTTATTCGGAAAAATGAGAAAATTATAGGGGTCACATTAGGGCAATTTTAGACATACTAATTTTGTAAAAGTTTTTTTTTTTAAAGCAGTACAACAATAGTAAAGCATGTAAACATGGATATCATTTTAATTATATTGACCCACAGAATATAGAGAATATATCAGTTTTACCGTAAAGTGGAATGTGTAAAAGCTAAATCCTTCATAATTTACAAAATTGCGGTTTTCTTTTCAGTTTCCCCAGAAAAAATGTTTTGGGTTGTATCATACATTTTACGGTAAAACGATAGGTGTTATGCAAAAAACAAGCCCTCATATGGGTCTGTATTTAGAAAAATAAAAGTGTTTTGGCTTTTAGAAGGTGAGGAGCTTAAAACGAAAATGCTAAATTGAATCTGGCCTTTGTCCTTTAAAGAGGTACTCTGGGGAATTAAAGCCATAGCCCATGCTTTCCCACTCATCACCTATTTAATAGTCTAAATATCATTCATTAGCTATTTAGAGAAGTTTCCCTTCTTTGGTTGTCACTTATATACATGAAGCGAGGGAAAGCTGCCCCCACCCTCCTGAAAAACACAGGCCATGTGGTTTCTGCCCTGCACTAATGAGTCATGCTCTCTTTAGTGCTGAGAACTGGGAAATGTGTGCGGCCTCAGAGCAGGAGGGTGGGGGCTGGCAGAGCAAAGCTGCAATGATTGCTGGGAGATGAAGGTAAGAGGCGAGACGGATGACTAAGGGATGTTCACACTGAGGAATTCAAGAGGAATTTCCTCGAGTAATTCTGCTAGCTTTTTCAGCTTGAAATTATTCAGCAATTGATTTTCCATTCACTTCAATGTATTTTCCGCTTCTCAGTTCACATTGAGTACCGTATATACTCGAGTATAAGCCGAGTTTTTCAGCACGATTTTTCGTGCTGAAAACACCCCCCTCGGCTTATACTCGAGTGAACTCTCCACCCGCAGTGGTCTTCAACCTGCGGACCTCCAGATCCCACCCTAGGCTTATACTCGAGTCAATAACTTTTCCTGGGATTTTGGGTTGAAATTAGGGGCCTCGGCTTATACTCGGGTCGGCTTATACTCGAGTATATAAACTCTGCTCGCTGAATTCAGTTCCGCTTCAAGAAAGAACATGTTCATTCTTCAAGCGGAATCCGCAAGCAGAATTCAATAGGTTAAAATGGTTAAAAAATGGTTAAAAAAAAAAAAAATTCAGCTCGACGTGGAAATTCCGCTTAAATTCTGATTGATGGATAAAATGACAAAAGGGTACAATTTCCTGACCGAAATTATTCCTCTTGAATTCCTCAGTGTGAACATACCCAAAGAATATCAAGCAGTCAGAGAAGACAACATAGGCCACAGGAGCCATGCATATCAGGCAGAATGGTTTACAGGGAACCTATTCATGTAGTGGCTTTGGAGCTTTATATATAAATATCTCTATGTCTCTATCTATCTATCTATCTATCTATATATATATATATATATATATACACACACACACACACACTTTCCTGGAGTACCCCTTTAAATGGGCACTGTCAAATTCATAAACTTTTTATCTGTTATACCTCTTGGCAAAACATTAAAGGAAAACTGTCAGATATTTTATCCCGCACTATCCACTGTTACTGGTAGATTGTGTGGGAGACGCTGATTAAAGTGAGCCCTACCTTACCCAGATCCACCAGGCCGTTCGCCCACTGACATCAGCGCTGCTTATGAATATTCATCCCCCCTGCCTCCAGTTAGGAGCGGCGAAGAGAGGGAGAACTAGGAGGGAGGGGGGATGAATATTCATAAGCGGCGCTGACGTCAGTGCCAGTTAACCTGCAGAAGATTTGTAAATTACTTCTATAAAAAATCTAATCTATTCTATTTAAAATCTTGTGCTGGGTGGTATACCAGTTTATACTCAATCCCAAAAAATTTTTCCTGCACGATATGAATTTTCCCCATACCGCAATACCGGTTGAGTGAATTATCAGCCACCAGTGGCGTAGCTATAGAGGTCGCAGAGATCGCCATGGCGACCGGGCCCCTGCACCACGGGGGCCCGCAGGGCCCCCCTTGCCATATTTGCATGATGGTCGGCTGTCGCCATCATTACTAAGGGGTCAGCGCTGCTGCCAGACGGGAATGTCTGGCAGCAGCGCTGACCCCTTAGTAATGATGGCGACAGCCGACCATCATGCAAATATGGCAAGCAGCAGAGACCAGATAAGGGCAGGGCAAGGACAGCACAGCGCATATTGCCCTGACTGTCACCTCTGCCTTGCCCTGTTTTGTTAAAAAAAAAAAAAAAAGCAGCCCTGGCAGCTCTGCTCTCCACAGGGCCCCCTTCTCTGGTGGCGCTGGAGGGGTCCTCTCTCAGTCAGGTCCCCTGGCCCCATGTAAAGTCAGCCCGGGCAGGGACACTGCCGCTTTAGGAGCAGCAGACGTCGGAAGCACGCACCTGACGTCACGGTCCCTGCCCCGGCTGCGCAGGAGGAGGAAGACATCCCGCCGCCTACAGCTGCTGCATCTTTTCCGCAAGGTGAGGAGGTGGACGGGAGCTGAAGAGGGTCGGAGGGTCAGGGGTGAGAGTGGCTGTGCCGGGCGGGGCGGGGGGGGGAGCATTTGCTGGCTAGACAGGGGGTGGATGGGGGGTGGGGAGGGGAGTTTGTAAAGTACCATGGAGGAGGACAGAGAGGGGGGGGTTGTAGAGTAACATGGAGGAGGACAGAGAGGGGGGGGTTGTAAAGTAACATGAAGGAGGACAGAGAGGGGGGTTGTAAAGTAACATGGAGGACAGAGAGGGGGGGTTGTAAAGTAACATGGAGGAGGACAGAGAGGGGGGGTTGTAAAGCAGAGAGGGGGGGTTGTAAAGCAACATGGAGGAGGACAGAGAAGGGGGGGTTGTAAAGTAACATGGAGGAGGACAGAGGGGGGAGTTGTAAAATAACATGGAGGAGGACAGAGGGGGGGGGTTGTAAAGTAACATGGAGGAGGACAGAGAAGGGGGGGTTGTAAAGTAACATGGAGGAGGACAGAGGGGGGAGTTGTAAAATAACATGGAGGAGGACAGAGGGGGGGGGTTGTAAAGTAACATGGAGGAGGACAGGGGGGGTTTGTAAAGTAACATGGAGGAGGACAGGGGGGTTTGTAAAGTAACATGGAGGAGGACAGAGAGGGGGGGTTGTAAATTAACATGGAGGAGGACAGAGAAGGGGGGGGTTGTAAAGTAACATGGAGGAGGACAGAGGGGGGGTTGTGAAGTAACATGGAGGAGGACGACACAGAGGTGGGGTTGTAAAGTAACATGGAGGAGGACAGGGGGGGGTTGTAAAGTAACATGGAGGAGGACAGAGGGGGGGGGTTGTAAAGTAACATGGAGAAGGACAGAGGGGGGGTTGTAAAGTAAAATGGAGGAGGACGACAGAGGGGGGGGTTGTAAAGTAACATGGAGGAGGACAGAGGGGGGTGTAAAAGTAACATGGAGAAGGACAGAAGGGGGGGGGTTGCAAAGTAACATGGAGGAGGACAGAGGGGGGGGGGTTGGAAAAGGAGCATGGAGGAGGATAGGGGGGTCTCAAAACTAAAGGGTCTGGAGGAGCACTAAGGAGTCTGGGGGACTTAGTGCTTGTCCACACTGCGAACATTCTGCTGGCGGAATTCTGCTGAGTAAATCCGCTTGCAGCAGAGTCCTATTGTTTTCAATGGGATTCTGCTGCTCTGTGCATACTGTGGAGTCACTGCAGCGGAATTCTGCCGATGGAAATCTGCCCAAAGAATGAACATGTTTATTCTGCCAGATTGCGTTGCTAAGAGACGGTGCACATCCTGTGGTCCTAATGCTGATACCTTGGCGGCGCCTGCTGCAAGTGGACATTCTGCTGTGGACAATGTCTGCAGTGTGGACAAGCCCTTAGGGGTCTAAAGGAAGGGAAAGATGGGTCTAGGGGGACTTAGAGGGTCTTGTTCAAGGTTATGAAGTCTGGCGAGGTATATTTAAGGGGCACATTTTGTGATGGCAGGGTTATATTTAGGAGGCGGAGTGTGCGACATTGTTTTATTTAGGAGGCACAGTGTGAGGCAGGATAATATTTAGGGGGTGCAGTGTTTGACAGAGTTATAATAATTATTGTTGTCATACAGAGAAAGAGGATCGGCTGACAAAGTGAGGACCCACTAATTTCTGGACTCGGCAGAGGAAGATGTAGCAGGAAGAAGTCCTAGCTTCTGGGACAGAAGAAGACAAAAAGGAAAGGAAAGACAACAGAGAAGACGTCTCCTGTGAGTAAAATCATTGTTTAGTCTGTCTGTTTCCCATCATTGTTGTAGTCACTTTAAGATTTGCAGGGGTTATTGGGTAAACTGTACCCCAATCTGCGGCTCTCCAGCTGTTATAAAACTACAACTCCCATAATGTCTGAAGCTCTCCAGGCATGATGGGAGTTGTAGCTTTGCAACAGCTGAAAAGCCACTTGAACCAATGTGATTTTAAGGGGTATTCCAGGCAAAAACTTTTTTTTATATATCAACTGGCTCCGGAAAGTTAAACAGATTTGTAAATTACTTCTATTAAAAAATCTTAATTCTTCCAATAGTTATTAGCTTCTGAAGTTGAGTTGCTGTTTTCTGTCTAACTGCTTTCTGATTACTCACGTCCCAGAAGCTGTCCAGCTCCTATTGGGATATTTTCCCATCATGCACAGCTCCCGTAACGTGACATCATCATTGAGCAGTTAGACAGAAAACTTCAGAAGCTAATAACTATTGGAAGGATTAAGATTTTTTAATAGAAGTAATTTACAAATCTGTTGTAAATCTGATATATAAAAAAAAGTTTTTGCCTGGAATACCCTTTAAGACTATGCAGCCCATTTTATTTAGGTGGGGGTCCAACTGAGGGACCCCCAGCCAAAAGACTTGGGCTGCATAGTCTAATGTGCCCAGGCCTATTTTTGGTCCCAGTCCAGCCCTGCTTGCCACATTAAATGAGTGGAGAGGAGGAGGAGCAGGGCACACACGAGCCCCATCCAGGAACCCCTGCCCTTCCTCCTCTAGTGTGTTGTGTGCCCTGAACTTGAGAAGACAACTGACATGCCTCTTCGTCCAAACCACTATCCTGGCCAGCCTGCCGCAGCCGGAATGGCCACTTTATCCCTTAAAGGGAACCAATCAGAACATTTTAGTATATATAATGCTTGGCAATGTGTTATATCTCCTAAAATCATTATCCCCACAATCCCCGGGGGATGTTTGTGCCCCCAGGGATGGTAAAGATATTAAGTTGTTAAGTCCCCTGGGCGGGGACTTTCACTTAACAGCTCCGTTGGCTGCGGCCATGGCCCCGCCCCAACGGCTTGAATGACGTCTCGCGTCACTGGGGGGGGGCACAAATGTCCCACAGGGATGGTGTGGATAATGATTTTAGCATATATAACACATTGGCAAGCATTATATATGCTAAAATATGCTGACTGGTTCCCTTTAAGGACACGACATGCTTTAAAGCATGTCACTTCGCACTCCGTGACAGGCATTTAAGGCTCGGCTATAAAGGGAGCGCAGGAGCTTTAGGGTTAGTAGGGGGCCCAGGGAAATTTTTTGCACCAGGGCCCTGGGGTTTCTAGCTATGCCCCTGTCAGCCGCAGCACACTGTCCCCAACTAATCATATGTTACCCGCGGGCCCTGTTGTGCAAGCACTGCTTCTCTTTCCCCCCCATAAAATAATTATCAGCTGCTGCGCTGTAGTGTACTATCCTGTGCCAGGGCTGCAAAAATAAATAAAATAAGCTTTATCTCACCTTCCAACGTTCCCCGTTGCTCCGGAACCGGCCATGTCAGATAAATCTCCCCCATAATATCTCCCTTTGGGATACTTGGGGTATTAGCCATATAGACACATGCATATAATACAGTGTTGTAGTGTCCCCAGCTTCCTAACCATCATTATAAAGAAAAACACATATACAAATGGTGGCAGCCACAGCCTTTATTGACAGCAAAGATGGTAGAAAATAAGGTGTCCTGGACAGAACTGCAGGTAACAGTAGATACTGTCACGGATGTGGTTAGGGTGTTAGGGTTTATTTCTTCCTGAATGGCCTGAATAGTCTTTTACCCATGCGATGGTCCTCAGTCTGAATGATGACAGGATGATAATAATCCGACCATGCAGGACACACAAAGCTAAAATCATTAAAGATCTTGGGAGTTTTAGCTGTGATTTCCAATGGTTCTTCCAAAAGGTGCCCAGTTTCTTCAGCATTTGGGTAAATGATAGCAGGACCTGCCATCATGTATGCTGGTGGTATCATCCTTCTGGCTTCCACATCTTTCCAGTTAATGTCTTCAAAAAACTGATGTGTCCTGATGTTGCATGTAACTCCTAACCTCTGAAACTGGTCTTTACAAAGCAGTCCTCTTATGATGTTTACTGAGTCCGTAGTCACGAACCATGGGTAATATGGAAGCCGTTTAGTTAGCAGTTTATAGAGGATGACGCCAATGGAATAGTAGTCCACTCCTCTCCCATGTGCCTTGTTCTTTACAAGTTCTGGGGCTTCGTACCCTGGTGTACCTCTGGTCTTCCGGAAATCATCTCTCGCAGCAAGGCCAAAATCTGTTATTTTGATGTGGCCATCTTGGGTTAGAAGAATGTTTCCCGGTTTGAGGTCCCTATGGACAATGTCTTTACTGTGTAAGAACTGTATGCCACAAACCACCTCAGCTGTGATAAATTTTGCTGTTCCGACATCCAGAGGACTGCACCTTAGGATACAGTTATGCAGATCCCCTCTGTTGGCCACCTCCATAACATAGTAGACATAGCTTAGTGATTGGAAGGCTGCCAGTGTAACAATCCTACGGGCTCACCTGAGTTAGAGGACCGCTGGCTGGAGGTAGGAGTGGAGCCCAGTGGCAAGGACCGCAGGCAGGTAGTAAGTGCAGGAAGTCTGGCAGAGGCGTAGTCAGTAGGCAGGCGGTGGGTCAGGGCAGGCAGCAATAAGCGTGGTCAGACAATCCAGATGGCAACGGTGGTAGCAGTTCAGTAAGTAGGGACAAAGCAGAAGAGTAGTCGGTAGGCAATTCCTGGTCAGCAGTGGACTTCAGTAGTAGCAAGAGCAGCAGATGAGGAGAAGCTTGATCAAGGCTCAGGAGCTCAATAATCAGCAAGCTAGAGTGCACTTATATAGGGAAGTACCAGGTGTGGGGAATCAAGGGTGATGAGCAAGACTTAGTAAGACTAAGGTTACATAATAGGTTTCAGGAAGGAATGTCCAGAGAAGACGGTAGCCTAGTAAGCAGGGCTACTGCCTGGGATGTGGCTGGTCACGGGTTCAAATCCTGACAGTACTCCCCCCCTTCCAAAGTGACCTCCGGGCACCGCAGGGGCAGGCTTACCGGGGTGCCGTTGATGGAACTCTTTTACCAGTCTGGGGGCGTGGATATTTTCTTCTGGCTCCCAGGAGTTATCCTCGGGAGGGTAACCCTCCCACCCAATTAGGTATTGTAGTCTTCCCCTGTGGATCCTGGAGTCGAGGATCTTTGCGACCACGTATTCTTCTTCACCCTGTACCCTCACGGGTGGTGGAGGGGGCGAGTGGCGGCCTGTGAAGGTGTTCTCCACGTAGGGCTTGAGGAGTGAGCAATGGAAGACAGGGTGCACCCTAATGGAGTCCGGAAGGTCAATCCGGAACGTGACCTCGTTGATTTGTGCGATGATCCGGAAAGGACCCATGTATCTTTGGGCCAACTTTTTGGAGGGGACCTTCAATCTGAGGTTCCTGTGGACAGCCACACCTTGTCTCCCACATGGAAGCCCGGGGTGGGTTTGCGACGTCTGTCTGCTCCCTGTTTAAAACGCCTCTGGGCGAGCTGGAGGTTGTCTATAATGTTCTTTTGTGCCTCCTGTAGGGTTGTTACGCGTTCGGCCACTGCTGGGAGGGTGGAGGCGACGGGCAGGTGGGGAATGAATACCGGGTGCGAGCCTGTGTTAGCAAAGAAGGGGCTGTGCTTGGTTGAGCTGTGCTCAGCATTGTTGTAGGCGAACTCGGCCGTGGGGAGATGGTCAAGCCAGTCATCCTGCAGGTGGGAGCTGAAACAGCGTAGGTACTGCTCTAGGGTCTGATTAGTTCTCTCAGTCTGCCCGTTTGACTGAGGGTGGAAAGCGGAGGACAGGTTTACTTTAACTCCGAGTGCCAGGCAGAAGTTCTTCCAGAACTTTGAGGCAAATTGTACGCCTCGGTCAGAGACCACTTCGTCCGGGATCCCATGCAGCCTGAAGACCTCTCTGAGAATTAGATCGGCCGTCTGTTTGGCGGTGGGTATGCCTTTGTAGGGAATGAAATGGGCCATCTTGGTGAGACGGTCGACCACGACCAGGATGGTGTTCATCCCTTTTGAAGGAGGAAGGTCTACCACAAAGTCCATGGAGATCGAGCCCCAGGGGCGGGAGGGAATAGGGAGGGGTTGTAACAGACCCAAGGGAGAGGAACGAGGAGTCTTATTGCGGGCACAGACCGCGCATGAGGAGATGTACCTCTTGATGTCCTCCTTGTATGTTGGCCACCAGAAGGAGCGGGAGAGAAGCTCCTGGGTCTTTCTTGTGCCAAAATGGCCGGCCAGCTTGGAGTCATGGTTGAGTTTGAGCACTTCGAGCCGTGCGATTTCTGGTACATATAGTTGTAGGTCCTGATGAAACCAATGGCCGTTCTTAAACGTAAGGCTGATATTCCCTGTGGGGTGGGCGAGGAAGGGGTCATTTTCATATCCTTCTTTGATTGTGCCCAGGAGTTCTTTAGAATAGGTGGCCCCTACGACCCTTCTCTCGGGTAAGATGTTATCTTGGCCCTTGTTACTCTGTGAGGGCTCGGAAAACATTCTGGAGAGGGCGTCAGCCTTGCCGTTTTTTGATCCGGGACGATAGGTGATGAGAAAGTTGAAGCGGGAAAAGAATAGGCTCCATCTGGCCTGTCTGGCCGAGAGTCTCTTAGCGCTGCGGATGAACTCGAGGTTCTTGTGGTCAGTTAGTACGATTATGGGGTTGGTGGCTCCCTCCAGCAGGTGTCTCCACTCGGAGAAGGCATCCTTGATCGCCAATAATTCTTTGTTCCCAATGTCATAGTTCTTCTCGGAGGGGGACATCTGGCGGGAGAAAAATGCACATGGGTGTAATAGCATTCTCTCCCCTGTCCGTTGTGACAAAACTGCTCCCACCGCAGAGTCTGATGCATCCACTTCGACTGTAAATGGGAGCTCGGGGTTCGGGTGGATTAAGATTGGGGCAGAAGTGAAGAGGAGTTTCAGCTTGGTGAAGGCCTCCTGGGCCTCGGGTGTCCAGGAGAAGGGGACTGCCTTCTTGGTGAGTTGGGTGATTGGTGCTATGACCTTGGAGAAGTTCCGGATAAACTTCCGATAGAAGTTGGCAAAGCCAATGAATCTTTGTATCTCCTTCTCGTTTTTCGGAACGGGCCAGTTCATTACAGCTTGGACCTTCCCAGGGTCCATACTTATGCCCTCTGGGGAGATGATGTATCCGAGGAACTGAGTGGTGGTTCGCTCAAACTCGCATTTCTCTAGCTTGATGTAGAGAGAGTTCTGTCTGAGTCTCTGCAGTACCCTGCAGACGTGTTCGCGGTGCTGCTCGAGGTCTTCAGAGAAGATCAAGATGTCGTCCAGGTAAACGACTACAAACAGATCCAGCATGTCCCTGAGGACGTCGTTAATGAAGTGCTGGAATGTGGCGGGAGCATTGCAGAGTCCGAAAGGCATGACCAGGTACTCGAAATGACCATAGCGTGTCCGGAAAGCTGTCTTCCATTCGTCCCCAGGGCGGATTCGGACGAGGTTGTAGGCCCCTCGAAGGTCGAGTTTAGTGAAGATCTTCGCTGCCCGGAGTCTCTCAAGAAGTTCTGAAATCAGTGGGAGCGGGTACCGATTTTTTACGGTTATGTCGTTAAGCTTTCTGTAGTCTATGCAGGGACGCAGGGAGGAGTCTTTTTTCTCTACGAAGAAAAAGGGGGCTCCCGCAGGGGAGGTGGAGGGCCGGATGAACCCCTTCCTCAGGTCCTCGTCCAGGTACTCTTTCAGAGCCTTGAGTTCAGGCTCTGAGAGGGAGTAGATACTGCAAAAGGGTATTTCGGCCCCGGGCAACAGTTCTATAGGGCAGTCGTAGGGTCGGTGTGGTGGCAGCTTGTCTGCGTTTTTCTTTTCGCAGACATCCTGGAACTCGCGGTATTGAGGGGGTAGCAGATCCTTGACCGATAGTTTTGAGATGTTGGTGTCTTCGGGTGGAAGGACGGGTTTGTGGGAGCAATTTAGCGAGCAGAACTCGGACGGGAATCGTATGCAGCGGGTTTCCCAGTCCACCGAGGGGTTGTGGGTGGCCAACCATGGGATGCCCAAGATCACTGGGAACTTCAGGGAGGCGATCAGAGAGAATTGGATCTTTTCACAGTGATCTGGTTCTATGAGGAGTTGTAGTTCAGTGGTCTCGTGAGTGGCCGGCCCCGAGGAGAGTGGGGATCCGTCAACGGTTTCCAGGTCAACGGGGGCTGCCTTGATTGTCAGTGGAATGTTTTTTTCGCGGGCGAAGGTTAAATCCATGAAGTTGCCTCCCGCCCCGGAGTCTAACATCGCTGAACAGGAAAGTTGTCGCCCCTCAATGTCGATGAGGATGGGGACGATGAAGTGGGATCCATGAGCCGCCGTGTTGTTATTTTCGGGGGCTGCAGGCGGAGTTGGAGTCTGTAATCGCTCCTTTAGCTCCGTGACGGCAATAGTCTTTCGGATCTTATGAGGACATTTGATGGCAAAATGACCTGGCTCCCCACAGTAGAGGCAGAGGTTTTCGGCCAGCCTTCTCTCCTTCTCAGCTGTGGATAGAGACCTACGTAGAGCTTCGACCTGCATAGGTTCAGTTACTGACTGGGGGTCGCGCTGGGTGGTGGAAGAGAAGGAGTAAGTGGGTCTGTGGTCCGAGGACCAGAGTCTTTCTTTTTTCCTCTCGGAGAGTCATTGATCTATCCGGATGCATAACTGAATGAAGTCATCCAGATCGTCCGGGGCCTCAACTCTGGCGAGTTCGTCCTTTATTAATTCGGACAGGCCTCGCCGGAATTGGCTTCTCTGTGCTGCTGGGTTCCAGGTGGTGTCCGTGACCCAACGGCGAAACTTGGCGGTGTATTCGGCGACGGAGCGTCTCCCTTGCCACAGACCATGTAGTCGCGCCTCGGCTGTCGCACAGCGGTTGGGGTCATCAAAGACTTGACTCATGGCGGTGATGAAGTTGTTAAGGTTGTCCAGGAGGTGACTGTTAGTCTCTACGTATGGTGATGCCCATGCTAATGCTTCATCCGTCAGGAGATTGACCACAAATAGCACCTTCTTTTTCTCGGTGGTGAAGGGGGCCGGGTGCATTTGAAAATAGATGCGGCATTGGTTTAGAAACCCCCGATACTGGCATCTGTCGCAGCTGAATCTTGATGGGAGTGGCATGCGGGTGTCTGCGGACGCGCCGCGGACGTCCAGGAGTTGCCTCTGTAGTTCAATAATCTCCCTCTGTTGGCTTTGGACTACGCCTTGGAGCTGGGCAAATTTCTCCTGAAATGTAGTGCCAAATTCTTGAAGTTCGGAGACCTGCTTACGCAGAGTGGCCATTGCGGACTCCATAGCGTGGCTGATTATTCTGTAACAATCCTACGGGCTCACCTGAGTTAGAGGACCGCTGGCTGGAGGTAGGAGTGGAGCCCAGTGGCAAGGACCGCAGGCAGGTAGTAAGTGCAGGAAGTCTGGCAGAGGCGTAGTCAGTAGGCAGGCGGTGGGTCAGGGCAGGCAGCAATAAGCGTGGTCAGACAATCCAGATGGCAACGGTGGTAGCAGTTCAGTAAGTAGGGACAAAGCAGAAGAGTAGTCGGTAGGCAATTCCTGGTCAGCAGTGGACTTCAGTAGTAGCAAGAGCAGCAGATGAGGAGAAGCTTGATCAAGGCTTAGGAGCTCAATAATCAGCAAGCTAGAGTGCAAGGGGCTGGACTTATATAGGGAAGTACCAGGTGTGGGGAATCAAGGGTGATGAGCAAGACTTGGCAAGACTAAGGTTACATAATAGGTTTCAGGAAGGAATGTCCAGAGAAGACGGTAGCCTAGTAAGCAGGGCTACTGCCTGGGATGTGGCTGGTCACGGGTTCGAATCCTGACAGCCAGGCCATGGATTAAATAAGGGCACTGGTGGGAGAGTTGGAGGACATGGCGCTCTATGAACGCGTGTCCATATCTTGTGAACCACTTCTTTTTTGTTTCTTTAATGGCCACATATTCCTTTCGTATGATGTCTCTTCCTAAGTAGATTTCGCCATAACCTCCTCTCCCAAGTATACCGTGTAAAGTGAAGCAGTGTGGTGATAGGGGGACTGTTTTAGATGACGTACCAGGCTGTAGGATGGTATGATCCCCCTCATCATCTTTTTCCTGCTCTTTACATGTACTGGGTCCTGGGATTTCCTCTCTTACCACATATGATCCTCTCCATTTTAGATCAGCAAGCCACTTCCAAGGTGCCTGTAGCTTGGCTAATGAGACCCTTGGACATTTCTTGGCTTCCTGTGCTGATGCCTTGTGACCTGGTTTGGAGGGAATGTATGGAGTTTCCTCGTTGAGTACATAAGTTCCTCTCCATTTTAGGTCAGCAAGCCACTTCCATGGCCTCTGCAGATGGGTTAAGACACTTGGCCTTTTCTTGGCTTTCTCAAGTCCCTGGTCATTACATGATGTCCTACCTTTGCCGTCCATCACATTAATGTTGCTGGGTCCTGGGAGTTCACTCAAACTTCTCTTCTCTTCGTCAGAAGTTCTTCTCATCCAGGTCCCAGGGTTTAGCAGGTAACCTAAGAACCTGTTCTTTTTTGGCTTCTTAGTCTCCTGGCCATTATCTCTCTGCTCGATGGCAGTTCTGTCCTCCATCTCTTCTTTTTCTAAATGATTTCTCTTCTTTGCGAAGAAAAAAGTCTCTCTAGAATTGCAGAAATCGCACTCACATGTAACTCTCCTGAGTAAGTAGTAGCGAGTGAATGATGGAGAGTCATCAGCTTGTCTGAATAGAACCTGTCTTTATGATGTCAATGTCATCAACTCTGTATTTTATCCTTCAGTAAGTGAAGGGATAGATATAAATAAATATATATATATCAGATTTTTTTTTCTAATTTATGTATATAAATTTTAACCAGAGAATCTTTCTGCAGTGACGGTTAACCTTCTGGAAGTTTCTTTTATCCATACTCCTGTGTTTCCTTCATGCTCTCAATATGGTTGTCAGCGTGCTGTAGCAATACAGATCACCATCCTTTCCAGCTTTTCTGGGGCAGCTAGAACTATACTGCCATGGTTGGTCATCATGGTCGTCTTGGTCATCATCATCATCACTGTCTATGTGGAGGCTTTTGAAAACATTTTTATTGATAGCCACCATAGGTGGACATCCAATTTAGTGTTATTTAACCCCTTAACGACGCCAAACGTAAATGTACGTCCTGGTGAGCTGCTACTTAACGTACCAGGACGTACATTTAAGTACTATACACAACCGTGAGCATCGGAGCGATGCTCCGGTCATGCGCGGCAGGTTCCGACAATCGCACGGATGTCCGCCATTAACCTCCTCACATGCCGTGATTAATACAGATCACGGCATCTTCAGCATTGCGGACACTAAAATGGATGATCTGATCGCCCACAGCGCTGCCGTGGCGATCCGATCATCCAGCATGGCAGCAGGAGGTCCCGACACCTTCCTCTGCTGCCTTCCACGGGTCTTCTGCTCTGGTCTGCGATCGAGTAGACCAGAGCAGAAGATAACCGATAATACTGATTAGTGCTATGTCCTATACATAGCACTGATCAGTATTAGCAATCAAAGGATTGCTATAAATAGTCCCCTATGGGGACTATTAAAGTATAAAAATAAAAGTAAAAAAAATATGTGAAAATGTCCTTTTTTCCCCATTTTAACCGCATAAAGTGTAAAAAAATAAAATAATAATAATAATGAATACACATATTTGGTATCGCCACATGTGTAAATGTCCGAACTATTAAAATATAATGCTACAGTGGTCCCTCAACATATGATATTAATTGGTTCCAGGAGAACCATCATATGTTGAAACTATCATATGTCGAGTACATATGTCTATGTAAAAATGGTAATTGGTTCTGGGGCCTCGGAACCATTGTATGTTGAATACATATCTCTATGGGAAACTGCCAATTGGTTCTGGGATGACCATTGTATGTGGAGTGTATGGGGAGTGTTTAACAAACCAGGGTGCCTCCAGCTGTTGCACAACTACAACTCCCAGCATGCATGTACAGCCATTGACTGTCTGGGCATGCTGGGAGTTATAGTTTTGCAACAGCTGGAGGCACACTGATAGGGAAACATTGATGTATGGGGTGTATAGTGTGTATATGTATTGTATGTGATGTGTGACATCGCATACAGTACTGTACAGTTCTTTAAATACCTTCAGGGGGGGACAGAATGTCCTCCATTACGATCCTGCCGACTACAGCTCTATAGGAAAGGAAGGGGAGGGCAGCCAGCAGCTCATTGTAGGCTATTGGCTATGGCTGCACTGGGGGGGTGGGGCTTACACGGAGCTCACAGTGGAAGCCTGCGTGAGTTAGCAGGACAGCATGTGAGTAACAGGAGGCAGAACTGGGCACACGGGGCACATTAAACAACTATCTGTCAGTTGCTGAAGTTGTCAGCGCTGTCAGATAGCTGTTTGTACGATGGCCCCGACACACAGCAGCATCATATGTCGAGGCTGCCTTCAACATACGATGGGTTCTGAGAGGCCATCATATGTTGAAATGATCATATGTCGAGGCCATCATAAGTCGAGGGGTCACTGTATTGATCGAGTATGGTGAACGGCGTGAATGTAAAAAAATAAATAAATAGTGCAAAATTGATGCTTTGTCACATTTTTATAAAAAAAAATGATAAAAAAATGTATCAAAGTTTTATATACACAAATGTGGTATCAATAAAAAGTACAGATCATGGCGCTAAAAATTAGCCCTCATACCGCCGCTTGTACGGGAAATTAAGAGGTTATAGGTCGTCAAAATAGAAGGATTTTAAACATACTAATTTGGTTAAAAAGTTTGAAATTTTTTTAAGCGCAACAATAATAGAAAAGTATGTAATCATGGGTATCATTTTAATCGTATTGACCCACAGAATAAAGAACACATGTAATTTTTACCGTAAATTATACGGAGTGAAAACGAAAACTTCCAAAATTAGCAAAATTGCGGTTTTCTTTTTAATTTCCCCACACAAATAGTATTTTTTTGGTTGCGCCATACATTTTATGGTAAAATGGGTGATGTCATTATGCAGGACAACTGGTCGCGCAAAAAACAAGCCCTCATACTAGTCTGTGTATGAAAATATAAAAGAGTTACGATTTTTAGAAGACGAGGAGGAAAAAACAAAAATGCAAAAATAAAATTGGCCTGGTCTTTAAGGTCAAAATGGCCTTGGTCCTTAAGGGTTGTGCTGGGCGGTATACCGGTTTATACAGAATGAATTTTTCCCATACCGTAATACCCGAATGAGTGAACTATCAGCCGCAGCACGCTGTCCCAACTAATCATATGTCGCCCGCGGGCCCTGTTCTGCTTCTCTTTCCCCCCCCCCCCCTGGTTTATCAGTCCAGCGCTGTGCTGTCCCCCACATCGGGGAACTAATCATATGTAACCCGCAAGCACTGCTTCTCTCCCCCCCAAAATAATTGTCAGCCGCTGCGCTCTACTGTACTATCCTGTGCCCGGGCTGCAAAAAAAAATTAAATAAGCTTTATCTCACCTTCCAACGTTCCCCCGTTGCTCCAGAACCGGCCTCAAGGTCCCTCCGCTGCTCTTGCTGCTTCCTGGGGATGAGAACGTCACAGAGCGGTCAGCGTATCACTGGCCGCAGCGATGTCCCGCCTCGGCCGGTGATAGGCTGAGCGCACTGTCATGTAAGAAGAAGAAAGTAGTATGGTAAGTATGGTAAGTGAGCTATTACATCCCTGTTCACACTGGTGTGGTGCTGTGCGGTGTCCGCTGCTGCCGTGGCGCCGTGTCTGCGGGGGGTGCGGCCCATAGACTGGTTTGAGTGGCATTGGGGCCGCTCTGCCGGTGGGTCGTTCCCCCTGTGGGCATTGGCGTCGCGGCGGTGGTGGTCGCCGCCCGGTGCTGCGCCATTTTATGCTAGGGACGTTAGGGACCCACTCTGGATAGGTGGCCTTGACGTGGCGAGTGGGCTTGTACTTTTTGATCAAAAATGTATACTAACAACCTGTTAGTTTTTGATATTATGCTGAGAAGCAATCAGATCATTATACAAGATTGTAGATGTGCACCATGTCTGTTTTTCTACCCGAATTCACACTGTGATTTCTATCCCCTCCTTTTTCTTTGTTTTAACATGTGCTGCACTCTTCCCCACCCCCTCAGCCCAACCCTATATAAGCAGTAGTTAGCTGCACATGGGACATTTCTTTCCTAGCTGCCTCCCAGTCTGACTGGGAGAGTATGGTAAGTGAGCTATTACATCCCTGTTCACACTGGTGTGGTGCTGTGCGGTGTCCGTTGCTGCCGTGGCGCCGTGTCTGCGGGGGGTGCGGCGCATAGACTGGTTTGAGTGGCATTGGGGCCGCTCTGCCGGTGGGTCGTTCCCCCTGTGGGCATTGGCGTCGCGGCGGTGGTGGTCGCCTCCCGGTGCTGCGCCATTTTATGCTAGGGACGTTAGGGACCCACTCTGGATAGGTGGCCTTGACGTGGCGAGTGGGCTTGTACTTTTTGATCAAAAATGTATACTAACAACCTGTTAGTTTTTGATATTATGCTGAGAAGCAATCAGATCATTATACAAGATTGTAGATGTGCACCATGTCTGTTTTTCTACCCGCATTCACATGTAAGAAGAAGGCTGGCTCCTTACATGACAGTGCGCTCAGCCAATCACCGGCCGAGGCGGGACATCGCTGCGGCCGGTGATATGCTGATGGCTCTGTGAAGTTTCCATCCCCAGGAAGCAGCATGAGGCTCGCGTCGCTGGACAGGGAAGCCCGTTTCTGGAGCAACGGGGGAACGTTCGAAGGTGAGATAAAGCTTATTTTATTTATTTTTGCAACCCGGGCACAGGATAGTACAATATAGCGCAGCGGCTGATAATGATTTGGGGGGGAAGAAGCAGTGCTCGCGGGTGACATATGATTGGGGGGCAGGACAGCGCAGAGCAGTGCTGATAAACCGGGGGGGGGGGGGGGGGGGGGGGGGGAGAATCAGCACCCATTAAGTACCGTGGAACCGCCATGATCTAGAAAAATACTGTGATACACATTTTTGGTCATACCGCCCAGCTCTAACACCCATGGATGTATATTAGCAGGTGGATTCATCGGTGGATACCTTTCCACCAAACTACTGAAACAAGGCATGTAACAGTGTAACACCATGTTAAAAATAAACACAATGCCTCCCTCTACCTCTTTCAGTGAATAATTACAGTCATCAGGAGGATATCATGTAAACCAATTCCTATATGCAGATGAGAGGTATATATGGGCTAGGAGATGTCTCATCATCAAAATGCGTCACTTCAGTGGCCAATTATCTTGGGGAATGGGGGGGGGGGGGGGGGTTAGCAAAACTAACTATCTAGAGTGACAAAATAAACACCAAAAATGCTACAGGACCGTCAATAACCTATCACAATATCCAATACAAATTAACACACTCAGGTCACCTGCTTCCGTCCTTCCGCCTCATCATCTCTCCGCGCCGATCGCGATACAATATACTTCTCGCACATGTTCATAGACTTCATTAGCGCATCAGAGATTGCTACTATACTGCACCTGCGTAAGCTGGTTCTTACCTTCGCACATATAGCCTAACATAGATATCAGCATAACTGGCCTTCTTCCTCCTCTAAGAATGAAGATTTCAAGAACAATTTGCACAACTACAAACAAAGGAATATATCTATTATTATAATAAACTAGTATTCCCCGGTTTTTCCTTCCTAATCCTTTCTAGAAAGGAAAAGAAACAAAGTAAAAAGCTTTTGACCTCATATCCCGCCCTCATATATTGCCCTCGTATCCCGACCTCATATATTGTCCTCATATCCTGACCTAATATCCTGACCTTGTATCCTAACCTCATATCCTGAACTTACGTCTTGTCCTCATATCCCATCCTCATATCCCATCCACATATTTTGTCCTCATAGCCCGACCTCATATCCTGTCCTCATATCCCGACCACATATCCTGTCCTCCTATCCCATCATCATATCCCATTCTCAGGTGGGGCTGAGTTGTGATGAAGATATTGTAAGCCGAAAATAAAAGAGGACCTGGCTTTGTTGGAATGGGCGTGATTTGCAAGCCAGACCGATGCACAAAAAGTGTAGAAAATAAAAGGGGTATGGCTTAACCAGTTAAGGACCCATGACGTACCAGTATGTGCGTGGGAATTTCGGTCCCCACCGGGCGGGGAGCAGATCGGGGTGCCTGATGATATCAATCAGCAGGCCCCCCGCGCAAGTGCCCAGGGGGGTAATTAGACCCCCCCCCCACCATGTCGGCGATCGTCGCAAATCGCTGGTGAATTCACAGCGGCGATTTGCGGCAATTCCGGGTCATAAGGGTGACCTGGAAAATAAGGGAGATCGGGGTTGTCCAAGACACCCACGATCCCCCCTAGAAGCGACCAAAGATCTGTCAAATGCCAGTGGGGTGTAAATACTCACTGCACCCCTTATTAAATTCTGTGAGGGGTGTAGTTTCCAAAATGGGGTCACATGTGTGTGTGGGGGGGGGGGGGGAGGGGGGTCACTGTTCTGGCACCACGGGGGCTTTCTAAATGCACATGGCCCCTGACTTCAATTCCAAACAAATTCTCTTTCCAACAGCTCAATGGCGCTCCTCCTCTTCTGAGCACTGAGCCAGCAGAGCACTTGCTTCCACACATGGGTTATTTCCATACTCAGAATAAATGGAGTTACAAATTTTGGGGGTAATTTTCTCCTATTACCTCTTGTAAAAATGTAACATAAAAACCAGCATTTTAGTGAAAAAATTAAGTTTTTTCATTTACACATCCAACTTTAATAAAAAGTAATCAAACACCTGTGAGGTGTTAAGGCTCACTGTAACCCTTGAGGGGTGTAGTTTCCAAAAGAGTATGCCAAGTGTTTTTTTTTTTTGCTGTTCCGGCACCATAGAGACTTCCTAAATGCAACATGCCCCCCAAAAACCATTTCAGCAAAATTTGCTTTCCAAAAGCCAAATGTGACTCCTTCTGTTCTGAGCATTGTAGTGCGCCAGCAGAGCACTTGACGTCCACACATGGGGTATTCCATACTTAGAAGAGATGGGGTTACAAATTTTGGGGGGCATTTTCTCCTATTAACCCTTGTAAAAATCTTAAATTTGGGGGAAAACTTGCATTTTAGTGAAAAAATTAATAAATCATGTACACATCCAACTTTAACGAAAAGTCATCAAACACCTGTGGGGTGTTAAGGCTCACTGTACCCCTTGTTACATTCCTTGAGGAGTGTAGTTTCCAAAATAGTATGCCTTGTGTTTTTTTTTTTTTTTTTTTTGCTGTTCGGGCACCATAGGGGCTTCTTAAAAGTGACATGCCCCCCAAAAACCATTTCAGAAAAATGTACTCTCCAAAATCCCACTGTTGCTGTCGCTCCTTCCCTTCTGAGCCCTCTAGTGCACCCACAGAGCACTTGACATACACATATGTGGTATTTCCTTACTCGAGAGAAATTGGGTTACACATTTTAGGAAGATTTCTCCACTTTTACCCCTTGTAAAAATTCAAAAACTGGGTCTGCAAGAACATAGAGTAAAAATGAAGATTTTGAATTTTCTCCTTCAATTTGCTGCTATTCCTGTGAAACACCTCATTTATGGGGTATTTCTAATAAGATGGCCCTTCAAATCCACTTCAAAACTGAACTGGTCCCTGAAAAATGTGAACATTGCTGCTATACTTTGAAGCCCTCTGATGTCTTCCAAAAGTAAAAACATGTCAACTTTATGATGCCAACATAAAGTAGACATATTGTATATGTGAATCAATATATAATTTATTTGGAATATTCATTTTCCTTATAAGCAGAGAGCTTCAAAGTTTAAAAAAAATGCTGAATTTTCAATTTTTTCATCAAATTTTGGAATTTTTCGCCAAGAAATGATGCAAGCATCGACAAAATTTTACCACTAACATAAAGTAGAATATATCAGAATGGAATCAGAATGAAAGGTAAAAGCATCCCAGAGTTATAATGCTTAAAGTGACAGTGGTCAGATGTGCAAAAAAGGCCGTGTCCTACACTGAAAATTGGCTGGGTCCTTAAGGGGTTAAAGGGTGGGTGTGTATTTTTGAGATTGGGCGTGGCATGCGTAGAGGGTGTGGCTTGCAAGCCGGACTGACGCACTCACAGGAGATGCAGAGCAGAACTTGTGGAGTATGGTACCGGACGTCCCATTTACTTGCATAGGACTTGAAATAAAAAACCCATTATTCACATAAAGGGGTAGGTTAGGGTTAATTTAACTATAATATATTTTTATTTGACATATAAGTAATATGTGAACAAGTATTATCCGAAATATCTCCAGCCGTTGGAACATACATGCTGGAACATACATTTCCCATAGATTTGCATGGGACTTTAAACAAATACTCCGACCCTCACAAATGGGGGTAGGCTAGGGTTAAATTAAAGGGGCATCCCAGGAATTTTTTTTGACTATACAACAGGGGCCGTAAAGTTAGTGTAGTTCATAATATAGTGTCTGTACCTATGTGGGACGGTTTTCTCACAATTCTTCTGTGATTTTCGCCCCGATATTTATTTTTAACAGCATACAAAATTACTCAGATCTCAGGTTTTCCCAGGTTTCAGTGTATCAAGACATGACATCACTAGTCAGGTGATGACAGGGAGCCTGTCTGCTTCAATGGGCGAAGCGACCGCTGGGTGGGAGAGACATCATTCTGCAACTAATTGTATTTTTGTGACAGCTGTAGGCACCTTGGTTAGAAAACACTGTGTTTCAATGGGTGGGGTGGCTGATGTGTGGGAGGGAGAAGAGTGACCTCAAACATACAAGCAAGGAACTATGGGATGTGTAGTTTGAGAACAAAATCCAACAAGAAAACCCCAGTTCACAAAAAGCTAGTCACAGCATTATGGTAATCTCACAACATAGACATTTAGCCCCAAGACAAGCGCAGATTTTTATTGGACATATAAGTACCATGTGACCAAGTATTATCAAAATATCTCTGTTTGGAAGTTATGCAGTAACATATTTCCCATAGACTTGTATGGGACTTTAAACAAAAACCCTGACCCTGGTAATTGGGAGTGGGTAAGGATTAATTTACCTATCCAATGTTTGTAGTTGACATATTAATAACGTGAACAAAGTTTCATGTTAATATGTTTAGCCATTTGGAAGTGATGCTTGAACATACAAGCATACATACAAACACACACACACATTGATTTTATATATATATATATATATATATATATATATATATATATATGATGCAAAATAATGTGGCAACATAAGTAGATTAGTGTCTGCAAGAAATATATGCATGTATCTATACTGATGTCTGTAAAAATATACAATCCGGAACTACGCAGGTTTATGAAGTGTGATTTATTATTTAAATCTCAAATAAATACCATGCCACCTGAACATAAATAAAAATAGATTGGCAATAGATGTATCTAGGCAGGATAGATAGTGTAAGATATTATCACCTCCAACAACAATGACTATTGTATAACACAGCTCCTATAATTCCCTAACCTAAACAGTTTGGAGGAATACCAGTCCAACCTAGAGCTCTAAGATAATAGCTATTAAATACTAACAATCCTATAGTCAAATATAGGCCAGTGTAAATAATTAAATTGATGGTAAGTTAGTATATAGCCACAAAGAATACCATTCAACCTTATTACTTTTGAAAACCCACAGATATACCCACTATATACAGTCACTACTATAATGTGACCACCCTAAACCCAGATCAAAAGGGGGGGGGGGATTATTATTAGTAATTAATGGATACCTAGACCCTCTAATTAATACATCGTCTAACAACTATTGATGTATAACACAAAATGTATAATTGACTCCATAAAGAAATACATTCCAATCACATAATCAAAATATAAAGTAACCAAATCCAACAGAAAGTTAATAACATCAAATCAACCCTTCAAAGGAAGGCGGCAAAGGAAAAAACCCTTTAGGGCCACACTCTTTAACCTATGAATCCAACGTGCCTCCTCTTTCAATAACAGAGGGTCAATATTGTCTAGTTCCTAGATGTAATTGGCAAAGGCCCAAAAAACAAACATCCTTGGTGTCACCATTGTGAATTAGCTGCATATGATGTGACAAAGGGGTGTCTGTCTTAGTACAAATAGTACTTAAAGGAGATCTGCAGTACACATTTTTTATATTCCCTGTGCCCGGGCTGCAAAAAGTAACAAAAAAAAAACTTTAATTCACCTTCAGACATTCTCCCGTTGCACCGTTATCGGTGTCTCAGTCCTCCGGTGCGTCCGGCTTCCTCCTACTTCCTGGGGACGGTGACTCATACCGCGCTCAGGGTATCGCCAGCCACAGCGATGTCCCACCTCGGCCGGTGATAGGCTGAGCGCACGGTTATGTAAGGAGCCCGGGCAGCAGGGAGAAGGCGGGGCCCAGGCTCCTTACATGACAGTGCGCTCAGCCTATCACCAGCCGAGGCAATACGCTGAGCGTAGTATGAGTCACCGTCCCCAGGAAGAAGCCCTTTACCAGAGGAACAGGATGCCGGCGCAATGGGGGAACGTCGGAAGGTGAGTTAAAGTTTGTTTTGTTACTTTTTGCAGCCCGGGCACAGGGGATTATAAAAAAATATGTACTACAGATTTCCTTTAAGTGTTGCAAAATCTGCATTTTAAACTGTTGTGTAGATTTACCCACATAGATTCTCAGACAGCTACATGTGGCTTTATATTGATTCTTACTTCTGCAATTAATGAATTGCCAAATGTCATACATCAGAGAATCTATTGGGTAAGTGAAAGACTTAGTTTGAAGAATGAAGGGACAAACTACATAGTGGCCACAAGGAAAAGACCCTAAGGTTTTATTGGTCAACCATGTGCCCCGTCTCCAAAGCATCCAAATAGCTGTGGACCAAATGATCTTTAACCCTCTTAAGGACCGGGCCATTTTACACCTTAGGACCAGAGCGTTTTTTGCACATCTGACCACTGTCACAAACATTAATAACTCTGGAATGCTTTTAGTTATCATTCTGATTCCGAGATTGTTTTTTCGTGACATATTCTACTTTAACATAGTGGTAAAATTTTGTGGTAACTTGCATCCTTTCTTGGTGAAAAATCCCAAAATTTGATGAAAAATTAGAAAATTTTGCATTTTTCTAACTTTGAAGCTCTCTGCTTGTAAGGAAAATGGATATTCAAAATATTTTTTTTTTATTCACATTTCCAATATGTCTACTTTATGTTTGAATCATAAAACTGACATGTTTTTACTTTTGGAAGACACCAGAGGGCTTCAAAGTTCAGCAGCAATTTTCCAATTTTTCACAAAATTTTCAAACTCACTATTTTTCAGGGACCAGTTCAGGTTTGAAGTGGATTTGAAGGGTCTTCATATTAGAAATACCCAACAAATGGCCCCATTATAAAAACTGCACCCCCCAAAGTATTCAAAATGACATTTAGTAATTGTTTTAACCCTTTAGGTGTTTCACAGGAATAGCAGCAAAGTGAAGGAGAAAATTCACAATCTTCATTTTTTACACTCGCATGTTCTTGTAAACCCAATTTTTGAATTTTTATAAGGGGTAAAATGAGAAAATGTATACTTACATTTGTAGCACAATTTCTCTCGAGTAAGCACATACCTCATATGTCTATGTAAATTGTTCAGCAGGCGCAGTAGGGGGCTCAGAAGCGAAGGAGCGACAAGGGGATTTTGGAGAGTACGTTTTTCAGAATTGGTTTTTGGGGGGGCATGTTGCATTTAGGAAGCCCCTATGGTGCCAGAACAGCAAAAAAAAAGAAACACATGGCATACCATTTTGGAAACTAGACCCCTTGGGGAAAGTAACAAGGAATAAAGTGAGCCTTAATACCCCACAGGTGTTTCACGACTTTTGCATATGTGAAAAAAAATAATTTTTTCACTAAAATGTGTGTTTCCCCCAAAATTTCACATTTTTGCAAGGGTTAATAGCAGAAAATACCCCCCAAAATTTGGAACCCCATCTCTTCTGACTATGGAGGTACCCCATAAGTTGGCCTGAAGTGCACTACGGGCGAACTACAATGCTCAGAAGAGAAGGAGTGATATTTGGCTTTTTGAGAGCAAATTTTGCTCGGGGGGCATGTCGCATTTAGGAAGCCCCCATGGTGCCAGGACAGAAAAAAAAAAAAAACACATGGCATACCATTTTGGAAACAGCTGGAGGCACACTGTATAGGAGGTGTATATAAGAGGTTACTGTGGTAGGGGGTGTAATGTGTAGGAGGTGTATATATAAGAGGTTACTGTGGTGGGGGTGTAATGTATAGGAGGTGTATATATAAGAGGTTACTGTGGTAGGGGGTGTAATGTGTAGGAGGTGTATATAAGAGGTTACTGTGGTAGGGGGTTTAATGTATAGGAGGTGTATATATGAGGTTACTGTGGTGGGGGTGTAATGTATAGGAGGTGTATATATAAGAGGTTACTGTGGTAGGGGGTGTAATGTGTAGGAGGAATATATAAGAGGTTACTGTGGTAAGGGGTGTAGTGTGTAGGAGGTGTATATAAGAGGTTACTGTGGTAGGGGGTGTAATGTATAGGAGGTGTATATAAGAGGTTACTGTGGTAGGGGGTGTAGTGTATAGGAGGTGTATATAAGAGGTTACTGTGGTAGGGGGTGTAGTGTGTAGGAGGTGTATATGAGAGGTTACTGTGGTAGGGGGTGTAATGTGTAGGAGGTGTATATAAGAGGTTACTGTGGTTGGGGGTGTAGTGTATAGGAGGTGTATATAAGAGGTTACTGTGGTAGTGGGTGTAGTGTATAGGAGGTGTATATATAAGAGGTTACTGTGGTAGGGGGTGTAGTGTATAGGAGGTGTATATAAGAGGTTACTGTGGTAGGGGGTGTAGTGTATAGGAGGTGTATATAAGAGGTTACTGTGGTAGTGGGTGTAGTGTATAGGAGGTGTATATAAGAGGTTACTGTGGTAGTGGGTGTAATGTATAGGAGGTATATATAAGAGGTTACTGTGGTAGGGGGTGTAGTGTATAGGAGGTGTATATAAGAGGTTACTGTGGTAGGGGGTGTAATGTATAGGAGGTGTATATATAAGAGGTTACTGTGGTAGGGGGTGTAATGTATAGGAGGTGTATATATAAGAGGTTACTGTGGTAGGGGGTGTAGTGTATAGGAGGTATATATAAGAGGTTACTGTGGTAGGGGGTGTAATGTGTAGGAGGTGTATATAAGAGGTTACTGTGGTAGGGGGTGTAATGTGTAGGAGGTGTATATAAGAGGTTACTGTGGTAGTGGGTGTAGTGTATAGGAGGTGTATATAAGAGGTTACTGTGGTAGGGGGTGTAGTGTGTAGGAGGTGTATATAAGAGGTTACTGTGGTAGGGGGGTGTAGTGTGTAGGAGGTGTATATATAAGAGGTTACTGTGGTAGGGGTGTAATGTGTAGGAGGTGTATATATAAGAGGTTACTGTGGTAGGGGTGTAATGTGTAGGAGGTGTATATATAAGAGGTTACTGTGGTAGGGGGTGTAGTGTATAGGAGGTGTATATAAGAGGTTACTGTGGTAGGGGGTGTAGTGTGTAGGAGGTGTATATAAGAGGTTACTGTGGTAGGGGGTGTAGTGTATAGGAGGTGTATATAAGAGGTTACTGTGGTAGTGGGTGTAGTGTGTAGGAGGTGTATATATAAGAGGTTACTGTGGTAGGGGTGTAATGTGTAGGAGGTGTATATATAAGAGGTTACTGTGGTAGGGGTGTAATGTGTAGGAGGTGTATATATAAGAGGTTACTGTGGTAGGGGGTGTAGTGTATAGGAGGTGTATATAAGAGGTTACTAGGGTAGGGGTGCAAGGTATTGGAGGTGTATATAAGGGGGGGGGTTACTGGGGTAGGGGCGTACTGTGTGGGAGATATATAAATATAAGGAGGGGGGCATTGGGGTAGAGGATGTAATGTGTGAGACAAAAGGGGCTTTTATCAAGCAAATTAAGTGTCACATCAATTCCTTATATAAGACAATGTATTCAAGACATCATCAATAATATTTACATAATTAGTGCATTTATTTGCATAACCCAAACATAAACAATAGGTTTCATAGTGAATACAAGTGTATCCAAATAGTATCCATATCAAGAAATCATGTCTGTGTTCTAGTATCATGTCCCATAACCCTAGTGCCCATATATAAGTGTACATTCCTATTTAGTAGGCTGTCACTCACCGGGGCACTGCTGTATATACTCCAAGGTAACTCCTCTATTACGCTTGTAAACAAATCAAGTGGCCATGTCAGATGTCCTGGCTGATAGCAATCTCTGTCACATGACACAATGCAGTAAGGAAGCTGAGCTGGTCCACAGCCAGTGCACATGTGCAGAAGATATCCTTCAAGAAGCGGTGGCCATCTTGGATCAGGGCAAACCTTCCAGAGACATAAACATATGAAGTAATCACTGCAAACATCAGTAACAAAGTAAAGTTGTATCTATATTATGTGAGTAGTGGTCTTTCTCTATAATACATTGATATAAGAGTCTGATTGTCAGTACAAACAGGGCAATTGAGGTCATATACAAAGGTAAAGATTTATTGTTACATGAAATATATGGGGGGACATGATAGCTCAATCTACTTCAAGCAATCAGCATTATCCCCCCCCCCCCATGCTTTTCTTTTTAGGTGTCTGAACACGTCCCCTTTTTGTGTGTGTTCGCATTGGTATGAGTGTATAGGTGTGTGTTGTGCAGGAAGAATATTCAGTCTGGGGGGAATTTATGTCTCCTTGGCATATGGTTATAGCTGTTTATCTACTTGCCTAATGCTAATTGTTAGTGGGTACTGCATGTATGTTACTTGTCCATACTTTACGCATTGCTGTTATTGCTCTTCTGTTTTTGAAAAATGTAAAAATTGCCCCCCCCCCCCCCCCAAAAAAAAACAGTTAAAAAAATCTAAAAACAAAAAAACAAAACAATATGTCCTGACACGGCATTACGGTATATATTCTACTACACTATCTGTATACTTTTACTTATGGCAGTCCCATGACAATGTAGTTATGATATCATGAATAACATTTACATAATTGCATGCATTTGCATAATTCATACATAAACAATAAGTTTCATAGTGATCACAATTGTAAATCCAGTGTTGCAGTGGCATATCCAAATCCTGTAGTATCCATATCAATGAATTATGTCTGTGTTTCAGTAATCATGTACCATAACCCTAGTGTCCATATAGAAGTTCCTAAAATGGACAGAGGTGTCAGCAGACAGCACTGTGGTCAGACAGAAAAGAACTTCCTCTGGAGCATACAGCAGCTGATAAGTACTGGAAGGATTAAGATTTTTTTTTTATAGAAGTAATTTACAAATCTGTTTAACTTTCTGGCACCAGTTGATATAAACATTTTTTTTTTCCAGTGGTGTATCCTTTTAAAGGGGTACTGCGCCCCCAGACATCTAGGGGATAAGATGTCTGATCGTGAGGGTCCCACCACTGAAACCCCCGTGATCTCTATGCAGCGGAGGAGTTAGTAAAAGGTAAAGGCTTAAAAAATAAAAAGTTTAGATGGTTTCTTACAGATTGGCTGATGCCTTATGATTTTTTTTTTTTTTTTTACCCAATCCATCTGAATGGGACAGGCCCTGTCTATTGTATGCTTTTTAATCTAGGTCACTGGCCATACTGGCAGTACCATGGATGCTAAGAAAGCTAATCAAGATATTGTCCCTGTTAGATGAGTGGATGAGCGTTGGGACTGTGATGAGGAAGAGGATCATGTGGAGGTGAAGGACCTGGCTGTGTTGGCAGTGGTAATAGTGGCACTGGTAGCCACCAACGTAAGGGGTATTCCAGGATTTTTTTCTTCTTCAACCTTTGAGCCCATTATACCAAGTTATACTGTGTAATATGCTTCTATTACCTGCTTGCACCACCATGTCCTTTGTCCATGCACAGGACGAGAGATGAGCGAACTTACAGTAAATTCGATTCGTCATGAACGTCTCGGCTCGGCGGTTGCTGACTTTTCCTGCATAAATTAGTAAAGCGTTCAGGTGCTCCCGTGGGCTGGAAAAGGTGGATACCGTCCTAGGAGACTCTTTCTTAGGACTGTATCCACCCTTTTCCAGCCCACCGGAGCACCTGAAAGCTGAACTAATTTATGCAGGAAAAGTCAGCAACCGCCGAGCTGAGAAGTTCATGACAAATCGAATTTACTGTAAGTTCGCTCATCTCTACACAGGACCCACAACCAAAAGTACTCTAGTGCCTGTTTTTTTTTTTTTTTTTTTACTATTATCTCGGACCTTGCCCGGCATCCCATTGGGCCAGAGACAATGTGTCATAAGTCACATGGTCTCCATAACATGGGGACCATACATTAAACTGCTCATGTACTGTGACCTGGTGGAGAAGATGATCCACAACAAGGCCACTATTAACTCATGAGACTGTACTGCACAAACTAGAGGCAACACCATTTAGAAAATGTCATCACACATCGTTATTAATTCCATTATTAAAATTAATAAAACAAGGAAAAAACAGCATTGGAGGACTGGCTGACAGGCAGCTTTGTGATGTATGATGTATAGTATCACATGTGCATCTCTTTCTAAAATACTCATTTGTAAAAAAATAAATACCGTAAATAAATAAATAAAATGCTTATGACATAATGCTGCAAATAGTTAAAGTGCAAAAGTGCATATATAAATTGACATTAACGCAAGCATGGATACCAGTATTACATGAAGGTGTAACTATCTGGAGAGTAATAGAGTGATACCAACCATGGGCACCAGAAACCCTGAGGAACTGTTGTCTGGGGAGGTACGTCTCTTTGCTACCATTGATTATTTGATGAATATACACTTAAACAACACAATGTAACTCCAAGTCAATCACACTTCTGTGAAATCACACTGTCCACTCAGGAAGCAACACTGATTGACAATCAATTTCACATGCTGTTGTGCAAATGGAACAGACAACAGGTGAAAATTATAGTCCATTAGAAAGACACCCCCAATAAAGGAGTGGTTCTGCAGGTGGTGACCATAGACCACTTCTCAGTTCCTATGCTTCCTGTCTGATGTTTTGGTCACTTTTTAAATGCTGGCAGTGCTTTCACCCTAGTGGTAGCATGAGACTGAGTCTACAACCCACACAAGTGGCTCAGGTAGTGCAGCTCATCCAGGAGGGCACATCAATGCGAGCTATGGCAAGATGGTTTGCTGTGTCTGTCAGCGTAGTGTCCAGAGCATTGAGGCGCTACCAGGAGACAGGTCTGTACATCAGGAGATGTGGAAGAGGCCGTAGGAGGGCAACAACCTAGCAGCAGGCCGCTACATCCGCCTTTGTGCAAGGAGGACCAGGAGGAGCACTGCCAGAGCCCTGCAAAATGACCTCCAGCAGGCCACAAATGTGCATGTGTCCACTCAAAGTGTCAGAAACAGATTCCATGAGGGTGGTATGAGGGCACAACATCCACAGGTGGGGGTTTTGCTTACAGCCCAACTCCGTGCTGGAATTTTGGCATTTGCCAGAGAAATTTCACCACTGGTGCCCTGTGCTCTTCACAGATTAAAGCAGGTTCAAACTGAGCACATGTGACAGACATTACAAAGTCTGGAGACGCCATGGAGAACATTCTGCTGCCTTCAACATCCTCCAGCATGACCAGTTTGGCGGTGGGTCAGTAATGGTGCAAGGTGGAATTTCTTTGGGGGTCCGCAAAGCCCTCCATGTGGTTGCCAGAAGTAGCCTGACTGCCATTAGGTACCGAGATGAGATCCTCAGACCCCTTGTGAGACCATATACTGGTGCAGTTGGCCCTGGGTTCCTCCTAATGCAAGACAATGCTAGACCTCATGTGGCTGGAGTGTGTCAGCAGTTCCTGCAAAAAGGCATTGATGCTATGGACTGGCCTGCCCATTTCCCAGACCTGAATCCGATTTAGCACATCTGAGACATCATGTCTCACTCCATCCACCAACGCCATGTTGCAGCACAGACTGTCCAGGAGTTGGCTGATGCTTTAGTCCAGGTCTGGGAGGACATCCACCACCTGATCAGGAGCATGCCCAGGCATTGTAGGGAGGTCATACGGGCACGTGGAGGCCACACACACTACTGAGCCTCATTTTGACTTGTTTTAAGGACATTACATCAAAGTTGGATCAGCCTGTAGTGTGGTTTTCCTCTTTGATTTTGAGTGTGACTCCATACCCAGACCTCCATGGGTTGATAAATTTGATTTCCATTGATAATTTTAGTGTGACTTTGTTGTCAGCACATTCAACTATATAAAGACGAAAGTATTTAATACGATTAGTGCATTCATTCAGATCTAGGATGTGTTATCTTTTATAAAGGTTCACTGTCACTACACTATTAACCCTGACTAAACTATGTGAGGTACAACAATATGTGTGGGGCTTCTAGCTCCCCCCCTAACCCACATGGGTTTGTGTAATCCTAACAACTGAATGCCATATTGATTGCTGGATTCCTTGACCTACATTCAATCATATTACAGGTTTTCATTGTTTGATATTATATAGGCAAGCATTATTTTGACAACTAATGCCAAGCCAGTCAGTGTTGGTACCTTTTTAGATACAGTTTAATATTTTTAATTGTATTGCACATGTTTTGGCTAAAATCTGTCAATTCATGTCTGACCATGTGGCTTCCATAAAAGTCGCATATCTATACATTGTAAGCTGCAAGTCTCCTGTGTTGTCTATCATGTTTTATAATGCACTGCTGTTGCTACTCCTAGCCTTGCACAACGGCACATCTCCTGCTTTGTTCATCATGTTCCATACTGTACTGCTCCCACTCCTACTAGTCTTACACAGTTTTCCTGTGGAAGCAGGAGAAAAAGATCCTCGGAGCGGCGCTCGCTCGGTGGTAGCTGGCTGTAGCCGGGAGAGGTAGGTATAGCCTCAGTCGGCAAGCAGCGGAGCGGACAAGTGAAAAAATAATAAACCAAGGATTTTATTAGAGGGACTACGCATTACGAGGGGTAAGACCCCCTCTTCATCAGGTCCAATGATGGACCTGATGAAGAGGGGGTCTTACCCCTCGTAACACGTAGTCCCTCTAATAAAATCCTTGGTTTATTATTTTTTCACTTGTCCGCTCCGCTTCTTGCCGACTGAGGCTATACCTACCTCTCCCAGCTACCACCGAGCGAGCGCCGCTATGAGGATCTTTTTCTCCTGCTTCCACAAGAAAACTCTACTCATCCAGCACCGGTCAGAGACAACCTCCGACACGGGATCACCTCTGCCAGCTCTCGGCATTTTACCCTGCAATTGGGTGACAAACGCTACAAGGTGTTGTACTCTGCGTACAACACCATCAGGTGAGCATTGTTTCACTTGCACTATGGCATTGACTCCCATCAGAATAACGGCACAGGTTGCGCCTTGTGTCTGTCTCCACCTCCTTTCTTTTTATTACATGTACTAGTCTTACACAGCCACATATCTCTAGTCCATCAGGTTTCATACAGCACTGTTGTTGGGACCCCTACCTATAACAATTAACATACCTTAAAGGGGTACTCCGCCCCTAGACATTTTATCTCATATCCAAAGGATAGGGGATAAGATGTCAGATCTGCTGCCCCGGGATCCCCGCTGCGGCACTGCGCTATTATTACAGCACAGAGCGAGTTCACTCTGCACGTAATGACGGGCAATACACGGCCCGCCCCTTTCAATACAAGTCTATGGGAGGGGGCGTGGCGTTAGTCACGCCCCCTGCCATAGACTTGCATTAAGGGGACGGGCCGTGATGTCACGAGGGGCGGAGCCATGACATCACGCTGCTTCGTCCCCTGTATCGTCCGTCATTACGCACAGAGCGAACTTGCTCTGTGCTGTAATGACAGCGCGGTGCCGCAGCGGGGATCCCGGGGCTCCCCAGCAGCGGGACTGCAGTGATCTGACATCTTATCCCCTATCCTTTGGATAGGGGATAAGCTGTCTAGGGGCGGAGTACCCCTTTAAGCTGCTCTCAAAAATAGTATGTTTTTTTTTTTTTTTCTGGTTTTGTTAAAAATCATTTTTTTTCCAGGATGAACAGACACACATATAGCTTTTGTTTTATTTTCCTTTTTAATAAAACCCAAAAATTCTGACTTCTATAACTTTTTTTCTTCATCTACGGAGCTGTAAGAGGACTCATTTTTTTCACCATGAGCTGTAGTTTTTATTGTTAACATTTTTGTGTAGATTTTGATCGATTTTTCAAGGAGAATTGTTCTTTTATTTCCACGCTTTTTATTTCTTGTCATATAAGGTTATTGGCTATTTTTTTCTCTTACTGTTGAGTTGAATAGCACCTAGAATGCATGCATTTCATATTGCCATCTAATGTATCAGTACATACAAAACAAACATGACTGTGTTATGATCACATTTTTATTCTAATTGGAAATACAAAACTACTGACCAGTGGTAGTGCTTTAATTTTCAAAAAGCCATTGGACAAGATGTTTAACACATGAACAGTTAACATGCTACAACACAAGACATTTGTTATTCTTAAAACTTTGTTCCATTCTAGCTTAGTGACACTTATTGAAAACATTGGACCCCATGTATAACTACTGCAGACAAAATATCCCTGAATGATGGGATCTGAATTGTTGCCACTGGCAACAACTAAATGTTTTGCAATTATACATGGGGTTCAACGTGTGTGCCGTTTGGCTAAGAAACACTGCTATTCCTGCTCAAAGGTTCAACACAGAAGATCATCAAATAAACCTTTGTTATATATAAATAATTGTCTCTTGTTGTTTTCTATTATTCTTATCACATTCATTTTGTCATGGGTTCAGGCTCTTCATCGATACATAACACTGGTCTTTACTCAATGTTTATATAACAGTCTATTGGTTGCTTAAAAATGTAACAGTACAAAACAAGCAATGATGGTAAAACAGGCGTGCATAAAAGTACGAGTCCAGTTTACAAGTTATTTTTCTTAATTATAAGAGAACAAAGGTGTAAATATATAACCTTCAGTCATACCTGGTACGGACTCTTCTCGGTTGAGGTCCTAGTGCACATATTGTCAGCACTAGGAATACAGGTTACAGAACTCACAATTTACACATTACTGGATTTTTTTGTACTTAAAAGCTGTGAGATGCAAATAAACAACAAAAAAAATGTGAATCTTAATGAAGTCACACTTTTGTGTAAGAGGTCACTGCTTGTTGCTATGGCTATTAAGAATATGCCACAAAATGTAATGACTTCATTGTATATACACCCAATATGTGGACATAAATGCAACAATTTAAGATACATAACAGGCCCCTCCCCTCTGACCCTGCCATTCCTCCCGATACCTGTGGATAGGAGTCCAGTCAGAAGAAAGCCGATTAAGTTGAAAGTACACACAGCTTACCCTTCAAGAGTGAAGGAGATAAATATCTGACCAAGTATTGCAAATCCTCTTAGAAAAGTAAGAGCATGGGCTTGAAACCTGTGATCATATGGATATGGCACAAACCCAGAAACACCTATACAAACTCATTTATCAAAAAGGCACAGTTAATGTTCAGACAGCTCTTGGGCTTTCAATTTCATCCAAAAAGTGCACATGCAGATTATGAAATACATGATCTACAGAAAAATTATAACACTACTGTATTCTACTCCCTACAATAGAAGATAATGCACTAAAAGGACAAACTGTCTTGTCTGGCAAAACAGCAAAGCATTTTAGGCTCCCTCTAGTTGAGGATAATGTACACAGCAATGTTATATTAGGACTTCATGAAATTATGCCAGAAGCTGTGTCATTTACAATAAGATCAGCTGAGATCCAGGGTACAACTATGCTCAGTCCCATAAACATCTGTCAACATTCTGATTTATTGTACATTATAGGTTTGTCACAAGTATCCTTGTTTATAACCAGCCATGCCTTGTACTTGACATAACATACCTTTCACAGGGCTGTTAAAGGGATAGATTATATTTTACACACAGTACATGTGATGTGTGGTGGTGTCTTCTTATTTATACACAACACTTCCAGTCTAGCAAACATATGGTCATTCTGACCATTATGGTTGTACTGTAACATAATAGAGTATTCTTCTTGGAGAGGCGCTGGAAATTACAGCTGATGATATGTATGTATTTATATTGCTAAAACAGTTTTCTATATTAATAAACCACTATACAATTCACAAAAGTCATTGTGGAGTGCACTGTACAGTTCATTATCATTACATTTCCCCTGTACATGAAACAGTAATAGTTTCTAAATACACAAATTTCACTATACAATTCTTCTTCGCCTGAAGACCTGTGAGGTTAGGTAGTTAACCCTTCAGGGCTGGCTACAGGATGTTATGATACATCCCATTAGGTTATACAATGCCTTATGAGGTGCATGAAGGGATTTAATATTACATGTATATGTCATTCAAGGATGAGAAATCTGGAAGATACAATGTTGTGTTTCATTCTTCATATAAAGATACTTACTGTACATACAAATACTTAAATTGATACAGCTAACATTTTTAGAATCTACATTATATAGAAACAATCCCATCATACACTAGTAAAGGAATTTTGGTATGACACACGGGTCCGACATATAGTAAACCCACAATCCTCCACGTGGTGGAAGCTTCATCTATATTGTTTGGAATGTTCCAATTACTTTGGCAGGAAGAGCTGTCATCTTTTATCCCTTTCTCTTTTCCAGTTTATTTTGGCAAATATCTAGAGCTGTCACACGTGTTCAGAAAAGCAATATTTTAGAATCACGTGTCCATGTTCCATCACATCTAAACACTGGGTACGTCCACAAGTGCAAGTTTAAAAAATAAATACATTTTAAACCTAAGCATGCCCTTTTTGTCTCATTTGTTGTTTGTTTTTTTTTATTTTCTAATGTCTCTCTGATTTAGGACAGTAATTCATACCATACCACGGTACCATGTTTCTGGGAACATTTCAAAAACACAAGTTGCAGATTTTGGCATAAACAGCACAAATTTATGCACAGTTTTGCTTTGTGAGTTTGAGTTATAGTCATTCATTCAACACCAATACCAGCATGTGTAAGCCTAGCCTAATGCTGTACATGTCATTTTTCTCTCTATTTTATACAATTGGAAACCATGAACTGTAAAGCTGTTCAACTCACTAAGGCAGTGTTTCCCAACCAGGATGCCTCCGGCTATTGCAAAACTAAAGCTATGTTCATACCTAAAAATTTCCATGCAGAATACCGCTTGGAATGTCCGCACGGAAATTCCACTGAAGCAGAATCCCATTGAATTCCACGGGATTCTGCTGCTCTGTGCACAAAGCGGAAATTCAATTCTCCGTGTCCGCAGAAAGAATGAACCTTTTCATTCTTTCTGCAGACACCGCATGGAATGCATAGCTGTCTATGAGACGACACATTCCCGTGCGGTCCCAGCTCTCGATTTGCCGTGCAGACATTCGGTGGTGTGAACATAGCCGAAAACTCCCAGCCTTTGGCTGTCTGAGCATGTTGGGAGTTTAGGCACTCATTGGAAAACACCGCACAAAGGTTTCGTTCACAGCTCATTCTTTTGTCTGTGTTTAGTGTATAAGATGGAAAAAGCTCATGATATATACACTAAATGAAAGTCTGATTCACACCATACAGTGGCATTTGACACCAATAGACTATTATGTTAACTATTTAACAGATATTTTTTCTAACAGGATTTCTCTATATGGAAAAGTGGGGTCTAATTTATAATACTTTGTAATTAAAAGCTTCGCTTTTGTGGTATATTGACCTATCAGACATATGGTGGAGAAAAGGACACTTTTTTACCCTCATCGGGCTAATGTAACCCAGCATATTCATGGACAGCTTTCCCAGCATACATGGTAATCATAAAAAAATTAAGTGAAAAGGGCCTAAAATAGGCAGAAAATAATGGTTAGGTATATAGTATGGCCATCTCCTAAACTTACTAGTCCTATACATACTCCCGGCAGGTTAGTGCTTTACTGGACAAGAGCTAAAATGCACATGAAACAATTTTATATTAAAAAAAAAGGAGAATTATTAAACTTGAAATGTATAAAATCTAAACATAAATACAACTAATATATCTGGAATAATAGAAAAGGGAGAAAATGCCAGCATTTCCAGAGCATACATGATGAACAAAGAAACAATGCTGAAAGTGCAACATAAAACCAAGTAGAAAAGGGCCTCAAATGTATTCTTCTAGGGCAATCTAGAAACTTATGAAGCCAAGTCCCCCTGAATACAACAGAACATGCAGTTACACTAAAATAAAATTGCAATATTACTACTGGAAAAGTCTGATGTAATTTCTGGAGTTGTAAGGCCATGTTCACACAGCAGAATTTTTGATAAACGTTCGCCTGGACAATTTATGACGGACATTCAGCAAATAGCAGCCGCCAGTGCTAGGACAGCTTGGAAATGCATTGTTTCCCTAGACATCAATGCATTTCCAAGAGGATTCCATAGAAAGAATTGAGAGGGCAGAATTGGGATTTCATCTGAGTGCATGGTGCAGCAAAGTCCCATTAAAAACACTGTGTAAACAAGGCCTTAAAAGGGAATAAGTCATCAGAAAATGACCTATAGTTTAAATCAAATTGTTATGTTAAACAGTTTTTTTGGAATTTTCTTAAAATCTATATTTAAAAAAAAAAATCAAAACAAAAACCAAAACCCTGAAATCTTGCAGTTTTCCCTTTGGCCAGCAAGCCCAATTCTAGAATGGGATGAATACTTTATATTTAGTAAATTTCACTTTTCAGCAGGCTCCTCATTATTATCACAGGTAGGATTATAAAGAAGAGTGACAACTATATATAGGTAACACAGGATCCATAATTCCCAATAGGTGATGGTCACAGGCCATCTCCTTTCCCTCCCTGGACAGGTCACAGAGAATACCCAGAACACTATCTCATAAAACTCAATTAGTCAGCCCCAATGTATCATGTCATATGGTCCATGTAGCTGTTTATGAAGGTCTTTCTAAATTTTGGTAACAGCAGCTCAGTCAAGATGGTCATGTACAGAGAATAGAATAAAAAAAATAGATAAAACTAAAAACATTACAGAAAAGAAAACTTTCAATGTCTGGTTTTCATCAGTAAAAAATAAATCTAGGTGATACATTTCCATCAGGTCATTTTCCACTTTTTTTTTTATTTATCTTCTGCTGTAGACTAGTGAACTGGAGTGTGAAGTGACCTAATTGGTTGCCAGCTGCATTCTAGGATTGTAGTCTGATGGGGAGTGCTGTGTATTGGATAGTCTATTTACTTTTTAATAGAAATGCTGCTATATCAGTAGCTTAAGTATACTATAGTTAAAAAGTGTTTCTAGGAAAACTCAAATATTCCGATTTAACCAGAAGGTCTGAGCACCCATTTATTAGCACTCCCATGTTGTAAGTTCAGTGTAATACTACAGTGGGCTTTAAATCAAGGTAACAGATAATGAGGGAGTGACAAGTTGAGGCATACATTGCAAGTGACATAATATGAGCCTAACTACCATATATTTTACTGACAGTATTTGTGTAGAGTTTTTATATCGTCACTTTTTAGTACCAATCGAAAAGACCATATCAAGTAAGTTCTTAGGGCATGTTCACACATACTGTATATACTTTGTTGAGCTACTTATTTATATTGACACAGCATACAGTCCGCAGTGTATACAGTACTTGTGAACATACCCCTAATCTGGGTTATAGTTTGAATACTGCCGAAATAGGGCATACTGCTATTACATTCTACCGTATCTGACTGTAATCTAAAAATCTATACTGCTTCAGTAAACAGCTGACCTATCAAACCTCGCAATCAAAACTAGATAAAAATGTAGAGAAAAATACCTATTCTGGTCTGATATTAGCAACACAATTCTAATAAATTTCATTATTTCAGAGAGGCACACAGACAAGTAACCTGAACAATGCAGCTCTACTTTTCATTAACATTTGTTAGAGTAATCGTATTTAAAATCTAGTACCTTTAAGGTTTTGCTACAGTTTCTCCTATTTTGTTTTGTTTCACATTACTCTGTGAAGTGTAAATAAAAAATCATACATAAAATCCATCAACAAGCTGTTATCACACATGTTGTCATTATTACTGAAAGGCTATGAGCACATATGCAATGTTTTTTTTTATTTTTATTATTATTATTATTAATAATTTGGTTCCAGAATGCAAGATAAAGCAAGCTTTCCAAATGGTCTTCATTAAAAATTTATTTCCATTTGGCTGCTGCTCAGAAAAAGGCCCTCATTTACTATTGCAAACCCCACATGTTGTGCGCCAGATTCTCACGCATTGCGCCATAAATTCTGTCTGTGCCAAAATAAAAAATAAAAAAAAAACCCGACTAACTCTCCATTTTACTACCAAAACCCGAAAAAGGGGCATGGCCATCGGGGGAAGGCGTGGTGACCAAAAAGGGTCGTGTTCCCAACATTTTCAAAAAAACCCAACATATTTACTAAGAGTTCCACAGAAAATGTGGTGAATTTCAGGAAAACCCCTGTGTAAAAAAAGCAAAATGTAGGGAAACTGTAAAATGTAGGAAAACCTTAGTAAAAACCGTGGAAAAAAATTTGTAAGGAATTAAAACCCACAAAGAAACCTACACTCCACTCTTAGTAAATTAGGGCCAAAGAGTGTGACAGACAGACATTCTGCACTCTGAGTTAGTAACATAGGGATTGCACACTAGCTAAACCTATGAGTATAATGGAGAGAATCCTTGGAGGAAAGCTTGCACAGGCTGAAGATAGGGAAGGCAAGTACATGGGTTGCATACAAGTGTAGGGGGAAAGCAGAGCTCACATGGCATTCTATAGGAAATAAACTGAGCAAATTGTTTAATAAAGACATATGGAGAAAATGTGTTATGCACCATAATAAGTAAAAATCAAGAAGAATTTTTTACCCCAAAAGTTTCAATAGCCTTTAAGTATACCCAGTTGTGAATGGGAAGTAAACTAATAAATACAATACAACAAAATGGATTAGATAGATCGAAGATGAGAGATGAACTGATTTTTCTTACACTGCAAAGAGTAATAATGAAAAGAAGATATATTACTAAATAAACCACATTGATGGCTAAATAACCAATGTAAACAAAAAGGTAGAGCTACATTGTAAATTGTAGACTTAAATGTAGCAAGCGGTCCCAAAAATGCAGTAAATTGTCTTACCTTAGCTTTGAGTATTGTCTGATGGACGATTATAAAAATCACCCACGTACCCTTACCCTGATAGTGCTAATGTCTCTCTCTGGGGCTGTGTACTTATTTCTAAAGATTTTGCTGTACAGTACTAGGTACAGAAGTGTTCTTAAATGATAAGTATGAAGAAAAGGTATATGGTAACCACATTGGGGAGGCTACAAGTGAAAGCATTTTGTTATCAAGATATTTGGTCGAAAAGTGATTTTTACCAAGTACCTGACTTAACAAAAACTTTGTTTTCCAGGTTATTATCTCGTGGTGAATGTTCAAGGTATTTTTAGTTCATGTTCAATCTGAAGACCAGAAAATGACAGCCAGCAACATATTTACAACATGTGCTCATACATATCTGTAACATGAATATTTCTAAACAGTGTACTGTATAACACAACTTATTCCAACAGTGAATCCATAAGACAGCTTGGCAGACAGTGTGGGCACTTTCATACTTGTTCTACTGGTGACGTGGATAAAAATTGACAAGTTGAACAAGACTCCAGAGTCGTGGGCCACCATTTTAAAAAGAAAAATAATATTGCACCTAAGAGTCCAAATCATCTGACCTCTATCATGGTGGGGATAAAAAGCACTGAAAATGCTAGTGAGGCAAGAAGTGGTCCCAATCCAACAGTTCCAGACTCCACATACTTCTATGCGAGTCATTTTCTTTTACTTGAACAAATAGTTAATGGCAATCTGAAGCAAAATTAGGAATATAATAATACAATAGTCTCTTTGCTGAAGGAAACTGCTTTCTGAGTTTGAGGCATTTGTAGTTACACGATTACGAAGAGCGATGATGTTCCTACAAGACAGAAGAATAAGGTGGAAGTTATAATAAAACACAACACAACTAGGGATAAATAAGAGTTATATCTATATATATATATATATTATATATATATATCGAAGCAGCAAAAAATATAATCAGTCATAATCATAAAACTCCCCCCCCTTGTGCCACCAAAACAGCTGGCGCTAAGATGAAAGCAGTAGATCTGGAAACCTATGAGGTGGGGGATTCATAGAATGGTGTTTACCCTGCACATCCCAAAAATACTTGATCAGATTGAGATCTGGGGAATTTAAAGGCAAAGTCAAAACATTGTACAATTCCTCAAACTGCTACAAAGCCCCTTACACAACCCTTTTGCCAGTTCACTGGCTGTATGTACTTCCTTCATTGGACCACTATGAGTAGGTGCCAACACCTGCCATTGTGGTGAGGTTATGACCAATTTGTCTAGCCATCACAATTTGGTTTTTATCAGTCATGAAGAGTCCTATGCTTATCCATTTTCCCTGCTTCCAGTTTATTGACCACCAATACCCCCAAGTTGTTTTCAGTAGCAGTTTTACCCAGTGTGTTATTATTTAGCACAATAGCATAAAACAGCCCAAGGGCATAAAAGTAATGGGGGGGCAGAAGCAGGCGAGTCCTCTTTATTGTTTTATTTGCAGTCAGCCTGGGCATTACGGAAAAAAATTGCTATATGACACTACTTCCTTAAGTGCTTAAGGGCTGATTTTTAGCTCCAGTCTGGTCCTAAATGACAGTATCACTTTAAGCAAGACCAACAGGAATATAATATTATTGATGCATACCAAGTCCAGAAATAATTTTGTTTAAAAATAAAGAGTAAGGTTGGGTGTTATTATCACAGAGGATGTGTAGTTTAGGAAGGTTTCTTGCTGTGCTTGGAGGCCTACAGCCATTTCCTCTACACTAAACAACATGGATCTATTCTTTAAGCTTGGCTTTCCAGTACAAAGTGTGCAAGGAGAGACAATTACCTGTTGATTTCTTCTTGTGTTTTCTTGATAGATTCTATGGCACTTTGTAGTTCTCCATGATCTGCCACCTTCTTTCTGCTTCTAGTGCTGTGAGCTAATACATGAGCTGGAGAAGCAATGATGACACATTAAATGTTTACAGCATTTATACATGTATATTCTATTTATACGTAATAAATAAAAACAAACCACTTTAGATATGCAGGATTTAATCTCAAAATGTAAAAAAAACTACCACTTATACAATTTTTTGGTACATTGCCACCTGTACCATTTTTTGTGGGGTTAAATGTGGCATGTAGACTGACTTTAATTATACAAAGTCCAGCTCACCTCCCCTTTGTTACATGCGTGGATCCAGCACTCAGGCTCTTGTGCCACAATGAAACAAAGGATAATCCAGCAATTCAAAGGAACATACGGCTTCATTAGAAAGCTTCAGTTAAAATGTGCATCTACTTCACATCACATATGCCATCTTGACGCGTTTTGAGTATGCCTCGAAACGCTTCAAGATGGCATATGTGATCTCAAGTGAATGCACATTCTAATTGAAGATTTCTAATAAATCCTTATGTTCCTTTGAATTGCTGGATCAGCCTTTGTTTCTTCATTAGACTGACTTAAATATAGCCACTAATCAACTATATCTGCTCTATTAAACATTTTAATCTGATATCTTTTATTAAGAAAATAATATCCCTTTATGCATTGGATAGATCTACATAGGTCAACCAAATTAAGGCCAAAAAGAAATCCCTTGTGGTGTTTTACTCTTGTAGGATACTGCAACTCTGCAACTGACATATAGCACCACATTAAGATTAAGCTCACAAGTCTGATCTCACATGAATTCTATGCGGAAATACACAATGAATCCAACAACAATCTACCGTACATCCTAAGCATATGAATGGGATTTCTACAACCCTGTTTGTATGCTACACAAAATTTTAATGTGGGGAAAAAAGAATTGGCAAGAATAGTGTACAGATATTCTCATGTGGACCCACGGCACAAATTGCACATCCATGGTAGAAAGCCCCAAATTTCTGCCATGGATCTTGTAATAAAAACATACAGGATCTGCAACATGCTGATCCATAACTTGTGAACTTAAAGGGGTACTCCACTGGCCAGCGTTCGGAACATTTAGTTCCGAATGCTGTGTGCACGCTGCAGGGGTCAGCCACACCCCCTCAATGAAACTATGGGAGAGGGAGTGATGGCTGCCACGCGCCCTCTCATAGACTTGCATTGAGATGGTGTGTCCTGACATCACAAGGGGCGTGACCGACCCCTGTAGCACGCACAAAGTGTTCTGAACTAAATGTTCCACGCTGGCCAGTGGAGTAATGTTTTAACCTTAAGGACACAGCCCATTATGACCTGAAGGACCAGAGCATTTTTTTTTTGCACACCTGACCACTGTGACTTTAAGCATTAATAACTCTGGGATGCTTTTACTTAAGAATTTGATTCAGAGACAGTTTTTTTGTGACATATTCTACTTTATGTTCGTGGTAAAATTTCATCAATACTTGAAATTTAGCATTTTTATCACTTTGAAGCTCTCTGCTTGTAAGAAAAATAGACATACCAAATAAATTGTATATTGATTCACATATACAATATGTCTAATTTATGTTTGCATCATAAAGTTGACATGTTTTTACTTTTTAAAGACAGTAGAGGGCTTCAAAGTTTATATGCAATTTTATAAATTTTTACAAAAATTTCAAAATCTGAATTTTTCAGGGACCAGGGTTCAGTAAATCTGAGGGTCTTTAAGGAAGAAATACCCCATAATGGACCCCATTATGAAAACTGCACCCCTCAAAGTATTCAAAATGACATTCAGAAAGTTTGTTAACCCATTAGGTGTTTCACAGGAATAGCAGCAAAGTGGAGGAGAAAATTCTAACAAAATTTTTTACATTAACATGTTCTTGTAGCCCCATTCTTTTCATTTTTACAAGGGATAAACGGAGAAAATGCCCCCCAAAATTTGTAACCTAATTTCTATTGAGTAAGAAAATACTTCATATGTGGATGCACTAAAGGGCTCAGAAGGGAAGGAGCAACAATGGGATTTTGGAGAGCGAATGTTGCTGAAATGTTTTTTTGGGGGGCATATTGCATTTAGGAAGCCCCCATGGTGCCAGAACAGCGCAAGAAAAAACCAACCACATGGCATTCTATTTGGGAAACTACACCCTTCAAGGAACGTGACAAGGGGTATGGTGAGTTTTAACAACCCACAAGTGATTAAAGTAAGTTTGCACCCCATGCCACCCATGGTGCCAGAACAGCAAAAAAAAAACTCACATGGTGCACTATTTGGGAAACTACACCCCTCAAGGAACGTGACAAGGGGTATAGTAAGCTTTAACACCCCACAAGTAATTAACGAAAGTTTGCGTGAATTTATTTTTTTTTTAACTAAAAGGCTGTTGTTACCCCAAATTTTCATTTTCACAAAAAATTTTCCCCTAAAATTTGTAGCCCCATTTCTCTTGAGTAAGGAATAATGTGGATGTAAAGTGCTCTGTGGGTGCACTAGTGGGCTCAGTAAGGAAAGAGCGACAATGGGATTTGGAGAGCGAATTCTGGCGAAATGCTTTTTGGGGGACATGTCACTTTAAGAAAGCCCCCGATGGTGCCAGAACAGCAAAAAATTTAAAAACATATGGCACAGTTTTTGGGAAGTTACACCACTAAAGGAATGTAACAAGGGGTACAGTGAGCCTTTACACTCCACAGGTGTTTGACGAATTCGCAGGAAATTGAAAAATTTTATTTTTATTCCACTAAAATGCTGGTGTTACCCCAAATTTTTCAGGAGAAAAAGCCCCCCCAAAATGTGTAACCCCATTTCTTCTGAGTATGGAAATCCCCCATATGTGGATGTAAAGTGCTCTGCGGGCAAACTACAATGCTCAGAAGAGAAGGGGGCCATGTGCGTTTACAAAGCCCCATGGTGCCTGAACAGTGGACCCCCCCACATGTGACCCCATTTTGGAAACTAAACCCCTTACAGAATTTAATAAAGGGTGTAGTGAGCATTTACACCTCACTGGCCCTTGACAGATCTTTGGAACAGTAGGCTGTGCAAATGAAAAATAATTTTTTTATTTTCATTGATCACTGTTGAAAAAATCTGTCAGACACCTCTGGGGTGTAAATGCTCACTGCACCCCTTATTACATTACATGAGGGGTGTAGTTTCCAAAATGGTGTCATATGTGGGGGTTACACTGTTCTGGCAGCATGGGGGCTTTGTAAACACACATGGCCTTCAATTTCAGCCAAATTCTCTCTGAGCCCTGTAGTTCGCCCGCAAAGCTTTTTATATCCACATATTGGGTATTTCCATACTCAGAAGAAATGGGGTTACACATTTTGGGGGGCTTTTTTCTATTACTCCTTGTAAAAATGAAAAAATTGGGGTAACACCAACAATTTAGTGAAAAAAATAGAATTTTTCATTTTCACGTTCAACTTTAATGAAAAATTTTCTAAAATCTGTGGGGTGTTAAGGCTCACTTTACCCCTAGTTAATTAAGGCTTCAAATATACATGGCGCTCTCTCACTCCTGAGCCTTGTTGTGCGCCCACAGAGCACTTAACGTCCACATATGGGGTATTTTCATACTCAGGGCTCTTTTTTTCCTTTTACCTCTTATGAAAATAAAAAGTATGGGGCAACACCAGCATGTTAGTGTAAAAAATAAAAAAAAATGTAAACATGTTGGTGTAGAGCCCAACCTTTTCATAAGGGGTAAAAGGAGAAAAAGCCCCCCAAAATTTGTAATGCAACTTCTCCTGAGTACGTTAATGCTCCATATCTGGCACTAAACTGTTGCCTTAAAATACGACAGGGCTCCGCCATGAGAGACCGCCATGCGCATTTGAGGCCTAGATTAGGGAATATTGTACGGCAGTGTTTCCCAAACAGGGTGCCTCCAGCTGTTGCAAAACTCCCAGCATGCCTGGACAGTTAATGGCTGTACAGCAATACTGGGAGTTGTTGTTTTGCAACAGCTGGGGCCTCCGTTATGGAAACAGTGCCGTACGAGGCGCTTTAAAACTTTATTTGGGGGGGGGACAGTGTAAGGGTGCATGTATATGTAGTGTTTTACTTTTTATTTTGTGTTAGTGTAGTGTTTTTAGAGTACAGTCACACGGCCGGGGGTTCACAGTGAGTTTGAACTGCACCCCCCACTGACGATCACCCCCTCCCTCCACCGGCGATCACCCGCTGTTGCCACCCAGCAGGACGGGCGATTGGTCGGCCGCTCCGGCCAACTAATCACGTCAATTGTGAGGTTGCAATGTTGATTGGAGCGGTCTCAGACTGCTTCAATCACCCTTTTTGTTCCTGGTGACCCGACTGACCGCGAATCGCTGGTCTAAATTGACCGACGATTTGCAGCGATCGCCGACATGGGGCAGAGTCTGGAGACAGACGTCACGGGATGCTTGCTGAATGATTTCAGCAGGCATCCCAGTCTTGTCCCCGCCCCCGGCGAGCGTCGGGGACTGGAATTCCAAGGGGCATAAAGGTACGCCCTGCTTCATTATGTCCTAGGTGGGTTACAGAAAATGTTCTCAGAGATCAGCACTAAGATGGTTCACATGTCAATATACACACTTGCTTTGTGCTTAGATCCATACGTTCTAGCTTTCACTCAGCATTTAAGGTCTCACCTTCGCTGCCAGAAGAATCCTGGTTATCCAGCTCAGGGGAGGAGCACCCACTTTCTCCTTTCTTCTGCTGACCACCTGATTTATGCTGCAACTTTGGAACACAAACCTGTAATACACAGAATTGTACATGTAGAACTGCAATATAAAGAACATTCAGAAGTTACAACCTGAAGCAACTTGGCAATTGGCTAAAAAATAAAGTTATGGTTTCTTATTAATTCCTCTTTCTGAAAACTTATAATAGCCATCCACTTTTAAAAATAAATATCGTACAACTTTTGTGCAGACATGTCAAAAAATGAGATTGCATCAGATTCTACATCTGTGAACCAATGCAATCACAAGTTACAGCCAGTGAAGTGCGTGGCAATTAAACCTTTTCTCTGCATACCGTAAGTCTACGCAGTGAAAAAGTCAGCTCTGCCAGCCAGCTGTGAAAAGGAGTGTGTTACGGCACACCTTGGTGGCTTATACCTTGTGATCACAGCCGATCTCAGGAGTGAGACCTGATGTGATCTTATGTTTTCACATGTCTAAAGTTATTAAGATCTATCGCCAACATCCCTGCATCTTAGACAAAAAGGGCAGTCCCATTAAGGTAAGCCCTGTTCATATGACCTATTAAGGTGCATTAACATAATGGAGTCATCCCCCTGTCTGTACCATTCTGGCTGACCTTTCCAATTCATGTATTCCATGGACAGCCAGTCATCTCATTGGCCAGCATTAATACTAGATTTCCCTTGCAGAAGGGAAAATATCTGGCTGGTTGTGGCCTCCCTGACAATATCAGCTGAATGCTCCAGGGGCCTACATTTAGAAAGAGTTGTTACCCATGAGATAAACCCTTTGGGAGAAATGCATCTCAATATGTAGTTATTTTCTGCGTATCCAAAAAAAATTATTTTTTTGTGTAGAACATATCACGAAGAGCAATCATGCAGCTTAGCTTGTTAGTTGATTTTTAGTACAGAAAACAGCAAATAGTGTTTCCTATATATTCAGTGTTATTATGAATAATTCAATTTGGAGGTCATTTGTTTTAATATGGTTCTGGATTCAGACAAAATCTACATGTATGAGTGTAGCATAGGTGTGGTAGCCTCTGATGCACTCTTTAAAGCACTACATACCAGGGAAGCAAACACGGACGTAATCAGATTTCTCAGCCGGAGGTTAGTACTTTTAAGCATCCATTATACACATGCGTCCTGGATCTTGACAGGACAGAGACTAGCGGAAAGTCATTATTTTGTCTCCAAACCTACCTGATAATTGCATTTGTCCCGCTTTGCCCCATGGTTATTGAGACTAATTACACTCCCCGAACGTACCATTGGAGTCCTATGTCTGACTTTTGTCTGGACGGCACCGTCTTTCTCAAACTGAACCAGGTCGTTGAGGGGGTCCCATGGTCGAGTACTTTAAAAGTGGGGGGAAAAAATGATCAGTTTAAAGCAGAACTGATAGTAAGATGACTACTTTACCATCTGGCTAAAACCTGGTCCCCAATGCAATGAGAAAACTACCCCTTGAACAGCATCGACTGACATCTGTTACTGCCAAAATAAACACAGAATGCTCCTGCATGGAGAACAAGGGCGCCAATCTTACATCAATATCTTAGAGACCAATACAAGTTGATGTTTATAGGTCAATCTACTAGAAGATTAGATCCCACCAAATTTCTAACAACACTACATAGGACCTGTAGATTTAAATGTGCATTTGTCACAGATCCTACTGTAAGGCAGAGAGAGAATAAAATATTTTAAAAACTTATGTGTCGCATACAAATGAACAGCTAAGGATCAACCAGGTATTTTTACAGCTTATCCTTACCTACCAGCAAGTGCCCTGACTATTCAGCTGTATACCTTCCCTAACCTTTCCTTTCTGCTGTTGATTAACATAGCAAGGATTGTGCTCAGGGAAGCCAGCGCCTGCACAGTGCCTTTCCCTGCTGTGGGCAAAAGCTTTACTAATGTTAAAGGGAATCTGTTATCAGTATCACCTGCACAAACCTGTTGTATAGGCTTGTAGTGAGTGTGACACTGATGACAATGATACTTACCGGTCCATGCTCCGTGCTTCCATTCTGCTGCAATCCTGGCTCTATTCAATATGGTAAGGTGCCTGCTTGGTGCACAGGGGGGACGTTCCCATGTCCCGAGTGCCAGATGATGTCCTGCATCTTCAGAGTAAGGCTTCCGCCCCGTGCTAAGCCTCCTATGCTGCAGAATGGAACTCCGCTCTGCAGCTTCATCCCTCTTCTCAGCATGTGCAATAGCGGTGGCCACAGCAGAGAAGAGGGGTGTAGCTTCATTCTGCAGCATAGGAGGCTTAGCACAGAGGAGTAAGCGTTACTTTGAAGATCCAGTCTAAACGTCACTGTGCACCTGGGGCAAGAGAACGCCCCCAATGCACTAAGCAGGCTGACGATGAACCAAATAAACAGAATTACAAAGGCACAGATCTGCGGGTGGTAAGTATCATTGTCATCAGTGTGAACCGCATTACAAGCCTATACCAACAGGTTAGTACGGATGATACTAATGACAGATTCCCTTTAAGCATATGTGCCTCTGTTGGGAGAGTGTTCACCTTGGGAGCAAAGCATACATATTATATCAAAAGGAAGCCTTTGCCCAAAGCAAGGAAAGACACTGCATAGACACTGGCTCTTCAGTGCACAAACCCAGCCATGATAAACAACAGTAGAGCTGAGGGAAAACAGAACACTTGTCTGTTTCAGGAACGTCCAGCTGACAGCTCATTTACATAAGAGCATTTGCATAATTCCCTCCTCATTCCAGTACAAGGTTTTTTTTTTTTTCACTAAACTTTTCACTTAGTTACTACTACTGTGTTGCTACTACCAACATATCGTGGTCATATTGCCTTTTTTTTCCCTTCTAAACCACAATTTTGTTAAATTGCTGTACTCTAGTGGTATGAGAACCCACATAGAGCACTATTACATGTGTTTGTGTCTAATATAGAATGCACAGAAAGAAACATGAACTTACTCCGCATATCTGTAATGCCATTCTCCCGAGATTGGATCCTGTTCAAAGAGATTACATGACCAGTCCTCTCCCTTTGACTTTCTCTCCTTGGCAGCTTTCCTCTGAGCTTCCTCTAAAACAAACTTCTCCTGAGTGGCTTCTGTCTGGTCTTTGTTATTGATCGCCCTTGTAACATGTTGCCAGAGCCTGATATGGAGAAGGGCAGTGATTAGCAACTAGAACTACAGTATTAAGACTAGATTTACTTTGTGTCTGCACCAAAACTGGAACCATAAAGAAAAAACTATTAAAGGGGATCTGTCAACAGCATCGGCCGCACTAACCTATTGGTTTATGCTTGTAGTGTGGATGACACTGAGAAAAATGGTACTTACCATCTGCAAATTCATGCCTCCTTTATTCCTCTTTTTCTAATTATTAGGTAGCTTGGTGCACAGGTGGCATTGCCAAACAGAGTGCACTATCATGTCCAGCTTGAATCTTCATGGTAAACGCCCTCCTCCCCTGTGGTGATGCTTCTTCCCTGTAAAACCTCTCTGGCAAGCAAAAATCTTTCACTTCATATTGCCTGTCAGCAACGATTGCACATGTGCAGCCACGGGCACAGACAATATGACGTTAAATCTCTCTGCTCGCAAGAGAGGTTTCACAGGGAAGAAGGATCAGCACAGGAGAAGAGGGCGTTTACCATGAAGATTCAGACTGGACTTCACAGTGCACTCGGCAAGCTACCTAATAATTTTAATATTTAAAAAAAAAAAAGAGGAATAACTAATGGAGCCACTGACCAGCAAACGGTAAGCACCATTGTTATCACAGTCACCAGCACTACAATCCTATATCAATAGGTTAGTGCGAGTTATGCTGAAAGATTCCCCTTTCAATCCAACATCCAGGTAAAAAGAGAAATGTCCAGTGATTCAGATGTGGGGTAAAAACTTTTCTCAAATAATCATTACAGCCGAAGTACATTGAGCATGAAACAATGATTAACCCAGAGGTTCCCAAACAGTGTGGGGAGTGGTGGATGGCTTACAAGGGCACCACAGCCACCAGGGAAACGGAGGGGAAAAAAAAGTGTCAAGTGAGCGATTAAAAACTGCAAACGAGTGATATTAACAGCGCTCAGCAGAAAGTAGAAAAGCCGTGGGGCGCACCAGAAGGCAATGGAAGTCCCAGCTTTCGTTGCCTCTTGGAGTGCCCCGCGACGAGGGCCGTTTGAAGGAATTTGGGGGCCCCAAGCAAAATAGACATGGAGACCCCCCCCCCCCCCCCCCTTGATGTTCATGCACGTCACGCTCTAGAGCCGGCGTCAGGACGTAGTAACGTCGCCCTTTCAATTCTGGGAGCGCGACGTGAGAACATCGACACGAGGCCCCCACATTAGGTGCAGCAGAGTTCCCCTCACATTAGGTGCAGCAGAGTTTCCCCCACATTAGGTGCAGCAGAGCTCCCCCCACATTAGGTGCAGCAATGTTCCCCCACATTAGGCTGGCAGTGTTCCCCCCCCACATTAGGCAGGCAGTGTTCCCCACATACAGCCTCCAGCCATATACAGTGTATGGCTGGAGGCTGTATGCCTGTGTACTGCCCCACTTCAGTGCTCCGACCACCACTCCTCCGGTCTGGCCTTAGCATTAGTTCCCGGGACCGGAGAAGCGGTGGTTGGAACACCGAAGATGACGTCCCGCTGGTCACTTACCAAGCTGGCCAGCGAGTGTCTTCCTCCTCCTTGATGCTCCGGTCTTCTGCGCCTCCGTTGCTATGGGAGCAGACACCGGACGTCTTCTAGACTTAACGCGGGGCCGCAGAGTTAATGGGGGGCATCCCTGTGTCCGGAAAACATCTTTCGGGACACAGTGATGTCCTTAATAGTGATGGGGGGAATTGCCCCATCGCTACAGGATGGGCAAGCACCGGCTCTGCTCGGGGCCCCAAGCAATTGCTTGGTTTGCCTGTCCTGTAGCGACGGGCCTGCTCGCGACTTCTCTAAGCTTAGAATTTCCAGTGCAGACAGCCTTACTTACTAGGCTGCCTGTTGAGCGAATAGGAGATGCTGCGGGAGATGGGTGTGCTGGGAGGACAAAGCAAAGCTGCGAGGGACTGCTGTAATAGGTGATTTTTTTTGTGGGGAAGTAATACTGCTACAGGTGGGACCCTAATTTTGCTACCGGGGTGGAGGGGGCCAAGGTGGCCCAAATTACTATATCCAACAGTTGCAGCGCACATACAAATGCAACTGTTGGCTAAGCATATGTTGTGACTTTAATCCCAAAAAGTTTGGGAAACCCTTACATGCAGAGATTTTTTATTTTTGCTGTTTTATTTTATCCTCTTTGTCTTTTGTAGAGCCATAACTCTCAATTTTCTACCTACACGCCTACAGTAATGGCCGTAAATGATGGCACCCCTGAAATGTTTCAAGAAAATGTATTTCTCACAGAAAAGGATTGCAGCAACAGGATTGCAAACTGCTCCAGGTCTCTCTTATTGGAAGGGCACCTTTTCCCAACAGCAATTTTAAGATCTCTCCACAGGTGTTCAACGGGATTTAGATCTGGACTCATTGCTGGCCACTTCAGAACTCTCCAGCGCTTTGTTGCCATCCATTTCTGGGTTATTTTTTATGTATGTTTGGGGTCATTGTCCTGCTGGAAGATCCAAGATCTCAGACGCAAACCCAGCTTTCTGACACTGAGCTGTACAGTGTGACCCAAAATCTATTGGTAATCCTCAGATTTCATGATGCCTTGCACACTTTCAAGGCACCCAGTGCCAGACGCAGTAAAACAACCCCAAAACATCATTGAACCTCTACCATATTTCACTGTAGGTACTGTGTTCTTTTCTTTGTAGGCCTCATCCCATTTTCAGTAAACAGTAGAATGATGTGCTTTGCCAAAAAGCTCTATCTTGGTCTCATCTGTCCACAAGATGTTTTCCCAGAATTTTGGCTTACTCAAGTTCATTTTGGCAAAATGTAGTTTTGCTTGTTTATGTCTCTGTGTCAGCAGTGGGGTCCTCCTGGGTCTCCTACCATAGCGTTTCATTACATTTAAATGTCGACAAATAGTTCGCGCTGACACTGATACTCCCTGAGCCTGCAGGACAGCTTGAATATCTTTGGAACTTGTTTGGGGCTGCTTATCCACCATCCAGACACCTTTCATAAATTTTTCTCTTCCGTCCACGCCTGGGGAGATTAGCTACAGTGCCATGGGTTGCAAACTTCTTGATAATGTTGCGCACTGTGGAAAAAGGCAAATCTAGATCTCTGTAGATGGACTTTTAACCTTGAGATTGTTGATATTTTTCTAGGGATCGACCGATATTGGTTTTTTAGGGCCGATACCGATAATCGGTGGAGGTTAGGGCCGATGGCCGATAAATTATACCGATATTCCGGTATAAGTTATCGGCTATTTATCCCCCCGCAGCACCGCTGCAGATCACTGATTTAAAGCGGGCGCTTTAAATCAATGCACTGCAGTGGCTTTTGCAGTGCCAGAGACTGCCGCCGCCACCCGCTTCTCTCCCCCTGCCTGTCCTGGGGTCCTGAGACCTATCACCGCCACCGCTATTTTTTCACAATTTTGGTTCTCAAGTCCTCAGACAATTCTCTTCTCCTCTTTCTGTTGTCCATGCTTAGTGACGCACAATGCAAAAACTAAGTAAACTTATCTCCTTTTTATCTGCTTTCAGGTGTGATTTTTATATTGCTCACACCTGTTACTTGCCTCAGGGGAGTTTAAAGGAGCAGCACATGCTTGAAACAATCTTATTTTTCCACAATTTTGAAAGGGTGCCAATAATTTTGTCCAGCCCATTTTTGGAGTTTGGCGTGACATTATGTCCAATTTTCTTTTTTCCTCCCTTTTTTGTTTTAGTTCCAATACCCAAAAAGGGAATAAACATGTGTATAGCAAAACATGTGTTACTGCAATCCTTTTCTGTGAGAAAAACTTTCAGGGGTGTCAACATTTACGGCCATGACTGTATATGAGGACTTTTTTTTTGCATCACCAATTGTACTTTGTAATGACATCACTCTTTTACCACAAAATCTACAGCAAAACACACAAAATTTGCAATCAGGTTCATCTGCACTATAACCATGTGTACTGGGTTTAGTGTGAGTAAACAGGCTGTCAGGGTCTATACCCGAAACATGTCAGACATCTTTAATTGTTGTTTCATGCCTTGAGGTACGCAGGTTTTAATGTTTTTCAAATAAGGGTACTTTCACACGTGCATGCTTCAGCAAAATCAGCTGTAGAAAATCTGGAATTAAGCATGTATAAATGTACCCTTAGGATAGGGTCACACAAGCGTATTTTGTGCAGCTGATTTGGTTACACATTGACTTTAATGGGTAGGAAAATATGCAGCAAAATACAGCATGTGTGACCCTACCCTAAGAAGCATTTTTTATCCCAGAACTCGAGCACTGGACATTTCCAGCTTTTTCATATATGAAATACATTTTTTTTTCCACTGTTGAGCTAACATCAGGGTGTGGAGAAGGCAACCTGTGACTGGGCTGCTGCAAATTTGGCCTCACCTATTTCCCTGCTGGTGACCTCACACCTCCATTTCAATCAAGTTTTTCAATCACTGTGCAGTGCCATTTTGTTGGTGCCTACATAGTGGTAAAGTACAGAAATGTTCTTTTAACCCCTTTTTTGCTCCCTAAACTTTTACTTTTTGCCTTT